>NC_088223.1:2181934-2504434 GCF_036934945.1 Oncorhynchus masou masou | reverse complement strand
GGTTTACATCTGGGTCGAGGTGAGGGGTTTACATCTGGGTCGAGGTGAGGGGTTTTACATCTGGGTAGAGGTGAGGGGTTTACATCTGGGTCGAGGTGAGGGGTTTACATCTGGATAGAGGTGAGGGGTTTACATCTGGGTAGAGGTGAGGGGTTTTACATCTGGGTAGAGGTGAGGGGTTTACATCTGGGTAGAGGTGAGGAGTTTACATCTGGGTAGAGGTGAGGGGTTTACATCTGGGTCGAGGTGAGGGGTTTTACATCTGGGTAGAGGTGAGGGGTTTACATCTGGGTAGAGATGAGGAGTTTACATCTGGGTAGAGGTGAGGGGTTTACATCTGGGTCGAGGTGAGGGGTTTACATCTGGGTACAGGTGAGGGGTTTACATCTGGGTACAGGTGAGGGGTTTACATCTGGGTCGAGGTGAGGGGTTTACATCTGGGTAGAGGTGAGGGTTTTACATCTGGGTAAAGGTGAGGGGTTTACATCTGGGTAGAGGTGAGAAGTTTACATCTGGGTAAAGGTGAGGGTTTTACATCTGGGTAGAGGTGAGGGATTTACATCTGGGTCGAGGTGAGGGGTTTACATCTGGGTACAGGTGAGGGGTTTACATCTGGGTAGAGGTGAGGAGTTACATCTGGGTAAAGGTGAGGGTTTTACATCTGGGTAGAGGTGAGGGTTTTACATCTGGGTAGAGGTGAGGGTTTTACATCTGGGTAGAGGTGAGGGGTTTACATCTGGGTAGAGGTGAGGGTTTTACATCTGGGTAGAGGTGAGGGTTTTACATCTGGGTAGAGGTGAGGGTTTTACATCTGGGTACAGGTGAGGGGTTTACATCTGGGTCGAGGTGAGGGGTTTACATCTGGGTAGAGGTGAGGGGTTTACATCTGGATAGAGGTGAGTGGTTTACATCTGGGTAGAGGTGATTGTTTTACATCTGGGTAGAGGTGAGGGGTTTACATCTGGGTAGAGGTGAGGGGTTTACATCTGGGTAGAGGTGAGGAGTTTACATCTGGGTAGAGGTGAGGGGTTTACATCTGGATAGAGGTGAGTGGTTTACATCTGGGTAGAGGTGAGGGTTTTACATCTGGGTAGAGGTGAGGGGTTTACATCTGGGTAGAGGTGAGGGGTTTACATCTGGATAGAGGTGAGTGGTTTACATAAGACATCTGGGTAGAGGTGAGGGGTTTACATCTGGGTAGAGGTGAGGGGTTTACATCTGGGTAGAGGTGAGGGGTTTACATCTGGGTAGAGCTGAGGGGTTTACATCTGGGTAGAGGTGAGGGGTTTACATCTGGGTAGAGCTGAGGGGTTTACATCTGGGTAGAGGTGAGGGTTTTACATCTGGGTCGAGGTGAGGGGTTTACATCTGGGTAGAGCTGAGGGGTTTACATCTGGGTAGAGGTGAGGGTTTTACATCTGGGTAGAGGTGAAGGGTTTACATCTGGGTAAAGGTGAGGGGTTTACATCTGGGTAGAGGTGAGGGGTTTACATCTGGGTAGAGGTGAGAGGTTTACATCTGGGTATAGGTTTAGAAGTTCACATCTGGGTTGAAGTGAGGGGTTTACATCTGGGTAGAGGTGAGAGGTCAATATCTTCCCTGAGGGCCTGAACTGATATAGCTCCAAGAATCAAATTAGAGGGATAGAAAGAGAAGGAGGAGGGAGAGAGAGAAAGAGGAGGAAAGAGAGAGAGGAGGAAATAGATAGAAAGAGAAGGAGGGAGAGAGAGAGGGGAGAGATAGAGATAGAAAAAGAAGGAGTAGAGAGAGAGAGAGAAGGAGGAGAGAGAGGGGGGAGAGAGAGAAAGAGGGAGAGAGAGAGAGAGAGAAAGAGGGGGAAGAGAGAGGAAGGAGAGAGAGAGAGAGAGAGAGAGGGGGGAGAGACAGCAGGACATATGCCCACCTAGTGAGAAGAGCAACAGGCCCAATCATCACTATTACACACCCCCCTAAGCCCCATGATACAACCTAAGAGGTATGTATCAGATGGTCAACATGCTCTGCTCACACCTACAGTGATGTTCCGGACCTAAACCACACAACAACAACACTAAACACTATGGAACACGCAGCTTTTATTATCTCATCCTGGAATATACAAGGTCAGAGGTCATCTGCCTTTGGCCTAAAGAGCAAGAACCCAGACTTCATCACAGAAATTGGAAATACAGACATTGTCATCCTACAAGAAACATGGTATAGGGGAGACGGACCCACTGGTTGTCCTCTAGGTTACAGAGAGCTGGTAGTCCCATCCACCACACTACCAGGTGGGTGGTATAGAGGAGACAGACCCACTGGTTGTCCTCTAGGTTACAGAGAGCTGGTAGTCCCATCCACCAGACTACCAGGTGGGTGGTAATAGAGGAGACAGACCCACTGGTTGCCCTCTAGGTTACAGAGAGCTGGTAGTCCCATCCACCACACTACCAGGTGGGTGGTATAGAGGAGATGGACCCACTGGTTGACCTCTAGGTTACAGAGAGCTGGTAGTCCCATCCACCAGACTACCAGGTGTGAAGCAGGGGAGGGACTATGCTAATTTGGTATAGAGCAGTCCGAACTCACTCTATTACATTAGTCAAAACAGGAACATTGTACATCTGGCTAGAAATTCAAAAGGAAATGATCTTAACAGAGAAAAATGTCCTCCTGTGTGCTACCTATATCCCCCCACTAGAATCCCCAAACTTTAATGAAGACTACTTCTCCATCCTGGAGGGGGAAATCAATAATTTCCAGGCCCAGGGACATGTTCTTGTCTGTGGCAACAAAATGCGAGAACCGGACAAGACCCTGACACCCTCAGCACACAGGGGGACAAACACCTACCTGCAGGTGACAGCATTCCCTCCCCCATATGCCTCCCTAGGCACAACTAGGGGGGCATAACCAACAAAAACGGGTCACAACTTCTGCAGCTCTGTTGCACGCTGGGTCTGTACATAGTCAATAGGTTTCGAGGGGACTCCTACGGTAGGTCCACCTATAGCTCTGTTACATCCTGGGTCTGTACATAGTCAATAGGCTTCGAGGAGACTCCTACGGTAGGTCCACCTATAGCTCTGTTACATCCTGGGTCTGTACATAGTCAATGGTAGGCTTCGAGGAGACTCCTACGGTAGGTACACCTATAGCTCTGTTACATTCTGGGTCTGTACATAGTCAATAGGCTTCGAGGAGACTCCTACGGTAGGTACACCTATAGCTCTGTTACATTCTGGGTCTGTACATAGTCAAAGATAGGCTTCGAAGGGACCCCTACGGTAGGTCCACCTATAGCTCACCTCTTGGCAGTAGTAAATCAAATCAAAATCAAATCAAATGTATGTATATTGCCCTTCGTACATCAGCTGATATCTCTAAGTGCTGTACAGAAACCCAGCCTAAAACCCCAAACAGCAAGCAATGCAGGTGTAGAAGCACGGTGGCTAGAAAAAACTCCCTAGAAAGGCCAAAACCTAGGAAGAAACCTAGAGAGGAACCAGGCTATGTGGGGTGGCCAGTCCTCTTCTGGCTGTGCCGGGTGGAGATTATAACAGAACATGGCCAAGATGTTCAAATGTTCATAAATGACCAGCATGGTCCAATAATAATAAGGCAGAACAGTTGAAACTGGAGCAGCAGCACGGCCAGGTGGACCTGGGACAGCAAGGAGTCATCATGTCAGGTAATCCTGGGGCATGGTCCTAGGGCTCAGGTCCTCCGAGAGAGAGAAAAAAAGAGAATTAGAGAGAGCATATGTGGGGTGGCCAGTCCTCTTCTGGCTGTGCCGGATGGAGATTATAACAGAACATGGTAGACTACTGTAGACTACTTTATCACTGACCTCAACCCAGAGTCTCTCAGAGCGTTCACAGTCAGCCCACTGACACCCCTATCAGATCACAGCAAAATCACAGTCTACTTGAACAGAGCAATACTCAATCATGAGGCATCAAAGCCAAAGAAACTGAATAATATTTAGAAATGCTAGAGACGGAACGAAAGTATCGTAAGAAATGCTAAAGAAGGAAGGAAAGGGGTTTGGGAACCTACCAAAAAACAATTAGGCAACAACACATTCAGTCCCTTTTAGACAACTTCCTGAACAAAACATTACACTGTAATAATAGTGAAGGTGTAAACCTGGCAGTATAACATCTAAACAGTATATTTGACCTTTCAGCTTCCCCATCAAATCTAAAAATATCAAGCAGAAAACTGAAGAAAATGAACAACAATGACAAATGGTTTGATGAAGAATGCAAAAATCTAAGAAATAAATGTAGAAACCTGTCCAACCCAAAACATAGAGACCCGGAAAACCTGAATCTACGTCTTCACTATGGTGAATCACTAAAACAATACAGAAATACACTACGGAAAAAGAAGGAACAGCACGTCAGAAATCAGCTCAATGTAATTGAAGAATCCATAGACTCTAACCACTTTTGGGAAAATTGGAAAACACTAAACAAACAACAACACGAAGAATTATATATCCAAAATGGAGATGTATGGGTAAACCACTTCTCCAATCTTTTTGGCTCTACAACAAAGAACAAACAGCTAAAACATATATATGATCAAATACAAATCTTAGGATCAAATATTAAAGACTACCAGAACCCACTGGATTCTCTAATTACCTTGAATGAACTACAGGACAAAACACAAACCCTCCAACCCAAAAAGGCCTGTGGTGTTGATGGTATCCTACATGAAATGATAAAATACACAGATCACAAATTCCAATTGGCTAAACTTAAACTCTTTAACATCATCCTTAGCTCTGGCATCTTCCCCAATATTTGGAACCATGGACGGATCACCCCAATCCACAAAAGTAGAGACAAATTTGACCCCAATAACTATCGTGGGAAATGGGTCAACAGCAACCTTGGGGAAAATCCCCTGCATTATCTTTAACAGCAGACCCAAAATCTACTGGGTGAAATACCACAGTGTGCCATCACAGCAGCAAGATGTGTGACCTGTTGCCACAAGAAAAGGGCAACCAGTGAACAACAAACAAAAATATTTTATATTCATATTTATTTGTTTATTTCCTTACCATTTGTACTATTTGCACATCATTACAACACAGTGTATATATATATATATTATATATTATTATATATATATTATATAGGCATAATATGACATTTGAAATGTCTTTATTCTTTTGGAACTTTTGTGTTATGTTTACTGCCCGATGCCCTGGGTCGTGTAACCTCTCCCCTGGGACCCCCGTGCCCTGGGTCATGTAACCTCTCCCCTGGGACCCCCGTGCCCTGGGTCATGTAACCTCTCCCCTGGGACCCCCGTGCCCTGGGTCATGTAACCTCTCACCTGGGACCCCCGTGCCCTGGGTCATGTAACCTCTCCCCTGGGACCCCCAATGCCCTGGGTCGTGTAACCTCTCCCCTGGGACCCCCGTGCCCTGGGTCATGTAACCTCTCACCTGGGACCCCCGTGCCCTGGGTCATGTAACCTCTCCCCTGGGACCCCTGATGCCCTGGGTCGTGTAACCTCTCCCCTGGGACCCCCGATGCCCTGGGTCGTGTAACCTCTCCCCTGGGACCCCCAATGCCCTGGGTCGTGTAACCTCTCCCCTGGGACTCCCAATGCCCTGGGTCGTGTAACCTCTCCCCTGGGACCCCCGATGCCCTGGGTCGTGTAACCTCTCCCCTGGGACCCCCGTGCCCTGGGTCGTGTAACCTCTCCCCTGGGACCCCCGTGCCCTGGGTCATGTAACCTCTCCCCTGGGACCCCCGATGCCCTGGGTCGTGTAACCTCTCCCCTGGGACCCACGATGCCCTGGGTCATGTAACCTCTCCCCTGGGACCCCCGTGCCCTGGGTCGTGTAACCTCTCCCCTGGGACCCCCGTGCCCTGGGTCATGTAACCTCTCCCCTGGGACCCCCGTGCCCTGGGTCGTGTAACCTCTCCCCTGGGACCCCGATGCCCTGGGTCGTGTAACCTCTCCCCTGGGACCCCTGAAGAGATCACTTACAGATCCCCGCTCTGCTCAGATAAGGTGTGTGTCCGGCTCTGGGGAGAAAGCAGGTGTGTTCAGGCTTGTTAGCCAGTGTTGTAGCTACATGTCTGTCTGTTTGTCTGGGACATTCTTAAACCATCACTCCTTATACCTCAACAAACACTTCTAATGTGTCTTTCTTAAGTTACGGCTAGAGGTTCCACTATCGGAACGTTTCGACAATATCCGGTGAAATGGCAGAGCGCCAAATTCAAATAGAATTATTATAAATATTTAACTGTCATCAAATCACAAGTGCAATACACCAAAATAAAGCTTAACTTCTTGTTAATCGAGCCGCCATGTCAGATTTCAAAAAGGCTTTACGGCGAAAGCAAACCATGCGATTATCTGAGGATAGTGCCTCATCATACAAATGCATAACAAATCATTTTAAACCAGGGAGATGCAAATGAAAGTCAGAAATAACGATATAATTAATGTCTTACCTTTGAAGATCTTCTTCTGTTGGCACTCCAAAATTTCCATAAACATCACAAATGGTCCTTTTGTTCGATAAATTCCTTCGTTATATCCCCAAAATATCAATTTATTTGGCGCGTGTGATTCAGAAATACACCGGTCACAACATGACTAAAAAGTATCTAATAAATTACCTGCAAACTTGGTCCAAACATTTCAGACAACGTTCCTAATCCAACTTTGAGTAAAACGTAAATAATCGATCAAATTTAAGACGAAACATACTGTGTTCAACAGCGGATAAAATGAAAGTGGAGCGAGTTCCAGGTCGCGCGCACCAAACAAAAGAGTCCACTTGGCTTGACACTCAGAAAGTACAGCCCTACTTCTTCATTACTCAAAAGAAAAACATCAACCAATTTCTAAAGACTGTTGACATCTAGTGGAAGCCATAGGAACTGCAACCAGGTGCCTCAGAAATCTAGTTTCCCATAGAAAACCAATTGAAAACACAGTGAACTCAATTTCCCTGGATGATTTGTCCTCTGGGTTTTGCCGGCCAAATAATTTCTGTTATACTCACAGACATTATTTTAACAGTTTTAGAAACCTTAGAGTGTTTTCTACCAATTATATGCATATCCGGGCCTGAGTAGCAGGCAGTTTACTTTGGGCACACTTTTCATCCGGACATGAAAATACTGCACGCTACCCCAAAGAGGTTTTAAACCATCACTCTTTATACTGCAACAAACACATCTCATGTGTTTTCTTTCTGATGGGGTTTTTGGTACCACATCCAAACAGTTCATACTAACGCCATTCAACCCCTGTTCGGGTCAGTTTGACATATTGACACGCTACTCTGTTGGATAGCTAGGGCCTTCTCTTCCCTCCACTTCTTTGTATTGATGTGTATTATGGATCCCCATTAGTTCTTGCCAAGGCAGCAACAACCACTCTTCCTGGAGTCCAGCAAAATTAAGCCAGTTATACAATTTTACAACAATACATTCATGACAGAATTAACAACATACTGTGTTCCCTCAGGCCCCTACTCCACGTTCACAAAATCCATGTGTACTTGTGTTCATAGTGTCTGTCGTGTAATGTAGTGTAGTGTACTGTAATGTAGTGTACTGTTGTGTAGTGTACTGTATTGGGACTACAAAGCACAGTGTAACAAGTGAGGGCTGCTTCTTCATCTCGTATGATGTTTCTGTAGGAGGATGTATTTTCTTCTGCTCTCCTCTCCCAGCAGTGATGTTGAAGCAGTATAAATATGACAGCCTGCATCGACAAGATTCCCAGACCCACCCTGGCATTCTTACTTCCCTAGTACTGTGGAATAGAGTTCCATGTAGTCATGGCTCTATGTAGTACTGTGGAATAGAGTTTCATGTAGTCATGGCTATATGTAGTACTGTGGAATAGAGTTCCATGTAGTCATGGCTCTATGTAGTACTGTGGAATAGAGTTCCATATTGTCATGGCTCTATGTAGTACTATGGAATAGAGTTCCATGTAGTCATGGCTCTATGTAGTACTGTGGAATAGAGTTCCATGTCGTCATGGCTCTATGTAGTACTGTGGAATAGAGTTCCATGTAGTCATGGCTCTATGTAGTACTGTGAAATAGAGTTCCATGTAGTCATGACTCTATGTAGTACTGTGGAATAGAGTTCCATGTAGTCATGGCTCTATATAGTACTGTGGAATAGAGTTCCATGTAGTCATGGCTCTATGTAGTACTGTGGAATAGAGTTCCATGTAGTCATGGCTCTATGTAGTACTGTGGAATAGAGTTCCATGTAGTCATGGCTCTATGTAGTACTGTGGAATAGAGTTCCATGTGGTCATGGCTCTATGTAGTACTGTGGAATAGAGTTCCATGTAGTCATGGCTCTATGTAGTACTGTGGAATAGAGTTCCATGTAGCTCTATGTAGTACTGTGGAATAGAGTTCCATGTAGTCATGGCTCTATGTAGTACTGTGGAATAGAGTTCCATGTAGTCATGGCTCTATGTAGTACTGTGGAATAGAGTTCCATGTAGTCATGGCTCTGTGTAGTACTGTGGAATAGAGTTCCATGTAGTCATGGCTCTATGTAGTACTGTACACCTCCCATAGTCTGTTCTGGACTTGAGACAAGATGAGACAAGATTGTAATTGGATGGTAATTGGATGGTATTTGGATGGTATTTGGATGGTAATTGGGGAGAAAAAGGAGGTAAAATAACATAATAGAATAAAAAAGTAAAATACATTTTAAAAAATACAATAAAATACTATAAAATAAACATCCACGCGGTTGTCTCTCGTTTCTGCATCACCAAATGTTGCACAAGGCAAGATAGTCAGTGCTCTTCCTTGTTGGCTTCAGCAGACGGTGCAGCGGTTTGCCAGAGCACACCGCCACTTCTCATGATGGTTTAGTCAGATCAAAGCTGATTAGTTAGTACTCTACATAACAAAACCAAATATAACATGACATTAATGTTAGAATGGTTAGCTTAATAGTCTCCAAAAAATTATCATTCATTTTTTAAAATTGTATTAAATGAATTACCTAAACTCAACGCTAGATAGATACTTTGATAGAAACATGAAAGGCTCGTAATGCCATCTGCTCTAATTCACTCACCAACCAGCAATACAAGAAGATCTAAATTGCCATGAAATTGATTAAGATCAAATGATTGGTATTTAGATGTAGTTTTGGACATTTCACCGGTAAAACGTAGAAGAATTATCATTCTTGATTGACTGTGAGGATGACAGCATAGCCTTTTTCAAATGAGGTATGCCTTGGTGCTTCTAAAATAAAACATATTTTTGAGATAATATCTGTGGGCAGACGTTGCAATTGGAGGATGCATTTCATGCTATAAAGATATTCAATAGGCTGTCGGTACAAACTTTGAGAATTTATGACCTAATTTACATTTTTATTGTTCTCTGGCACTTAAAAAATGTACAATGCACCATGAGTGGGTAGGGGATGTGTGTGTGTGTGTGGTGGGGGGGGGGGGTATTAATGCGGGCTACACTGTCCCGCAAAATAATTATGTCATCCCGCATTTGGGTATTGTAAATGTGGTCATCCGAGTCATGTTTGTTCTGAAGTTATCGATGGATGTTGTGTTTGGCTGAGATCTTCTTCTTCTGTGTATAAAGTGGAAGGGCAAAAAAAGCATCTAACAACTGAGTGGTCTAACAAGCCTTTTCAAGAGCATCTTAGGTAACAACAGTTTTGGGAAACAGCTCAGGGATCAGGGCTCCCATGAAGGTTCACAATGCTCCCATGAAGGTTCGCGATGCTCTCATGAAGGTTCAAATTATGAACATAGCCTTAACTTCTTGGATATAGGGGGCGATCTTTTAATTTTTGGATAAAAAAGTGTTCCCGTTTTAAACAAGATATTTTGTCACGAAAAGATGCTCGACTATGCATATAATTGACAGCTTTGGAAAGAGAACACTCTGACGTTTCCAAAACTGCAAAGTTATTGTCTGTGAGTGCCACAGAACTGATGCTACAGGCAAAACCAAGATGAAATTTCAAACAGGAAGTGCCGCAGATTTTGAAGACGCTGTGTTTCAATGTCTCCTTATATGGCTGTGAATGGGCCAGCTTATTTTTTTTATTTACCTTTATTTAACCAGGCAAGTCAGTTAAGAACAAATTCATATTTTCAATGACGGCCTGGGGACAGTGGGTTAACTGCCTGTTCAGGGGCAGAACGACAGATTTGTACCTTGTCAGCTCGGGGGTTTGAACTCACAACCTTCCGGTTACTACTCCAACGCTCTAACCACTAGGCTACCCTGCTTACACTTTCTGTCGTTTCCCCAAGGTGTCTGCAGCATTGTGACGTATTTGTAGGCATATCATTGGAAGACTGACCATTTTACACTACATCTACCAGGTGCTCGCTTGGTGTCCTCCGTCGCAATTATTGCGTAATCCCCAGCTGCGTGTATTTTTCCGTTTGCTTCCGAGGAGAAACCCAACTGCCAGGAAAGATTTATCATCGAATAGATATGTGAAAAACAACTTGAGGATTGATACTAAACAAAGTTTGTCATGTTTCTGTCAATATTATGGAGTTAATTTGGAAAAAAGTTTGGCGTTGTAATGACTGAATTTTCGGGGTTTTTTCTTAGCCAAACGTGATGAACAAAATGGAGCGATTTCTCCTACACAAATAATATTTTGGGAAAAAATGTACATTTGCTATCTAACTGAGAGTCTCCTCATTGAAATCATCCGAAGTTCTTCAAAGGTAAATTATTTTATTTGAATGGTTTTCTTGTTTTTGTGAAAATGTTGCCTGCTGAATGCTAGGCTTAATGCTATGCTAGCTATCAATACTCTTACACAAATACTTGTGTAGCTATGGTTGAAAAGCATATTTTGAAAATCTGAGATGACAGTGTTGTTAACAAAAGGCTAAGCTTGTGAGTGAATATATTTATTTCATTTCATTTGCGATTTTCATGAATAGTTAACGTTGCGTTTTGGTAATGAGCTTGAGGCTATGATTATGCTCCCGGATACGGGATTGATCGACGCAAGAAGTTAAGATGCTTTTGGGAAACCGGACCCAGCTAGCTAGATAACTAGCAAGTTGACTGTGACCTAACGTTAGCAAGCTAGATAACTAGCAAGTTGTCTGTGACCAAACGTTAGCGAAATAGATAACTAGCAAATTGTCTGTGACCTAATGTTAGCAAGCTAGATAACTAGCAAGTTGTCTGTGACCTTGCTAGTTATCTAGCCAAACTGAATTGGTCCACCCACACAAACAGCATCATGAAGAAGGCGCAGTTGTCTGCGACCTAACGTTAGCTAAATAGATAACTAGCAAATTGTCTGTGACCTAACGTTAGCAAGCTAGATAACTAGCAAGTTGTCTGCGACCTAACGTTAGCAGGCTAGATAAATAGCAAGTTGTCTGTGACCAAACATTAGCAGGCTAGATAACTAGCAAGTTGTCTGTGACCTAACGTTAGCTAGCTAGATCACTAGCAAGTTGTCTGTGACCTAACGTTAGCTAAATAGATAACTAGCAAATTGTCTGTGACCTAACGTTAGCAAGCTAGATAACTAGCAAGTTGTCTGCGACCTAACGTTAGCAGGCTAGATAAATAGCAAGTTGTCTGTGACCAAACGTTAGCAGGCTAGATAACTAGCAAGTTGTCTGTGACCTAACGTTAGCTAGCTAGATCACTAGCAAGTTGTCTGTGACCAAACGTTAGCTAGCTAGATAACTAGCAAGTTGTCTGTGACCTTGCTAGTTATCTAGCCAAACTGAATTGGTCCACTAAAAACAGACAGCATCGTGAAGAAGGCGCAGCAGCGCCTCCTCAACCTCAGGAGGCTGAAGAAATTTGGCTTGTCACCAAAAGCACTCACAAACTTCTACAGATGCACAATCGAGAGCATCCTGGCGGGCTGTATCACCGCCTGGTACGGCAACTGCTCCGCCCACAACCGTAAGGCTCTCCAGAGGTTAGTGAGGTCTGCACAACGCATCACCGGGGGCAAACTACCTGCCCTCCAGGACCGAGAGACTGAGAAAAAGCTTCTATCTCAAGGCCATCAGACTGTTAAACAGCAACCACTAACATTGAGTGGCTGCTGCCAACACACTGACTCAACTCCAGCCACTTTAATAATGGGAATTGATGAGAAATGATGTAAAATATATCACTAGCCACCTTAAACAATGCTACCGAATATAATGTTTACATACCCTACATTATTCATCTCATATGTATACGTATATACTGTACTCTATATCATCTACTGCATCTTTATGTAATACATGTATCACTAGCCACTTTAACTATGCCACTTTGTTTACATACTCATCTCATATGTATATACTGTACTCGATACCATCTACTGTATCTTGCCTATGCTGCTCTGTACCATCACTCATTCATATATCTTTATGTACATATTCTTTATCCCCTTACACTTGTGTATATAAGACAGTAGTTTTGGAATTGTTAGTTAGATTACTTGTTGGTTACTACTGCATTGTCGGAACTGGAAGCACAAGCATTTCGCTACACTCGCATTAACATCTGCTAACCATGTGTATGTGACAAATAAAATTTGATTTGATTTGATTTGATTCGAGCCTGATAGGAGGGAACCTCTTCGGTCTGTACAGATCCCTACAGGAGACTGAGAGGAGGGAACCTCTTCATTCTGTACAGATCCCTACAGTAGACTGAGAGGAGGGAACCTCTTCATTCTGTACAGATCCCTACAGGAGACAGAGGAGGGTACCTCTTCATTCTGTACAGATCCCTACAGGAGACTGAGGAGGGAACCTCTTCATTCGGTACAGATCCCTACAGTAGACTGAGAGGAGGGAACCTCTTCATTCTGTACAGATCCCTACAGGAGACAGAGGAGGGTACCTCTTCATTCTGTACAGATCCCTACAGGAGACTGAGGAGGGAACCTCTTCATTCGGTACAGATCCCTACAGTAGACTGAGAGGAGGGAACCTCTTCATTCTGTACAGATCCCTACAGGAGACAGAGGAGGGAACCTCTTCATTCTGTACAGATCCCTACAGGAGACAGAGGAGGGAACCTCTTCATTCCGTACAGATCCCTACAGGAGCCAGAGGAGGGAACCTCTTCATTCTGTACAGATCCCTACAGGAGACAGAGGAGGGAACCTCTTCATTCCGTACAGATCCCTACAGGAGCCAGAGGAGGGAACCTCTTCATTCTGTACAGATCCCTACAGGAGACAGAGGAGGGAACCTCTTCATTCCGTACAGATCCCTACAGGAGCCAGAGGAGGGAACCTCTTCATTCTGTACAGATCCCTACAGGAGACTGAGAGGAGGGAACCTCTTCATTCTGTACAGATCCCTACAGGAGACAGAGGAGGGAACCTCTTCATTCTGTACAGATCCCTACAGGAGACAGAGGAGGGAACCTCTTCATTCTGTACAGATCCCTACAGGAGACTGAGAGGAGGGAACCTCTTCATTCTGTACAGATCCCTACAGGAGACAGAGGAGGGAACCTCTTCATTCGGTACAGATCCCTACAGGAGACAGAGGAGGGAACCTCTTCATTCCGTACAGATCCCTGCAGGATTGAAAAATGTCATCGAACTCGATTGCCTTTTCTTATCCATTTTTTATTAGGCTTTCCCACCATACAAATTCAGTAAGGAGAGGACTAACCTCCATGAACATGTAAGAGAACAGGTCTGGAATTGTTTGGCAGGATAGGATGATTACATAAAAGGATCCCGCGCTTTTACATTATGGTCTTTCTGGGGGGGGGGGAATAAATAACGAGGGGGCAACTTGATTTAACGCTGATTGCTTTTATTAGAATGTCTACAGTGTGAACAGTGAAATAATGAATAAATCATGCCGCGAGATGTAACAGATACGTTCGAATATTTCCGGGAAGAAACACATTCAAATCTGAGAGGTGCCGGATCCTCCTCAAATGAAGCACTGGTCTCACCTCATATCTCAAATACCCAGGTTTTACATGAGTCAGGAGAACCACGTCATCAAACCACAGTAGAACTGATAGGCTTTCCTCCTCCTCCTTCCTGTCAATCATTCTGTTTAATGGACGGGGGTCTACCACTCCAGGCATTAATGTTACTTCTTCTTCTCTGGTATAATGGCTCTCAAAAACATTAAATGCACATTACTCCACCTACTGTAAAGGGTAGTGAACTGTAGGTAAAATACATTTCATGTACAAAAAAACAACAGCCTCACACTGTTTCGGTCACAGTCCAATATAAATCAAATCCCTACACAGGTTCAAGGGCCTGGGGGGGGGGCATCGTGGCTTATTCCATGCAATGCTTCATTTCACTGCACCTGTCCGATATATGTGACAATAAAACATCAATATATCAGTATCCCTCAACGGTTGAACAACATTCTGAACTGGTTGGGGGTCATCCCCTGCCGTAGCTTCCTCAGCTCCTCTTGGGGGTCAACCCCTGCCGTAGCTTCCTCAGCTCCTCTTGGGGGTCATCCCCTGCCGATGTCATAAGGTGAATTCACCAATTTGTAAGTCGCTCTGGATAAGAGCGTCTGCCAAATGACTTAAATGTAAATGTAAAATGTAGCTTCCTCAGCTCCTCTTGGGGGTCATCCCCTGCCGTAGCTTCCTCAGCTCCTCTTGGGGGTCATCCCCTGCCGTAGCTTCCTCAGCTCCTCTTTGGGGTCATCCCCTGCCGTAGCTTCCTCAGCTCCTCTTGGGGGTCATCCCCTGACGTAGCTTCCTCAGCTCCTCTTGGGGGTCATCCCCTGCGGTAGCTTCCTCAGCTCCTCTTGGGGGTCATCCCCTGCCGTAGCTTCCTCAGCTCCTCTTGGGGGTCATCCCCTGCTGTAGCTTCCTCAGCTCCTCTTGGGGGTCATCCCCTGCCGTAGATTCCTCAGCTCCTCTTGGGGGTCATCCCCTGCCGTAGCTTCCTCAGCTCTACTTGCTCATTTTACTGTTTCCTGCACTTCTGCTTCTTGCAACGTCAAACTCAATAAATGTAAATAAACCATTAGTGCAAAAAAATACATGTCTTAAGTGTGTATTATTTTAGTAATTTAGCAGACATTCCTATCCAGAGCGTACATTTCATTGTTTTCTTCTCCTCCGTACTGGCCCCCGTGGAAATCAATTCCACAACCTTGGCGTTGCAAGCACCATGCTCAACCAACTGAGCCACCAAGACCCCTAAGGCTCTGACAGCGTATCTCATCTATCCCCATCTTTACATGTGTAGACAGATACTCTTCAACAAACCCCTAAGGCTCTGACAGAGTATCTCATCTATCCCCATCTTTACATGTGTAGACAGATACGCTGTAAGAGCCTTAGGGGTCTGATGAAGAGTATCTCATCTATCCACAACCACTACATGTTCAGGCGCCATGCGCCCTCCACTCCTGGAATCTTCTTCTTGAGACATGAAGTCTCAATGTCCAGCGATACTCCTGATATCACACCTTTAATTGGTCGAAAAATCAAAGCTCTCCACTTCAGATGTCGCCAACTTATGGAGCCACAAAGCTTTCTCCTTCTGCTCTTCTGAGACACATGAAATCAGAACAAAATGAGAAATTGACTGTTTCTACCTTTCCTAAATCATCGTTAACCTCAAATGGATCTCCCCGAGTATGCATTATTATTAACACATCGCCCTACAACAAGAAACACATCATCATAAACACATCACTATTAACTCATCATCATTAACTCATCACTATAAACACATCATCATAAACGCATCACTATTAACACATCACTATTAACACATCATCATTAACACATCACTATTAACTCATCATCATTAACTCATCACTATAAACACATCATCATAAACACATCACTATTAACACATCACTATTAACACATCACTATTAACACATCACTATTAACACATCATCATTAACACATCACTATTAACACATCACTATAAATACATCACTATTAACACATCACTATTAACTCATCATCATTAACTCATCACTATAAACACATCATCATAAACGCATCACTATTAACACATCACTATTAACACATCATCATTAACACATAATTAACTCATCATCATTAACTCATCACTATTAACACATCATCATAAGCACATCACTATTAACTCATCACTATTAACACATCACTACTAACACATCACTACTAACACATCATCACTATTAACTCATCACTATTAACACATCACAATTAATTCATCACTATTAACACATCATCATAAACACATCACTACTAACACATCACAATTAACTCATCACTATTAACACATCATTACTAACACATCACTACTAACACATCATCACTATTAACACATCACTATTAACACATCACTATTAACACATCACTATTAACACATTACTATTAACACATCATCATAAACACATCACTATTAACACATCACTACTAACACATCATCACTATTAACACATCACTATAAACACATCACTATTAACACATCACTATTAACACATCACTATTAACACATCATCACTATTAACACATCATCACTATTAACACATCATCATGAACACATCCTCATGAACTAATCTCTCTCCGACAAGAAACCAATGATAATTTACAACTTTTGCTCTACTTTTCTTTTGCCAAAGTCTTGCCAAGAGTGACTACCTCATGAAGCTGGCTGAGAGAATGCCAAGAGTGACTACCTCATGAAGCTGGCTGAGAGAATGCCAAGAGTGACTACCCCATGAAGTTGGTTGAGAGAATGCCAAGAGTGACGACCCCATGAAGTTGGTTGAGAGAATGCCAAGAGTGACTACCTCATGAAGTTGGTTGAGAGAATGCCAAGCGTGACTACCTCATGAAGCTGGTTGAGAGAATGCCAAGAGTGACTACCTCATGAAGCTGGTTGAGAGAATGCCAAGAGTGACTTCCTCATGAAGCTGGTTGAGAGAATGCCAAGCGTGACAACCCCATGAAGTTGGTTGAGAGAATGTAAAGAGTGACGACCCCACGAAGTTGGTTGAGAGAATGCCAAATGTGATGACCCCATGAAGCTGGTTGAGAGAATGCCTTAATTTCCTTAATGTGTTATTTCATTGTGTTGATGTCTTCACTATTGTTCTACAATGTAGAAAAGAGTAAAAATAAAGAAAAACCCTGGGATTTTGACTGGTACATGTAGATGAAAACACCCTCAAATTAAAGTTGATGAGACGAGGGGTTTGTGTGTGTGTGTCTGTCTGCCTACGAGGCGAGGGGTTTGTGTGTGTGTCTGCCTATTTTTTATTTTTTTTAAATTTTACCAGGCAAGTCAGTTAAGAACAAATACTTATTTTCAATGACGGCCTAGGAACAGTGGGCTAACTGCCTGTTCAGGGGCAGAACGACAGATTTGTACCTTGTCAGCTCAGGGATTCGAACTTGCAACTTTTCGATTACTAGTCCAACACTCTAACCTCTAGGCTACCCTGCCACCCCTATGAGACGAGGGGTTTATGTGTGCGTGTGTCTGCCTACGAGGCGAGGGGTTTGTGTGTGTGTGTCTGCCTACGAGGCGAGGGGTTTGTGTTTTTGTGTGTGTGTGTGTGTGTGTGTGTGTGTGTGTGTGTGTGTGTGTGTGTGTGTGTGTGTGTGTGTGTGTGTGTGTGTGTGTGTGTGTGTCTGCCTATGAGACGAGGGGTTTGTGTGTGTGTGTGTGTCTGCCTACGAGGCGAGGGGTTTGTGTGTGTGTGTGTGTCTGCCTATGAGACGAGGGGTTTGTGTGTGTGTGTGTGTGTGTGTGTGTGTGTGTGTGTGTGTGTGTGTGTGTGTGTGTGTGTGTGTGTGTGTGTGTGTGTGTGTGTGTGTGTGTGTGTGTGTCTGCCTATGAGACGAGGGGTGTGTGTGTGTGCCTATGAGGGGTGGACCCGTGTAGGTGTAATTACTCTTGGTGACATAGTGACTAACGAGACTAGCCCAGTCCACCACAGACAGTTAATTTGGCACATAAACAGGCAGTGAGGTACTATGGCTGTTGGCTACTTCAGCTTTAATGATTCCAAAAGAAACACAAGTTAAGGTCGCTTTAAACGCTACGAAGCTGCGATAAGTGATTAATTTCTATGCAGATGTATGGTGGGAACACACACACTTACAAAACACACACACACACACACACACACACAGAAACACAAACCCAACGTTCAAGCCACAACATACACAGACATGATGAGCACCAACCCAATACACACACATTTTAATAGGTCATTAGTAATTACCACCGGACAGTGGGATGGTGTGAACCTGTTCCTTACTCTGATAGATGCTGAGTACTGGAGCTCTGATAATGACTGGGCTGAATGAAATCAATACAGGCACCAAGCTGTTCTAGAGACTATCATAGATCAATACAGGCACCAACCTGTTAGAGAGACTATCATAGATCAATACAGGAACCAACCTGTTAGAGACTATCATAGATCAATACAGGAACCAACCTGTTAGAGACTATCATAGATCAATACAGGAACCAACCTGTTAGAGACTATCATAGATCAATACAGGAACCAACCTGTTAGAGAGACTATCATAGACCAATACAGGCACCAACCTGTTAGAGACTATCATAGATCAATACAGGAACCAACCTGTTAGAGACTATCATAGACCAATACAGGAACCAACCTGTTAGAGACTATCATAGATCAATACAGGCACCAACCTGTTAGAGACTATTATAGATCAATACAGGAACCAACCTGTTAGAGACTATTATAGATCAATACAGGAACCAACCTGTTAGAGACTATCATAGATCAATACAGGAACCAACCTGTTAGAGACTATCATAGATCAATACAGGAACCAACCTGTTAGAGACTATCATAGATCAATACAGGCACCAACCTGTTAGAGAGACTATCATAGATCAATACAGGCACCAACCTGTTAGAGACTATCATAGATCAATACAGGAACCAACCTGTTAGAGACTATCATAGATCAATACAGGCACCAACCTGTTAGAGACTATCATAGATCAATACAGGAACCAACCTGTTAGAGACTATCATAGATCAATACAGGCACCAACCTGTTAGAGAGACTATCATAGATCAATACAGGCACCAACCTGTTAGAGAGACTATCATAGATCAATACAGGCACCAACCTGTTAGAGACTATTATAGATCAATACAGGCACCAACCTGTTAGAGACTATTGTAGATCAATACAGGCACCAACCTGTTAGAGAGACTATCATAGATCAATACAGGCACCAACCTGTTAGAGACTATTATAGATCAATACAGGAACCAACCTGTTAGAGAGACTGTCATAGATCAATACAGGAACCAACCTGTTAGAGACTATCATAGATCAATACAGGCACCAACCTGTTAGAGACTATCATAGATCAATACAGGCACCAACCTGTTAGAGACTATCATAGATCAATACAGGAACCAACCTGTTAGAAAGACTATCATCGATCAATACAGGAACCAACCTGTTAGAGACTATCATAGATCAATACAGGAACCAACCTGTTAGAGACTGTCATAGATCAATACAGGAACCAACCTGTTAGAGAGACTGTCATAGATCAATACAGGAACCAACCTGTTAGAGAGACTATCATAGATCAATACAGGCACCAACCTGTTAGAGAATATCATAGATCAATACAGGCACCAACCTGTTAGAGACTATCATAGATCAATACAGGCACCAACCTGTTAGAGAGACTATCATAGATCAATACAGGAACCAACCTGTTAGAGAGACTATCATAGATCAATACAGGAACCAACCTGTTCGAGAGACTATCATAGATCAATACAGGCACCAACCTGTTAGAGACTATCATAGATCAATACAGGCACCAAGCTGTTTGGGAGACTATCATAGATCAATACAGGAACCAACCTGTTCTAGAGACTATCATAGATCAATACAGGCACCAACCTGTTAGAGACTATCATAGATCAATACAGGAACCAACCTGTTAGAAAGACTATCATCGATCAATACAGGAACCAACCTGTTAGAGACTATCATAGATCAATACAGGAACCAACCTGTTAGAGACTGTCATAGATCAATACAGGCACCAACCTGTTAGAGAGACTATCATAGATCAATACAGGCACCAAGCTGTTCTAGAGACTATCATAGATCAATACAGGCACCAACCTGTTAGAGACTATCATAGATCAATACAGGAATCAACCTGTTAGAGAGACTATCATAGATCAATACAGGAACCAACCTGTTAGAGAGACTATTATAGATCAATACAGGCACCAACCTGTTAGAGAATATCATAGATCAATACAGGAACCAACCTGTTAGAGACTATCATAGATCAATACAGGAACCAACCTGTTAGAGAATATCATAGATCAATACAGGCACCAACCTGTTAGAGAGACTATCATAGATCAATACAGGCACCAACCTGTTCGAGACTATTATAGATCAATACAGGCACCAACCTGTTAGAGAATATCATAGATCAATACAGGCACCAACCTGTTAGAGACTATTATAGATCAATACAGGCACCAACCTGTTAGAGAGACTATCATAGATCAATACAGGCACCAACCTGTTAGAGACTATCATAGATCAATACAGGAACCAACCTGTTAGAGAATATCATAGATCAATACAGGCACCAACCTGTTAGAGAGACTATCATAGATCAATACAGGCACCAACCTGTTCGAGACTATTATAGATCAATATACTCAAGCAGTCGTTAGATTGTTGTTATTATATAGGATCAGATTAACTGTAATGCCCCAAGAGAAGGTGCTGTAGTCTTAGACACACAGGGGTTAGAGTCAGGGGACACAGACACATTTGGATGAGGAAGTAACTTCAGTAAAGAATCCCTGCCAGCTGTTGAGGCTAGCATCGGGCTAACGTGTGCCAGGTTATCTGATGGGACCAGCTACAATGTAGCGTTCACGTGTCTCGTGACACTCAGTCAACGATTTTAATTGCCTGATGCTTAAAACTTAAGCATGGAACTTGTCCTAATATTTTCAAGTATGTCCCCATAGTATCTGCAGTCCTCAAGATTCACGATCATAAAAGTGTCCACCATCCTAACTCACCGAGCTGTAGAAACATAAGCCGTTTACCTTCATCATTCATTATTCTGTAAATGTGAGTCATTTGTAATACTCCTTTTATACAAATTAGCGCCGTAAAGTTGCTCTCGTGTACTTTGTTAAAATACAGGCTTCATTGTTAACCTGCAGAACTCCACGGCGATAATACATAAGGTGGGAACCTTAGTGCCTTGCGTGGGACGGGCACTCTTCATAGAATACATTTAGTCTGTCTCCCAAATGGAACCACTTTCCCTTTTTAGTGCACTACAATTAACCGGGGTCCATAGGGCTCTGACCAAAAATGTGTGCACTATGTAGGGAATAGGGACTCACACTTAGAAAAAGACCGTTGAGCTTTCATAAATATACAGGGGACAATGCAACTAGGAATGTTATTAGTCGCCTCCTACTGTTCACAGCCTATTGGCCAGCAGATGATGATGAGGGAGGTGATGTGCGAACACCCCCCAGCTGTTACCTGGAACTGAGGAAGCACTAGAGACAGGAAGTGACTGGTGTGTTATACAGGATTATATATGTGTTACCTGGAACTGAAAGACTCCCCACCACCATCCATTGTAGTCATGTTCCAGACATTTATTCTATGTTCTTATGATCTAGATTTTAGAAACTACCTTAATGGGTTACAGTAGTGTGTGTGTGTTACGGTAGTGTGTGTGTGTTACAGTAAGGTGTGTGTGATATATATATATATATATATATATATATATATACACACACATACAGTTGAAGTCCGAAGTTTACATACACTTAAGTTGGAGTCATTAAAACTTGTTTTTCAACCAATCCACACATTTCTTGTTAAACTATAGTTTTGGAAAGGTTGGTTAGGACATCTACTTTGTGCATGACACAAGTAATTCTTTAAACAGTTGTTTACAGACAGATTATTTCACTTATAATTCACTGTATCACAATTCCAGTGGGTCAGAAGTTTACATACACTAAGTTGACTGTGCCTTTCAACAGCTTGGAAAATTCCAGAAAATGATGTCATGGCTTTAGAAGCTTCTGATAGGCTGATTGACATCATTTGAGTCAATTGGAGGTGTACCTGTGGATGTATTTCAAGGTCTACCTTCAAACTCAGTGCCTCTTTGCTTGACATCATGGGAAAATCAAAAGAAATCAGCCAAGACCTCGGAAAAATAATTGTAGACCTCCACAAGTCTTGTTCATCCTTGGGAGAAATTTCCAAACACCTGAAGGTACCACGTTCATCTGTACAAACAATAGTATGCAAGTTTAAACACCATGGGACCACGCAGCCGTCACACCGCTCAGGAAGGAGACGCGCTCTGTCTCCTAGAGATGAACGTACTTTGGTGCGAAATGTGCAAATCAATCTCTGAACAGCAAAGGACCCTGTGAAGATGCTGGAGGAAACAGGTACAAAAGTATCTATATCCACAGTAAAACGAGTCCTATATTGACATAACCTGAAAGGCAGCTCAGCAAGGAAGAAGCCACTGATCCAAAACCGCCATAAAAAAGCCAGACTACGGTTTGCAACTGCACATGGGGACAAAGATTATACTTTTTGGAGAAATGTCCTCTGGTCTGATGAAACAAAAATAGAACTGTTTGGCCGTACTGACCATCGTTATGTTTGGAGGAAAAAGGGGAGGCTTGCAAGCTGAAGAACACCATCCCAACCGTGAAGCACAGGGGTGGCAGCATCATGTTGTGGGGGTGCTTTGCTGCAGGAGGGACTGGTGCACATCACATAATAGATGGCATCATGAGGTAGGAAAATTATGTGACAGTATTGAAGCAACCTCTCAAGACGTCAGTCAGGAAGTTAATGCTTGGTCACTAATGGGTCTTCCAAATGGACAATGACCCCAAGCATACTTCCAAAGTTGTGGCAAAATGGCTTAAGGACAACAAGGTCAAGGTATTGGAGTGACCATCACAAAGCCCTGACCTCAATCCCATAGAAAAGTTGTGGGCAGAACTGAAAAAGCATGTGTGAGCAAGAAGGCCTACAAACCTGACTCAGTTACACCAGCTCTGAGAGGAGGAATGTGCCAAAATTCACCCAATTTATTCTGGGAAGTTTGTGGATGGCTACCTGAAACGTTTGATCCAAGTTAAACCATTTAAAGGCAATGCTACCAAATACTAATTGAGTGTATGTAAACTTCTGACCCACTGGGAATGTGATTAAAGAAATAAAAGCTGAAATAAATAATTATCTCTACTATTATTCTGACCTTTCACATTCTTAAAATAAAGTGGTGATCCTAATTCACCTAAAACAACAGGGAATTTTTACTGGGATTAAATGTCAGGAATTGTGAAAAACTGAGTTTAAATGTATTTGGTTAAGGTGTATGTACACGTCTGACTTCAACTGCATATACACTACCATTGAGGTCACTTAGAAATGTCCTGTTTTTGAAAGAAAAGCAAATTGTGTTGTCCATTGTAATAACATCAAATTGACCAGAAATACAGTGTAGACATTGTTAATGTTGTAAATGAAGCTGAAAAAGGCTGATTTTTATTTATATCTACATAGACGTACAGAGGCCCATTATCAGCAACCATCACTCCTGTGTTCCAATGGCACGTTGTGTTAGCTAATCCAAGTTTATAGTTTTAAAAGGTTAATTGATCATTAGAAAACCCTTTTGCAATTATGTTAGCACAGCTGAAAACTGTTGTTCTGATTAAAGAAGCAATAAAACTGGCCTTCTTTAGACTAGTTGAGTATCTGGAGCATCAGCATTAGTGGGTTCGATTACAGGCTCAAAATGGCCAGAAACAAAGATCTTTCTTCTGGAACTTGTCAATCTATTCTTGTTCTGAGAAATGGCCATTCCATGCGAGAAATTACCAATACACTTAAGATCTCGTACAACACTGTGTACTACTCCCTTCACAGAACAGCGCAAACTCTCTTGATCCAGAATAGAAAGAGTGGGAGGCCCCGGTGCACAACTGAGCGAGAGGTAAAGAACATTAGGGTGTCTAGTTAAAGAAACAGACGTACCCGCAAAACACCAGTCTCAACGTCAACAGTGAAGAGGCGACTCTGGAATGCTGGCCTTCTAGGCAGAGTTCCTCTGTCCAGTGTCTGTGTTCTTTTGCCCATCTTAATATTTTCTTTTTATTGGCCAGTCTGAGATATGGCTTTTTCTTTGCAACTCTGCCTAAAAGGCCAGCATCCCAGTCACCTCTTTATTGTTGACATTGAGACTGGTGTTTTGCGTGTACTATTTAATGAAGCTGCCAGTCCAAAGACCACATCCATAATAATCATTGTATTTTTTTATATTTTATTTAACTCGGCAAGTCAGTTAAAATCAAATTCTTATTTACAACAATGGCCTACGCTGGCCAAACCCAGATGACGCTGGGCCAATTGTGCGCCGCCCTATGAGACTCCCAATCACAGCAGTGCCTTGGCACCGTTGTCACATAGCGCGAAAACAGCTCAAATAAGCAAAGAAAAACGACAGACCATAATTACTTTAAGACATGGAGGTCAGTCAATCCTGAAAACTTGAAGAAACTTTAAAAGTTCTTGAAGTGCAGTTGCAAAAACTATCAATCACTATGATGAAACTGGCTCATGAGGACCGCCACAAGAAAGGAAGACTCAGAATTACCTCTGCTGCAGAGGGTAAGTTCTACTTTATATTCTCTTCAGTCTTTAGAGGAAAATGTAAGGATATGATAAGGATATGATAAGAAGGCTCTCGGATCCTGTTGCCATACGACCTAGGTCTCTCCATGGATCCTGTCGTCATACGACCTAGGTCTCTCCATGGATCCTGTCGTCATACGACCTAGGTCTCTCCATGGATCCTGTCGTCATACGACCTAGGTCTCTCCATGGATCCTGTCGTCATACGACCTAGGTCTCTCCATGGATCCTGTCGTCATACGACCTAGGTCTCTCCATGGATCCTGTCGTCATACGACCTAGGTCTCTCCATGGATCCTGTTAACAAGAAAATACCGGAAAGTCACTCACTACATGTATGAAGTGTCCATACTATGCGTTGTGCTATATGAACAATTATGAAAAGGGTTTTATTTAATTAAGAGAGGGATTTGAGAAGCTATAACAAATGTTTTTATAACTGCACACAGTAAGTAGTTACCGCCCCCCGAGTGAAGTCAGAGAGCGTGTCAGCCTGCCGGAACCACCCCTTTCCTGCAAACTGTATACATGAAGGGTTAATAATTAACATACCAGACCAGAAAGACGTAGACCTGCAGCTGCATATTTAAAGTGGTTTGAACTCAATCTCAACATGAGGTGGAGACGATAAACTCACCTCTCGGACAATATTATCGCTACTCTCATCACCCCACTGGGAAACATCGATACGGCTGGCTATCTTCAAGAACAAATGGAAGGAAAGTCAACTCTAGTTCTGTTCAGGAAGTCACAGGATACCGGTCAACGACAGAGAACAGTAAAAGACTTGTCGAAACCATTTCAGACAATCAGAGCCTTACATGCTACTATACCCGCACCCCACCATAAAGGCCCAACTCCCTTTCCAAGGCTGCCCTGTTTCCCCCGAGAGAGATCACAGGCATTTCACTTAAATATATTCATGATCTTACTCAAACCAGGCGGCGGTTCATGTGCAAAGTATATGGTTACTGTAGGTGAGAATAGTTTCTGAATGTACTAATGTTAAGTGTCTCTCTCCCTCTCTTCCTTAACAAGCAGCCATGTTGTCATTCCGTTTTCAGCATATTAAGTCTCCAGTCAATTACCGATGCAAAGTGTGTATGTTTATCCTGTCTTCCCATCTAATTAGCTAGTAAATAATTAAACCAATTTGTGTAGTACTGAATCATAAGTAATGCTTGAGTTTTTGCAGATGCAAGGAGGCTACGACTGCTTAGAAAGATGATCTGATATGAGGTTTTGATGAATAAGTTGAGTGTTTATAGATGTGATAGGTAAAGACCTGGAGATGGCCACTCTTTAAAGAATCACTCTCGTGGTGCCCCAGATCCTAATGAGTTAAAGACCTGGAGATGGGAACTCTTTAAAGAATCACTCTCGTGGTGCCCCAGATCCTAATGAGTTAATTGTTACATCATTAATTAATCATTAATTCAAAATTAAACCATCAGGTCAATAGATAAATAAGTATTCAGATGATATGTTAATGTAAAGTCACGACATAATGAATAACAGGAATATGATTAGGAACAACAGGAATATGATTAGGAACAACAGGAATATGATTAGGAACAACAGGAATATGATTAGGAACAACAGGAATATGATTAGGAACAACAGGAATATGATTAGGAATATGATTAGGAACAACAGGAATATGATTAGGAACAACAGGAATATGATTAGGAACAACAGGAATATGATTAGGAACAACATGAATATGATTAGGAACAACATGAATATGATTAGGAACAACAGGAATATGATTAGGAACAACAGGAATATGATTAGGAATATGATTAGGAACAACAGGAATATGATTAGGAACAACAGGAATATGATTAGGAACAACAGGAATATGATTAGGAACAATGGGAATATGATTAGGAACAACAGGAATATGATTAGGAACAACATGAATATGATTAGGAACAACAGGAATATGATTAGGAACAACAGGAATATGATTAGGAACAACAGGAATATGATTAGGAACAACGGGAATATGATTAGGAACAACAGGAATATGATTAGGAACAACATGAATATGATTAGGAACAACATGAATATGATTAGGAACAACGGGAATATGATTAGGAACAACAGGAATATGATTAGGAACAACATGAATATGATTAGGAATATGATTAGGAACAACAGGAATATGATTAGGAACAACAGGAATATGATTAGGAACAACAGGAATATGATTAGGAACAACAGGAATATGATTAGGAACAACATGAATATGATTAGGAACAACATGAATATGATTAGGAACAACATGAATATGATTAGGAACAACAGGAATATGATTAGGAACAACAGGAATATGATTAGGAACAACAGGAATATGATTAGGAACAACAGGAATATGATTAGGAACAACATGAATATGATTAGGAACAACAGGAATATGATTAGGAACAACAGGAATATGATTAGGAACAACATGAATATGATTAGGAACAACAGGAATATGATTAGGAACAACAGGAATATGATTAGGAACAACAGGAATATGATTAGGAACAACAGGAATATGATTAGGAACAACGGGAATATGATTAGGAACAACAGGAATATGATTAGGAACAACAGGAATATGATTAGGAACAACATGAATATGATTAGGAACAACAGGAATATGATTAGGAACAACAGGAATATGATTAGGAACAACATGAATATGATTAGGAACAACAGGAATATGATTAGGAACAACAGGAATATGATTAGGAACAACATGAATATGATTAGGAACAACAGGAATATGATTAGGAACAACAGGAATATGATTAGGAACAACAGGAATATGATTAGGAACAACAGGAATATGATTAGGAACAACAGGAATATGATTAGGAACAACAGGAATATGATTAGGAACAACAGGAATATGATTAGGAACAACATGAATATGATTAGGAACAACATGAATATGATTAGGAATATGATTAGGAACAACAGGAATATGATTAGGAACAACAGGAATATGATTAGGAACAACAGGAATATGATTAGGAACAACAGGAATATGATTAGGAACAACAGGAATATGATTAGGAACAACAGGAATATGATTAGGAACAACAGGAATATGATTAGGAACAACAGGAATATGATTAGGAACAACAGGAATATGATTAGGAACAACAGGAATATGATTAGGAACAACAGGAATATGATTAGGAACAACATGAATATGATTAGGAACAACAGGAATATGATTAGGAACAACAGGAATATGATTAGGAACAACATGAATATGATTAGGAACAACAGGAATATGATTAGGAACAACATGACTCTCTTAAGGACATAGAACATCCTGACAACATCCTGAGGCAGTGAGGAGAAGTGGAATATGATTAGGTAGCAGTCAGTCCACATTCTTGATGCTTCCCAATGGCACCCTATTCCCCATAGGGCTCTGGTATAAAGTAGTGCACTATATAGGGAATAGGTTTCTATAAGGCCCTGGTCTAAAGTAGTGCACTATGTAGGGAATAGGGTGTTATAGGGCTCTGGTCTTAATTTTTGCACTATATAGGAAATAGGGTTCTATAGGGCCCTGGTCTAAAGTAGTGCACTATATAGGGAATAGGGTTCTATAGGGCCCTGGTCTAAAGTAGTGCACTATTTAGGGAATAGGTTTCTATAAGGCCCTGGTCTAAAGTAGTGCACTATGTAGGGAATAGGGTGTTATAGGGCTCTGGTCTTAATTTTTGCACTATATAGGGAATAGGGTTCCGTAGGAATCTGGTCTAAAGTAGTGCACTATATAGGGAATAGGGTTCTATAGGGCCCTGGTCTAAAGTAGTGTACTATATAGGGAATAGGGTTCTATAGGGCCCTGGTCTAAAGTAGTGCACTATTTAGGGAATAGGTTTCTATAAGGCCCTGGTCTAAAGTAGTGCACTATGTAGGGAATAGGGTGTTATAGGGCTCTGGTCTTAATTTTTGCACTATATAGGAAATAGGGTTCCGTAGGAATCTGGTCTAAAGTAGTGTACTATATAGGGAGGCATGTGGGACACAAAACAAGTTTCAATGGACCTTTAAAAAATATTCACACTCCTTAACTTTTTACACATTTTGTTGAGTTACAACCTGAATATAAAATGTATTCAATTTAGATTGTGTCACTGGCCTACACACAATACCACAAATGTTTGATATTTTTTACAAATTAATTTTAAAAAATGAAAAGTTGAAATGTCTTGAATCGATAAGCATTCAATCCCTTTGTTATGGAGGGCCTAAGTTTAGGAGTAAACATGTGCTGAACAAGTCACAAACAAATTGCATTAACTCAGTGTGCAGTCATAGTGTTTAACATGGTTTTTTAATGACGACCTCATCGCTGTACCCCACACATACAAAGGTCCCCCGGTCAAGCAGCGAATTTCATTAACAGATTCAACCAAAGACCAGGGAGGTATATATTCAATACCTCGCAAAGAAGGGCACCTATTGGTAGATGGGTACCCAAAAATAGACAGACATTGAATATCCCTTTGAGCATGGTGAAGTTATTAATTACACCCAGTCACTATAAAGATACAGGCGTCCTTCCTGACTCAGCAGCTGGAGAAGGAAAACCTGGTTCAGTCTGCTTTCCACCAGACCCTGGGAGATGAATTCACCTTTCAGCAGGACAATAACCTGAAACATAAAGCCACATCTACACTAGACTTGCTTACCAAGTGGACATGATGGAGTAGCAGTGCAGACGTGGTTGGTACTCTTTATATTTTTCATATTTTTTGTAAATATTTCAATGTGTTTTCAATCTCTTTTCCATTTTTAAATTAAATAAACCTTCCGGTAACCTGCCTCACCCAATGTGACACGGATCCGCATTTTTTTAGACCTCATTGCCAGAACCTCAATCAAAAGCTAGCCATCAGAAGCTAACCAGATAATTAGCAATTTAGTCATTGTTTGCCACTGCTGGCATCCTTTACCTTCTGTACAGACACCAGCCGTTTCTTTTAGACTGGATAAAACTCCCGGCCTACTCTGTGATCACTCGGTTACACAGCGGACACCTCCCGTACTCTACACCAACACGGCTAGAATCCCCTTCTCCACTGGCTACACAGCGGACACCTCTCGTACTCTACCCCAACACGGCTAGAATCCCCTTCTCCACTGGCTACACAGCGGACACCTCCCGTACTCTACCCCAACACGGCTAGAATCCCCTTCTCCACTGGCTACACAGCGGACACCTCCCGTACTCTACCCCAACACGGCTAGAATCCCCTTCTCCACTGGCTACACAGCGTACACCTCCCGTACTCTACCCCAACACGGCTAGAATCCCCTTCTCCACTGGCTACACAGCGGACACCTCCCGTACTCTACTCCAACACGGCTAGAATCCCCTTCTCCACTGGCTACACAGCGGACACCTCTCGTACTCTACCCCAACACGGCTAGAATCCCCTTCTCCACTGGCTACACAGCGGACACCTCCCGTACTCTACCCCAACACGGCTGGAATCCCCTTCTCCACTGGCTACACAGCGGACACCTCTCGTACTCTACCCCAACACGGCTAGAATCCCCTTCTCCACTGGCTACACAGCGGACACCTCCCGTACTCTACCCCAACACGGCTAGAATCCCCTTCTCCACTGGCTACACAGCGGACACCTCCCGTACTCTACCCCAACACGGCTAGAATCCCCTTCTCCACTGGCTACACAGCGGACACCTCCCGTACTCTACCCCAACACGGCTAGAATCCCCTTCTCCACTGGCTACACAGCGGACACCTCCCGTACTCTACCCCAACACGGCTAGAATCCCCTTCTCCACTGGCTACACAGCGGACACCTCCCGTACTCTACCCCAACACGGCTAGAATCCCCTTCTCCACTGGCTACACAGCGGACACCTCCCGTACTCTACCCCAACACGGCTGGAATCCCCTTCTCCACTGGCTACACAGCGGACACCTCCCGTACTCTACTCCAACACGGCTGGAATCCCCTTCTCCACTGGACCCTTGCCGTAAGCTCTGGACCTTTGCATCGGATCATCGCTGTTAGCTAGCTGCTACCGAGTGGCTATAGTGGCTCACGTCCCTGCTCCGAAGCTAGCATCAGATAGCCGCGAGGTAGAATAGATTCAGGGCATAATGGACAGACGGGTTTGGTGGGGTGCGGGTACAGTAGCGGTAAGCCCAGGCACCGAGTGATGATACGAGAGGTTGCATCACTGGATGTGCTAGTTATGCTGGGTGAGGTCACCGCATGTGTGGGAGGCATGTTGAGTGGGACTAGGGGCTCCTAAAACAATAATAGCTATCCTAAACAACAGTATTCAAGGCATATTTACATCTGAGAGAGACATAAAGCGAGGAATAAAGCAATCACAGGTGTTGATTGGGAGAGCTAGCTAAGACAACGGGTAAGACAACAACAGCTTATGAGCTAAGACAACAACAACAGGTAAAATGGCGATGAATGGGCAGAGAGGGTCGGTTAACTACACACAGGGCCTGAGTTCGAAGATGGAGTACCGTGTTAATGAACAGTTCAGCAGGCATCAGCTATGTAGCCAGTTGATCATAGGGTCCAGTGAACAGCAGTAGATGGAACAGGGAAGCCGCGTTACTACGCTAGCACACGAGAGACACGCCGTTTAAAGTTAGCAGGCGGGGGTAAGTAGAAGCGTCTGCGCCGAAGTCCGGTAGAGGGCACAGAGGTTACGTCGGCGAACCAGTCATGGTGCTACGGCGGGGCGCCGTGTCGACGAAGCATCCAGGCCAGATGGCGAAAATGGTATTGTAGTTGTAGTAATTTAGTTTGATAGCCGCGAGCTTCTAATTTAAAAAAATGAATCTCTCAAGAAATAAGTCTCTCACTGTTGCCGCCTGTTATTGACCCCCCTCAGCTCCCAGCTGTGCAATGGACACCATATGTGAATTGATTGCCCATCTATCTTCAGAGTTCGTTCTGCTAGGTGACTAAACTGGGATATGCTTAACACCCCGACAGTCCTACAATCTAGGCTAGATGCCCTCAATCTCAAACAAATTATCAAGGAACCCACCAGGTACAACACTAAATCTGTAAACATGTGCACCCTCTGGTATTCTGGAAGGATATATACCCCATCCCGTCAGTCGAGGATGCCTGGTTGTTCTTTAAAAGTAATTTCCTCACCATCTTCAATAAGCATTCCCCTTTCAAAAATGTAGAACTAAGAACAGATATAGTCCTTGGATCACTCCAGACTTGACTGCCCTTGACCAGCACAAAAACATCCTGTGGCGCACTGCACTAGCATCGAATAGTCCCCGCGATTTGAAACTTTTCAGGGAAGTCAGGAACCAATACACGCAGTCAGTCAGGAAAGCAAAGGCTAGCTTTTTCAAACAGAAATTTGCATCCTGTAGCTCTAACTCCAAAAGGTTTTGGGACACTAAAGTCCATGGAGAATAAGAGCACCTCCTCCCAGCTGCCCACTGCACTGAGGCTAGGTAACACTGTCACCACCAATAAATCTACGATAATCGAGAATTTCAATAAGCATTTCTCTACGGCTGGCCATGCTTTCCTCCAGGCCACCCCAACCAACAGCTCTGCACCCCGCGCAGCTACTTGCTCAAGCCTCCCCTGCTTCTCCTTTACCCAAATCCAGATAGCAGATGTTATGAAAGAGCTGCAAAACCTGGACAAGTACAAATCAGCTGGGCTAGACAATCTGGACACTCTCTCTAAAATCATCCTCCACCATTGTTGCAACCCCTATTACCAGTCTGTTCGACCTCTCGTATCGTCCAAGATCCCTAAAGATTGGAAAGCTGCCGCGGTCATCCCCCTCTTCAAAGGGGGTCACACTCTAGAGCCAAACTGTTATAGACCTATATCCATCCTGCCCTACCTTTCTAACGTCTTTGAAAGCCAAGTTAAACAGATCAGTGAACATTTTCAAATCTCACCGTACCATCTTCGCTGAGCAATCCGGTTTTTGAGCTGGTCACGGGTGCACCTAAGCCACGCTCAAGGTACTAAATGATATCATAACCGCCATCGATAAAAGACAGTACTGTGCAACCGTCTTCATCGACCTGGCCAAGGCTTTCGACTCTGTTAATCACCGTATTCCTATCGGCAGACTCAATAGCCTTGGTTTCCCAAATGACTGCCTCGCCTGGTTCACTACTTCTCAGACAAAGTATAGTGTGCCAAACCAGAGGGCCTGTTGTCCAGACCTCTGGCAGTCTATGGGGATACCACATGGTTCAATTCTTGGGCCGACTCTTTTCTCTGTATACATCAACGATGTCGCTCTTGCTGCGGGTGATTCCCTGATCCACCTCTACGCAGACGACACCATTCTGTATACATCTGGCCCTTCTTTGGACACTGCTAACTAACCGCCAAACAAGCTTCAATGCCATACAACACTCCTTCTATGGCCTCCAACTGCTCTTAAATGCTAATAAAACTAAATGTATGCTTTTCAACAATTCGCTGCCCGCACCCGCCCGCCCAACTAGCATCACTATTCTGGATGGTTCTGACTTAGAATATGTAGACAACTACAAATACCTAGGTGTCTGGCTAGACTGTAAACTCTCCTTCCAGACTCATATTGAACATCTCAAATTAAATCTAGAATCGGCTTCCTATTTCGCAACAAAGCATCCTTCACTCACATCGCCAAACATACCCTCGTAAAACTGACTATATTACCGATCCTCGACTTTGGCGATGTCATTTACAAAATAGCTTCCAATACTCTACGCAGCAAACTGGATGCAGTCTATGACAGTGCCATCTGTTTTGTCACCAAAGCCCTTTATACCACCCACCGTGACATGTATGCTCTAGTCGGCTGGCCCTCGCTATATATTCGTCGCCAGACCCACTGGCTCCAGGTTATCTATAAGTCTATGCTAGGTAAAGCACTGCCTTATCTCAGCTCACTGGTCATGATAACAACACCCACCCGTAGCACACGCTCCAGCAGGTATATCTCACTGGTCATCACCAAAGCCAACACATCCTTTGGCCGCATATCCTTCCAGTTCTCTGCTGACAGTGTGGCCAATGACTGGAACGAATTGCAAAAAAAAAAAAATTCTCTGAAGTTGGAGACTTATATTTCCCTAACTAACTTTAAACATCAGCTATCTGAGCAGCAAACTGATCACTGCAGCTGTACATAGCCCATCTGTAAATAGCCCACCCAATCTACCTACCTCATCCTCATACTGTTTTTATTAATTTACTTTTCTGCTCTTTTGCACACCAGTATTTGTACTTGCACATTATCATCTGCTCATCCATCTCTCCAGTGTTAATCTGCTAAATTGTAATTACTTCGCTCCTATCGCCTATTTATTGCCTTACCTCCTCATGCCATTTGCACACACTGTATATAGACCTCTTTTTCTATTGTGTTATTGACTGTATGTTTGTTTATTCCATGTGTAACTCTGTGTTGTTTTTTGTGTTGCACTGCTTTGCTTTATCTTGGCCAGGTCGCAGCTGTAAATGAGAACTTGTTCTCAACTGGCCTACCTGGTTAAATAAAAGTGAAATACGTAAAAAAATAATAATAATTAAAAGACAGGGAATGTTCCTGAGTGGCCGAGTTACAATTTTTACTTAAATATACTTGAAAATCAATGGTAAGACCTGGAAACAGTTGTCTAGCAATGATCAAGAATAATGAGAAATCCAGGTGTGCAATGCTCTTAGAGACTCAGAAACATCGCTGCCAAAGGTGCTTTAGGGGGGGACACCTATCTAAATCAAACTATATTAGTGTTCATACTTAAATGTGTGTGTGTGTCGGGGGGGGGGGGGGGGGGTCATTTAGCTATTAGGACCCCTTTACTACTACAGCACTTTAAAACAGTCAAAAAATAAATCATCATCAGGAACAAGGATTTAAATTGTCTGTCCTGTATCTGTCTGTCCTATATCTGTCTGTCCTATATCTGTCTGTCCTATATCTGTCTGTCCTATATCTGTCTATCTAGGAAATATGAAAGCTGGACAATTCTAACCCCTTATTTTTGTTGGCAAAAAAAAGACCTCCATTTGTTTTGTTTTTGGGTTACATTTAGTCCCGTGACACTTGTGTAGAGCAAAAACATTGTGTTCGTGAGAGTCTCTCCTTTCCATAGTGGGGTACATACACAATAATAATACATCTGCTTTTCAGGATGGATTCAGTGGATCGAGACACAGTACAAAAAAAACATCTCTTAAACAAACAGATTTTGATGGGGATTTTGTTATGTGATTTCGATTGATGCATGGGTGCGTCAATAGACTCTTAAGGACATTTTGTAACAAGACAAAATGCAGGAAAAGTCAAGAGGTGTTAATAGTTTATGAAGGCAACTGGACAACGTTACTATTCAGATGGTATTACAGTCAAACAAAAGGGGGCAATGAAACTGCACCTGTACTTAGCCTACCTGTAAACAGCCCATCAATCTACCTACCTCATCCCCATACTGTATTTATTTATTTATTTTGCTCCTTTGCACCCCAGTATCTCTACCTGCACGTTCATCTTCTGCCGATCTACCATTCCAGTGTTTAATTGCTATATTGTAATTACTTCACCACCATGGCCTATTTATTTCCTTATCTTACCTCATTTGCACTCACTGTACATAGACTTTTTGTTTTCTTTTGTTCTACTGTATTATTGACTGTGTGTTTTGTTTATTCCATGTGTAACTGTGTTGTGTTGAATTGCTACACTTTATCTTGGCCAGGTCGCAGTTGCAAATGAGAACTTGTTCTCAACTAGCCTACCTGGTTAAATAAAGGTGTTCTCAACTAGCCTACCCGGTTAAATAAACGGAACTTGTTCTCAACTAGCCTACCTGGTTAAATAAAGGTGTTCTCAACTAGCCTACCTGGTTAAATAAACGGAACTTGTTCTCAACTGGCCTACCTGGTTAAATAAAGGTGTTCTCAACTGGCCTACCTGGTTAAATAAAGGTGTTCTCAACTGGCCTACCTGGTTAAATAAAGGTGTTCTCAACTAGCCTACCTGGTTAAATAAAGGTGTTCTCAACTGGCCTACCTGGTTAAATAAAGGTGTTCTCAACTAGCCTACCTGGTTAAATAAAGGTGAAATAAATAGATACATTTAAAAAATAATAACAATCTGTGTAAAAATATATGTATAATAATGAAAAGGCGAAGTAGAGTGGCGGGGTATTCGAACAATCAAGATAAGGTCATCTCCAAGGCGGTTTAAAACTTTAGTTGATTGATGCATCATCATCATCATCATCATCATCATCACCACCATCATCTCCTACAAAGGCAGATGGTCTTTAGTGTCACGTAGAGGACCATATCCGTGTTTCTCCTTCTGTTAGTGCCAGGTAGCGGTTGGGAAGTCTCCTCTGTTAATCAGAAAGACTCTTCAGATGGTGATCCAGTTGGTCAAGGACAGGATGTACGTATAACATCTCTGTTGCAGAGAACAGCAGACATAATGCAGATATTAAAAACGGAATTCAACAATATTACAAAATTTATTGAACTTATAACATTCATTAATATTCATTAATATAAAGACATGAAATAAAAACGCATCAGTGATTCATATTTCTGAAGAGGCAACAGGACTGCCCTGTCTGTGTTCGCGCATTTGTCTCTGTGTAGCTGTTAGAGATGATGCTAATGTCAACAGTCTTCTTGGTAGATGATAAAGCCCCCCCCCCCCAAAAAAAAAACAACAACTTATCAATTAAATGTTAACTACAAAAAGTAGACTATGCCTAACTGGCAGAATGATAATCACGACAATACAGTGGCCAATTATTTTGCAAACTCTGCCATCACATGAACGCTGCAGTATCATCGCTTATCAAACAGTCTATTGCTGGTGTGCGCTTGCATCGAAAATTATATATTTGTTTATTTTTCCCAGACCTCAAGTGGTCTCCTGACGTGGTTTAAGCATCGACCACAACTAAAAATTAATGTTCGATAAAAGTGTGATTTTGAGAACAAAAGCCTAAAAAAAAAACCACACAAAATATACAATGAAAACAAAATGGAGAAAACAGGAATGAGGAAAAAAATGAAACGGAAATCAGACAAAAAAAAAATCTTGAGTCAAATTTGCATCCAGATGAGTCAATGAGCCACGTTGACAGAGCCTGACAATAGCCCAGCAAGACCCCGAGCCCAAGGTGAAGTTGTCCTCTCCTGCTTTAGTCCACATCCAGGTCCATGTCCAGTTCAGTGCTCAGGTTGAGGTAGAAGAACGCATACGCACAGAGCATGAACACCAGGATGGCTAAGATGACCAGGAGAGCATCCTGCAATCACAGAAAGGGGAGAGACAAGTATATAGTTAAAGAGGCAATCTGCCATTTTAAAATAATGATATACACAGAGTTTCCATGAGATCGAATGACCAGGTGAAACCTATGATCCCTTATTCCCTTATTGATGTCACTGTGTAGCGTGCCGTCTTTCAGATGGGACGTTAAACGGGTGTCCTGACTCTCTGAGGTCATTAAAGATCCCATGACACTTATCGTAAGAGTAGGGGTGTTAACCCTGGTGTCCTGACTCTCTGAGGTCATTAAAGATCCCATGACACTTATCGTAAGAGTAGGGGTGTTAACCCCGGTGTCCTGGCTAAATTCCCAATCTGGCCCTCAAACCACCACGGTCACCTAATAATCCCCAGTTTTGTCTCATCCATTCATTCATCCCCCTCCTCTCCCCTGTAACTATTCCCCGGGTCGTTGCTGTAAATGAAAACGTGTTCTCAGTCAACTGAACTGGTAAAATAACGGATAAATAAATAAACTTGTTAACTCCACTTCAAATCACTGTAGATGAAGAGGAGGAGACCGGTTAAAGAAGGATTTTTAAGCCTTGAGACATGGATTGTGTGTTTGCGCCATTCAAAGGGTGAACGGGCAAGACAAAAGATTGAATTGTCTTTAAACCGTGTGTGGTAGTAGGTGCCAGGCACACCGGTTTGAGTGTCAAGAACTGCAACGCTGCAGCGTTTTTCACATACACATGGGAAACTGTTGAATCAAGAATGGTCCACCACCCAAAGAACATCTAGTCATTTTGACACAAATGTGGGAAACATTGGAGTCAACATGGGCCTGCATCCCTGTGGAATGCTATCGACACCTTGTAGAGCCAACATGGGCCTGCATCCCTGTGGAACGCTATCGACACCTTGTAGAGCCAACATGGGCCTGCATCCCTGTGGAACGCTATCGACACCTTGTAGAGCCAACATGGGCCTGCATCCCTGTGGAACGCTATCGACACCTTGTAGAGTAAACATGGGCCAGCATCCCTGTGGAACGCTATCGACACCTTGTAGAGTAAACATGGGCCTGTATCCCTGTGGAATGCTATCGACACCTTGTAGAGTAAACATGGGCCTGTATCCCTGTGGAACGCTATCGACACCTTGTAGAGTAAACATGGGCCTGTATCCCTGTGGAACGCTATCGACACCTTGTAGAGTAAACATGGGCCTGTATCCCTGTGGAATGCTATCGACACCTTGTAGAGTCAACATGGGCCAGCATCCCTGTGGAACGCTATCGACACCTTGTAGAGTAAACATGGGCATGTATCCCTGTGGAACGCTAGCGACACCTTGTAGAGTCCATGCCCCGACAAATTGAGTCTGTTCTGAGGGCAAAAGGGGGGATGGGTGGGGTGCAACTCCATATTAGGAAGGTGTGCCTAATGTATTGTACACTCAGTGTATATCCATTGATTGCTGAAAAATACAACCCATAGATCCCTCATGAGTTTAGTTAAACTGTCGTGCCTAAAGTTAAGGTACAAAGACCACATGGATCCACTAGAGACCACAAGGGTCCATGGATTTATAAGGAGAGGGATGACAAACATCTGGAAAGAACATTTTGAAAAAAAAAAAACGACAAAAATAAACTCAAATTAAAATCTGATTAAAGAAAATCGTCTAAATATTGGAATTAAATCAAAACCCACTTCCCAATTCCACATGAGGAATTAGCACTTAAAATCAAAATCACTAAAAACATTGTGGTTTTAACGGCATCAAAAATGAGATGTTTGAACAACAGCTCTGAGCTGCAAGGTGCTCAAGTTATTCAACCTCATGTTAACCCCGAATCACGACTGTAATCTAGTGGTCAATACTAATACTGTATCAAACAGTGACTGATGGCGCCATATCACAACTAATCTAGAGGTCATTATTAATACTGTATCAAACAGAAGCCAACATGGCCTATATAGTGGTCATTATTAATATTATTATTTGTGTCTCACACTGATTGAGATTAACTTTTTCAATATTCACAAATCAATTTTCCTAATTTAAACGTGGAGTTGAAGTGTTTAATCAACTGTTCAGAGGAGATTGCGTGAAATCAGTCCTTCATGGTCGAATTGCTACAAAAGGTACTAAAGGTCACCAATAAGAAGAAGAGACTTGATTGAACCAAGAAACACGAGCAATGGACATTAGACCAGTGACTGTCATGAAGTTTTTTGGTTCCAACCGCCGTGTCTTTGTGAGACGCAGAGGAGTTGAGCGGATGATTTCTGGAAACAGCAGAGGGAACACCCCCCTATCCACATCGATGGAACAGTAGTGGAGAGAGTAGCAAGTTTTAAGTTCCTCGGCATACACATCACAGACAAACTGAATTGGTCCACCCACACAGACAGCATCGTGAAGAGGGCACAGCAGCGCCTCTTCAACCTCAGGAGGCTGAAGAAATTTGGCTTGTCACCAAAAGCACTCACAAACTTCTACAGATGCACAATCGAGAGCATCCTGGCGGGCTGTATCACCGCCTGGTACGGCAACTGCTCCGCCCTCAACCGTAAGGCTCTCCAGAGGGTAGTGAGGTCTGCACAACGCATCATCGGGGGCAAACTACCTGCCATCCAGGACACCAACACCACCCGATGTCACAGGAAGGCCATAAAGATCATCAAGGACAACAACCACCCGAGCCACTGCCTGTTCACCCCGCTATCATCCAGAAGGCGAGGTCAGTACAGGTGCATCAAAGCTGGGACCGAGAGACTGAAAAACAGCTTCTATCTCAAGGCCATCAGACTGTTAAACAGCCACCACTAACATTGAGTGGCTGCTGCCAACACACTGACTCAACTCCAGCCACTTTAATAATGGGAATTGATGGGAAATGTAAAATATATCACTAGCCACATTAAACAATGCTACCTAATATAATGTTTACATACCCTACATTAATCATCTCATATGTATACGTATATACTGTACTCTATATCATCTACTGCATCTTTATGTAATACATGTATCACTAGCCACATTAACTATGCCACTTTTTTTACATACTCATCTCATATGTATATACTGTACTCGAGACCATCTACTGTATCTTGCCTATGCTGCTCTGTACCATCACTCATTCATATCTTTATGTACATATTATTTATCCCCTTACACTGTGTATAAGACAGTAGTTTAGGAATTGTTAGTTAGATTACTTGTTGGTTATTACTGCATTGTCGGAACTAGAAGCACAAGCATTTCGCTACACTCGCATTAACATCTGCTAACCATGTGTATGTGACAAATAAAATTTGATTTGAATTGATTTCTGCATGTGTGGTTCCCACCGTGAAGCATGGAGGAGGTGTTGTGATGGTGTTTTGCTGGTGACGCTGTCTGATTTATTTAGAATTCAAGATACACTTAACCAGCATGGCTACCACAGCATCCTGCAGCGATATGCCATCCCATCTGGCTTGCGCTTAGTGGGACTATAATTTGTTTTACAACAGGACAATGACCCAACACACCTCCAGGCTGTGTAAGGGCTATTTGACCAAGAAGGAGAGTGATGGAGTGCTGCATCAGATGACCTGGCCTCCACAATCAACCGACGTCATCCCAATTGAGATGTTTTGGGATGAGTTGGACCGCAGAGTGAAGGGAAAGCAGCCAAGTGCTCAGCATATGTGGGAACTCCTTCAAGACCGTTGGAAATGCATTCCTCATGAAGCTGGTTAAGAGAATGCCAAGAGTGTGCAAAGCTATCATCAAGGCAAAGGGTGGCTATTTTGAAGAATCAAAAATATAAAATATATTTTGATATGTTTAACACTTTTTTGGGGGTTACTACACGATTCCATGTGTTATTTCATAGTTTTGATGTCTTCACTATTATTCCACAATGTAGAAATAAGTAAAAATAAAGACAAACCAAGGAATGAGTAGGTGTGTCCAAACTTTTGCCATGAATATGGGGGAAAGTATTCGGAAAACAAGTGTGGAGTTAATTTGTGACTCAGAGAAGAGAGTATTTGGTAGTATTATTCAGTTCACTGCTCTGTATGGACGTGAGGTATCATAGCAACACTAAATGGGACAAGCAATCCAACAGAGATACTGTAGAAATATTTGAAACACCAACAAATGCATGTAGCGCCGAATTAGGCCGGTCTACGTTGATAGACATCCCCTCCAAAACAGAGCGCCAAATGTCTTGATGCATCTGAAATATAGTCTTGAATCTAGTCCATAATATTTTGTGTCACTGGCCTACACACACACACAGACAAAACCCCATAGTGTCAAAGCGGGATTAATTAAACCAATTTCAATGACTACCTCATCTCTGTACCCCACACATACAATTATCTATAAGGCAATGAATTTAAAAACACAGATTCATCCAAAGACCAGGGAGGTTTTCTATGACTGACAAAGAAGGTCGATGGGTAAAAAATAAATAGACGTTGGAAATCCCTTTGAGCACGGTGAAGTTATTAATTACACTTTAGATATTAATACACCCGGTCACTACAAAGATACAGGCGGTCTTCCTAATTCAGCTGCCGGGGATGATCTCCTCATGGCCACAGTATAGAAAGAGAGTGATGTTTCATAGAGAGAACAAAGGAATTTCTTCCACCTCACAGAACTTGAGGTCCGAACAACATTTATGTTCTGGAGAAGGTATAAAAGATCGGTGAAGCTAAGAACTGGTCCGTTGGTACAATTTATGAAACTCATGGGAGACAATACGGCCACATTACCATAACGCTGTTTATATAATAGCCTCAGATATGAGGCTTACATCTAATTATTGTATAAAATGAATGAGTGAGGATGGAACTGTTTGTGAAATTGTGTCATGTGATTTTGGACTGTTTAATGGAGGAAACTCCAATTCCCTAAAAAGTTTCACTAAGTCCTTGGCACGCCCCCAGGGGCACAGACAGGACATGTCATGAGCCCTTTTCTATGTTCCGAATAAAACCCCCACCTGGGTTTTTCTATCACCAGACCAGCTTACCTCAATAACGAGTGGGCCAAGGTTTGAGACCAAGCTTACCTCAAATTATGAGAGCGCTAAGGGTTGAGACGAGAACAGTACCTCTATCATAGAGGGAAATAAGGTTCAAGTAGATTGCTGAATCTTTTAACCATCCCACGTGGTTAAACTCTTAGACTATCAGTACGGCTGAGATGGAATCCACCGGCTCTGACACGAGTCGCATGTGGCTTAAAAACTATCATGGTGTAGAAAGAGAAACCCAGCCGTGAGATGGCCATTGAGGCGTGCCTACCAGACAAGCTAAATGCCTTCTATGCTCACTTCCGAGGCAATTAACACTGAACCATGCGAGAGCATTTTCAACTTCTCCCAGTCTGAAATACCTACATGTTTCAAGCGGACAACAATAGTCCCTGTGCATAAGAATGCCAAGGTAACACAATAGTCCCTGTGCATAAGAATGCCAAGGTAACACAATAGTCCCTGTGCATAAGAATGCCAAGGTAACACAATAGTCCCTGTGCATAAGAATGCCAAGGTAACACAATAGTCCCTGTGCATAAGAATGCCAAGGTAACACAATAGTCCCTGTGCATAAGAATGCCAAGGTAACACAATAGTCCCTGTGCATAAGAATGCCAAGGTAACACAATAGTCCCTGTGCATAAGAATGCCAAGGTAACACAATAGTCCCTGTGCATAAGAATGCCAAGGTAACACAATAGTCCCTGTGCATAAGAATGCCAAGGTAACACAATAGTCCCTGTGCATAAGAATGCCAAGGTAACACAATAGTCCCTGTGCATAAGAATGCCAAGGTAACACAATAGTCCCTGTGCATAAGAATGCCAAGGTAACACAATAGTCCCTGTGCATAAGAATGCCAAGATAACACAATAGTCCCTGTGCATAAGAATGCCAAGGTAACATGTCTAAATGACTATCGCCCCATAGCGCATCACGCACAATACACAATGTTCTGGCAACAGTGGAAACCAGCCATTAATTCCAATAAAGCACTTACTGAATTGAATTGAGAGAGAGACCACAGCAGGTGGGTTCCCGCTCCTTGGCTCCCCAAACATCACCACACCACCTGGTCACAGCACAGCAGCTCTCGCAGCATGCCAAGATCCACCAGCCCCATGGAGCAGCTGGCCGTACCTGCCTGCCACACACACACTCTGGGCTCCAGGACAGCCTGTCTGCCCGCCTGGCTGCCTGGCCAGCTGGAACCCTAGGAGACACCAGCTGCAGCGGAGACCAGAACACACGGAGGAGAGGGGTCCTCAAATCGTCTCACATAAAAAACAGGCCCAACAAAGCCGTAAGCGTCAGCGAGAGAGAGTGGTGTTCCCCAAAATCAGGCTAACGGTGTAATAAAAAAATGAAGCTCACGGCATCAAAGACAAACAGGGAGATGACCCCTCTAAAATAAATGTCAAAACATCATTTCTGTTAAAATACTATATTGAAGGGGAGGCCGTATCCATTCCATTATCTACATTCCAACCCAATATTTCAGTATTTTAGTGGTTTCCATCTTCCGACCAGAGGAGTATCATTCCCTTTGTTCCCCGTTCCAGTTGATCACTAAGAACGTTAGTATTTCACGACTAATCTAATGGGATTAACGGGCCCCTCTGTGTCCCGTCCCGGCAGGGCGGGCCCCTCTGTGTCCCGTCCCGGCAGGGCGGGCCCCTCTGTGTCCCGTCCCGGCAGGGCGGGCCCCTCTGTGTCCCGTCCCGGCAGGGCGGGCCCCTCTGTGTCCCGTCCCGGCCGGGCGGGCCCCTCTGTGTCCCGTCCCGGCCGGGCGGGGCCCTCTGTGTCCCGTCCCGGCCGGGCGGCCCCTCTGTGTCCCGTCCCGGCCGGGCGGGCCCTCTGTGTCCCGTCCCGGCAGGGCGGGCCCTCTGTGTCCCGTCCCGGCAGGGCGGGCCCCTCTGTGTCCCGTCCCGGCAGGGCGGGCCCCTCTGTGTCCCGTCCCGGCAGGGCGGGCCCCTCTGTGTCCCGTCCCGGCAGGGCGGGCCCTCTGTGTCCCGTCCCGGCAGGGCGGGCCCCTCTGTGTCCCGTCCCGGCAGGGCGGGCCCCTCTGTGTCCCGTCCCGGCAGGGCGGGCCCCTCTGTGTCCCGTCCCGGCAGGGCGGGCCCCTCTGTGTCCCGTCCCGGCAGGGCGGGCCCCTCTGTGTCTCTTCCTTTCCTGTGACGGTCCTCATGAGAGACAGTTTCATCATAGCGCTTGATGGTTTCTGCGACTGCACTTGAAGAAACTTTAAAAGTTATGGAAATTACTGACCATGTCTTAAAAGTAATGATGGACTGTCGTTTCTCTTTGCTTATTTAAGCTGTTCTTGCCATAATATGGTCTTATCCCGATTTGGTAAAATACCATCTTCTGTATACCACCCCTACCTTGTCACAACACAACTGACTGGCTCAAAAGCATTAAGGCAAAAAATTCCACAAATTAACCTTGAACAAGGCACACCTGTTAATTGAAATGCATTCCAGGTGACTATGTCATGAAGCTGGTTGAGAGAATGCCAAGAGAGTGCAAAGCTGTCATAATACTTTTTAGGTCGCAACATTTTGTGTGTTACTTCATAGTTTTTATGTCTTCACTGTTATAATACAAAGTAGGAAAGATAAAATAGTAAAAATAAAGAAAACCCATGAATGAGTAGGTGCAAGCAAACTTTAGACCGGTACCCCCCCCCCCCATCCGTCCGTCCCCGTCCTCTCGCCCATGTACCCCCCACGTCCTCTTGCCAATGTACCCCCCCAGTCCCCGTCCTCTCGCCCATGTACCCCCCCCGTCCCCGTCCTCTCGCCCATGTACCCCGTCCCCGTCCTCTCGCCCATGTACCCCCCCGTCCCCGTCCTCTCGCCCATGTACCCCGTCCCCGTCCTCTCGCCCATGTACCCCCCCCAGGCCCCTCGCCCATGTACCCCCCCGTCCCCGTCCTCTCGCCCATGTACCCCCCCCCCGTCCCCGTCCTCTCGCCCATGTACCCCCCCGTCCCCTCGCCCATGTACCCCCCCGTCCCCTCGCCCATGTACCCCCCCCCATCCCCGTCCTCTCGCCCATGTACCCCCCCGTCCCCTCGCCCTTGTACCCCCCCCCCCGTCCCCGTCCCCGTCCTCTCGCCCATGTCCCCCCCCCATCCCCGTCCTCTCGCCCATGTACCCCCCCGTCCCCTTGCCCATGTACCCTCCCAGTCCCCATCCTCTCGCCCATGTACCCCCCGTCCCTCGCCCATGTACCCCCCCCCATCCCCATCCTCTCGCCCATGAACCCCCCAGTCCCGTCCTCTCGCCCATGTACCCCCCCCCGTCCCCGTCCTCTCGCCCATGTACCCCCCCCCGTCCCCGTCCTCTCGCCCATGTACCCCCCGTCCCCGTCCTCTCGCCCATGTACCCCCCCCCGTCCCCGTCCTCTCGCCCATGTACCCCCCGTCCCCTCGCCCATGTACCCCCCCCCATCCCCATCCTCTCGCCCATGTACCCCCCAGTCCCGTCCTCTCGCCCATGCCCCCCCCCGTCCCCGTCCTCTCGCCCATGTACCCCGTCCCCGTCCTCTCGCCCATGTGCCCCCCCCCCCGTCCTCTCGCCCATGTACCCCCCGTCCCTCGCCCATGTACCCCCCCCAGTCCCGTCCTCTTGCCCATGTACCCCCCCAGTCCCGTCCTCTCGCCCATGTACCATGAAAAACAGCCCCAGGCCATTGTCCTCCTTCAAACTTTACAGTTGGCACTATGCATAGGGTCAGGTAGCATTCTCCTGGCATCCGCCAAACATTCGTTCATCGGACTGCCAGATGGTGAAGCGTGATTCATTACTCCAGAGAACGCGTTTCCACTGCTCCAGAGTCCAATAGAGGCGAGCTTTACACCACTCCAGCTGACGCTTGGCATTCCACATGGTGATCTTCCGCTTGTGTGCGGCTGCTCAGTCACTGCGATGTGGTGATATAAAAGTTGCACAGTATACGCACGCAAGCACACAGTTTTGATATGAGGATAGTTTCGTGTTAGCACACGGTTAGGCAACACCAGGATACACTTCCATCCCCAGGTGGCAGCACCAATCGGGTCCTTGGCTGTCCTCTGCCAGGAAACCGTGATCAGCACAACAGGTGGTGGCAATGAGCTCCTGATGAACAGTTCTAGTAGTTTGGAACTCGGTAGTGAGTGTTGGCGCTGTGCCACATTGTGGACTGGTACTATTATGATAATAACAATAAACAATAACACATTTTTTACTTTATTTGTTAATAACCAGGTTTCCATCCAACCAATCATGTGGATGAATTACATAGGAAAGTAATAGCAGATTGAAACATGAAATACCATTTTATAAATGCAGACAGACAATTTGTTTGTTCGACATGGTGGGATCTTTTTGTTTCTGTTATACGGGAAACGCCTTTATGCACAGATATCGATATAACTACAGTATCAAAGTAAACTAGAAAATATTGTCTATTTATGGAATGATTAACTCTTTGGTCTTTACTTACTAATGGCACTGCCTACTCCAGACAACTCATTTTTTAAATCATATGAGCAAAAAAATAGTTCATTTTATTTGGAATGCTAAACCAGACAGGATTAAACATGCAGTTATATAATGAATGATTTTGGGAGGCTGAAATTATTAAATTATACAATATTAAAGCATTAAACCTCTCATTAAAAGCTTCACTCATACATTAAATCGGTTTGCCAGTAGATTATAAGGCTCAGCCTTCAGACTTCTCAGTTTCCAATTAACTGAAAATTAAACTTTGTTCAACATATCACCCTTTCCTAAAAACAATCCATACAAAGCTACAATGAATGTTATCCTCCAGAAAAAGGCAACTAATTAAACAACAAATATTATGGTTAAACTCAAATATACGGATTGATAAATAACAAAAAAATTGCTCTCCTTTCTTTAGTCGCCAACGGATCTTCCACACGGAGGACTTCACTTTTTATTATTTTAAATTAAGATGTTTCAGATTAACCAAAGTGACAATGATTTTGAGAAATGAACATTGTTGATATGAAAACTGTTCCACAAAACTGCACAGATGAAAAAGCACAAACTGTTATGCAGAACGGTGGGATAAATTGTACGTTTTCCCGTTAAAACACAACGAAGTCTTTATACAATAATTGCCTCCACATTTCCATGGTTCGATTTTGTATATAGCCTGATAAGATGAAATAAAACTTTTCAGGTTTCAATTAAGTATGTTTTCAAAATGCCTCCAGCTAACCTTGTAGTGGTGGATGACGCTCTGATAGACTGTTGAATTATGAAATGGGAGACGCACTTCAATTATCTGAGAAATTGAGAAATTGAAAAATCGCGGTTATTAAAAAAAAAATGAAAACTGTTAACGTGCGACTGCATCTAGAATTGCTGCACATGTTCTACTCCGGCAGCAACAGGAGAAATCTCTCCCAGGCTCTGTATGCTGTGAGTGTGTGATAGTGGTGTTGGATAAATAAGATACATGATGGTTACTAACGAAAGGCCAATTTAATTATGCAATTGAACCTACACACAGATCAGCATGGTGGTCAAAAAAATTGTACTTACTTCAACTGGTATTTTCATCAGTGAATAAAAAGCATTATTTTGTAACGTTTTGTTTTTTTTCCTCTCGGTCATTTTGGCAACAGTTGTCACAAGGTGGTGTAAACTGTGGACCCACCCCCCAGCCCCTTTGCTCACCCACATCAGGTTTTACAACAGTCATAAATTCCTGCTTAGAAACTCTCTTCGCTGCCATGGAGCACGGAGAGAGCACGGAGGGAGAGCACGGAGGGAGAGCACGGAGGGAGAGCACAGAGGGAGAGCACAGAGGGAGAGCACAGAGGGAGAGCACAGAGAGAGCACGGAGAGAGAGCACGGAGGGAGAGCACGGAGAGAGAGCACGGAGGGAGAGCACGGAGGGAGAGCACGGAGGGAGAGCACGGAGGGAGAGCACGGAGGGAGAGCACGGAGGGAGAGCACGGAGGGAGAGCACGGAGGGAGAGCACGGAGGGAGAGCACGGAGGGAGAGCACAGAGGGAGAGCACAGAGGGAGAGCACAGAGGGAGAGCACGGAGGGAGAGCACGGAGAGAGAGCACGGAGGGAGAGCACGGAGGGAGAGCACGGAGGGAGAGCACGGAGGGAGAGCACGGAGGGAGAGCACGGAGAGAGAGCACGGAGGGAGAGCACAGAGAGAGAGCAGAGGGAGAGCACGGAGGGAGAGCACGGAGGGAGAGCACGGAGAGAGAGCACGGAGGGAGAGCACGGAGGGAGAGCACGGAGGGAGAGCACGGAGGGAGAGCACGGAGGGAGAGCACGGAGAGAGAGCACGGAGGGAGAGCACGGAGGGAGAGCACGGAGGGAGAGCACGGAGGGAGAGCACGGAGGGAGAGCACGGAGAGAGAGCACGGAGAGAGAGCACGGAGGGAGAGCACGGAGGGAGAGCACGGAGGGAGAGCACGGAGGGAGAGCACGGAGGGAGAGCACGGAGGGAGAGCACGGAGGGAGAGCACGGAGGGAGAGCACGGAGGGAGAGCACGGAGGGAGAGCACGGAGGGAGAGCACGGAGGGAGAGCACGGAGGGAGAGCACGGAGGGAGAGCACGGAGGGAGAGCACGGAGAGAGAGCACGGAGAGAGAGCACGGAGGGAGAGCACGGAGGGAGAGCACGGAGGGAGAGCACGGAGGGAGAGCACGGAGGGAGAGCACGGAGGGAGAGCACGGAGGGAGAGCACGGAGGGAGAGCACGGAGGGAGAGCACGGAGGGAGAGCACGGAGGGAGAGCACGGAGGGAGAGCACGGAGGGAGAGCACGGAGGGAGAGCACGGAGAGAGAGCACGGAGAGAGAGCACGGAGAGAGAGCACAGAGAGAGAGCACAGAGAGAGAGCACGGAGAGAGAGAGCCTACAGAGAACAAACAGCTTCTCTTTAATCCCCATAATTTAATTATTTTTGATAATTTGGGACACTAAAGGGACAGTCATGTCGAGTGTGTTTCATTTGGTGATCTCATGTAGGCCAGGAAACACACAACTAAACCTCTAAAAGTGCACATTTCCCAGCTGTCAGGTTTACTTCTGAATGTTGTATAAAAAAAATGGCCACGTGACGCAATTCACACCAGACCACGCAAACCACGGTGTAAACTAAGGTTGCAAAATGGTTGAAGTTTTAAGACCAGAAGATATGAAGCGGTAGCTACATGTTGAAATGGTTGGCACTACAACTCTACCAAAAGGACAAGACCAGAGAACGTGGAGATCATTCCCACGTTGAAATGGAAAATAAATCTACAAACTAAAAGGACAATTATTTAGACTGCAACTGTTCAAATACTTTAGTAAAAGCAGCCATTCTAGGAACAGTTCCCGAATGGTACTCTGAAGTATCCAATATAACAACCACGATAGACTGTGACTCCTGAGGAACGCACCTTTCTGTCAATACTCTCCAGCAGATGGACCAGCGACCAGAGAGAGAGAAAAGACAAATACTCGTAAAATATGTAAATTGCAATTTATTTTCGAATGAGCGGTCATTCTTGTAAGGTATTAGCAATTTCTATGAGTGTCGTTCTGAGTTTCCCGCTCGAGTGGTCCACACCCCCTTCCCTTTGTCTACCAAGTCATCATATCCGTTTCATCCACTTGGGACTATCTTTGTATTATGTAATACTAATTGTGGGTGTGTTTCATGTATTTCTGTGATTTGATTAGTAAGTTAGTAAATTAATAATTAAGCCAATTTTGTATTTTGCTAATTCATAATTTTTGTACAGATATCCAAGGGTTTGCGACGTTCAGTAATGAGAACTGATGATGTCATAATAACACATTAATAGAAGACTCGAGAAGATATGAAAATAGTAGATTCGGGAAAACAGACTAAACATTTTCCCGTGGTGCCGACTTCCTAGTTAAAGTTTACATGAATAGTTAATCATGTAATAAATATTATTATTACACAGAGAATTGATTTGATAAAATAAGTCTTCACATTTAATGATAGTCAGACGACACAGTCATATAATAAAAAATAAATAAATAAAAAAACACTAGTAAAAATATTTTTAAAAAAAAACAAACAAAAAAAACACTACTTCTGGGGGCCAAAAGCGGCTAACAGAAACCCTGAACAGATTATACTTTAAACTACAGCTTACTGCTAACAAAGGAGCTAAATAATATTAGTCATGTTTATATAATATATGCTCCTTAAAACATTGTGTTTTAAATTGTGTACAATTACATTTTCTGTATCGTTCCCGGGGCAAATGAGACCTAAGTCTCAATGTGTTTTCAACGGTTAAATAGAAGTTAATAGATATACTTCTAGAAAGAAAATGGCTTAAATGCATAAAGAGAAATAGAACACTCTTAATATAGAGATTAGAGTGTGTGTGTGTGTTCGTGACCAGTGGGCATAAAACCATTTCATCACAGAGAGGAGGGTATGAAGGAGGGTGAGACATACAGACCCTTATTCCAGGAGCACTCTTCTTTGCCTCAGCCCTCAACTTCGTCAACTTCAGAGCTGACTTGGTCTTCTTGTAGTCTTGTTTACCTGAAATATGAAATGAACATAGATATAATATACACTGCTCAAAAAAATAAAGGGAACACTTATACAACACAATGTAACTCCAAGTCAATCACACTTCTGTGAAATCAAACTGTCCACTTAGGAAGCAACACTGATTGACAATACATTTCACATGCTGTTGTGCAAATGGAATAGACAACAGGTGGAAATTATAGGCAAATAGCAAGACACCCCCAATAAAGGAGTGGTTCTGCAGGTGGTGACCACAGACCACTTCTCAGTTCCTATGCTTCCTGGCTGATGTTTTGGTCACTTTTGAATGCTGGCGGTGCTTTCACTCTAGTGGTAGCATGAGACGGAGTCTACAACCCACACAAGTGGCTCAGGTAGTGCAGCTCATCCAGGATGGCACATCAATGAGAGCTGTGGCAAGAAGGTTTGCTGTGTCTGTCAGCGTAGTGTCCAGAGCATGGAGGCGCTACCAGGAGACAGGCCAGTACATCAGGAGACGTGGAGGAGGCCGTAGGAGGGCAACAACCCAGCAGCAAGACCGCTACCTCCACCTTTGTGCAAGGAGAAGCACTGCCAGAGCCCTGCAAAATGACTTCCAGCAGGCCAAAAATGTGCATGTGTCTGCTCAAACGGTCAGAAACAGACTCCATGAGGGCCCGAGACGTTTGGCATCTGCCAGAGAACACCAAGATTGGCAAATTCGCCACTGGCGCCCTGTGCTCTTCACAGATGAAAGCAGGTTCACACTGAGCACGTGACAGAGTCTGGAGACGCCGTGGGAGAACAATCTGCTGCCTGCAACATCCTCCAGCATGACCGGTTTGGGGGGCCGCACAGCCCTCCATGTGCTCGCCAGAGGTAGCCTGACTGCCATTAGGTACCGGGATGAGATCCTCAGACCCCTTGTGAGACCATATGCTGGTGCGGTTGGCCCTGGGTTCCTCCTAATGCAAGACAATGCTAGACCTCATGTGGCTGGAGTGTGTCAGCAGTTCCTGCAAGAGGAAGGCATTGATGCTATGGACTGGCCCGCACGTTCCCCAGACCGGAATCCAATTGAGCACATCTGGGACATCATGTCTCGCTCCATCCACCAACGCCACAGACTGTCCAGGAGTTGGCGGATGCTTTAGTCCAGGTCTGGGAGGAGATCCCTCAGGAGACCATCCGCCACCTCATCAGGAGCATGCCCAGGCGTTGTAGGGAGGTCACACAGGCACGTGGAGGCCTCACACAGTAATGAGCCTCATTTTGACTTGTTTTAAGGACATTACATCAAAGTTGGATCAGCCTGTAGTGTGGTTTTCCACTTTAATTTTGAATGTGACTCCAAATCCAGACCTCCATGGGTTGATAGATTTGATTTCCATTGATAATTTTTGTGTGATTTTGTTGTCAGCACATTCAACTATGTAAAGAAAAAGTATTTAATACGAATATTTCATTCATTCAGATCTAGGATGTTATTTTAGTGTTCCCTTTATTTTTTTTGAGCAGTATATATATATATATATGACGGAAAAAAAATACAATGAATGAGAATGAGGACTGTGGTAATTGTATTTAATTAACTGCTCACACACACAAAGTGAGATATGTGTGTGCATGGTTCAGTTAGGTTTCTAAAACAGCTGTTCTCTCTGAGGTGAAGCGGACAAACTGGTCGCCAGGAAGGGTGGAGGGGCGGAAAGGAGTAGAGGAGAGAGGTAGAGAGGTGTCCTTGGTGACTCCAGCAGAATGCCCAGGGTGAGGTCTGGCAGAGTGCTGTCAACACACAGGGCCAATTTACAGACACACTCCTAGATGGTTACCGTCTAAACACACTCCTAGATGGTTACCGTCTAAACACACTCCTAGATGGTTACCGTCTAAACACACTCCTAGATGGTTACCGTCTAAACACACTCCTAGATGGTTACCGTCTAAACACACTCCTAGATGGTTACCGTCTAAACACACTCCTAGATGGTTACCGTCTAAACACACTCCTAGATGGTTACCGTCTAAACACACTCCTAGACAATCACTCGAACAAATAGGCCTTGGCCTCCCACATACAGATGGATGGGGCAGAGCCTCTCTCTCTCTGACACTACTCCAGCGTGTAGATATGGTAATCAGGGTGGAACAGACTGGGGGAAAGAAATCATTAGCAGACAGAACGTCAAACAAAATGTCTAGTGGTAAATCTCTACAGGTTCACAACTATTTAATTCAGAATTGAAGAATATGGTACATGATACTCAAGAGGGCACAAAAATGGTTCCACATTCACCTGTTATAGTGTAAAACACCATACGACTGGGCCTAGGTTAAACTAGTTGTATCAGCTTGTGAAAGCATTACCAGCCTGCACCTGGAATGGTCGATTAGATGTATTACGGATCCCCATTCCTCTTCCTGGGGTCCAACATTGATATGGTTACACACAACATCACATAACACAGTGTGATCCCTCAGGCCACTACTCTACAATACAACATCCATGTGTACGTGTGTAGAGAGTGTGTGTGTTTCTTCACACAGTCCCCCGCTGTTCCATAAGGTGTATTTTTATCTGTTTTTTAAATCTGATTCTCCTGCTGCATCAGTTACCTGATGTGGAATAGAGTTCCATGTAGTCATGGCTCTATGTAGTACTGTGGAATAGAGTTCCATGTCGTCATGGCTCTATGTAGTACTGTGGAATAGAGTTCCATGTAGTCATGGCTCTATGTAGTACTGTGGAATAGAGTTCCATGTAGTCATGGCTCTATATAGTACTGTGGAATAGAGTTCCATGTAGTCATGGCTCTATATAGTACTGTGGAATAGAGTTCCATGTAGTCATGGCTCTATGTAGTACTGTAGAATAGAGTTCCATGTAGTCATGGCTCTATGTAGTACTGTGGAATAGAGTTCCATGTAGTCATGGCTCTATGTAGTACTGTGGAATAGAGTTCCATGTCGTCATGGCTCTATGTAGTACTGTGGAATAGAGTTCCATGTAGTCATGGCTCTATGTAGTACTGTGGAATAGAGTTCCATGTAGTCATGGCTCTATGTAGTACTGTGGAATAGAGTTCCATGTAGTCATGGCTCTATGTAGTACTGTGGAATAGAGTTCCATGTAGTCATGGCTCTATGTGGTACTGTGGAATAGAGTTCCATGTAGTCATGGCTCTATGTAGTACTGTGGAATAGAGTTCCATGTAGTCATGGCTCTATGTAGTACTGTGGAATAGAGTTACATGTAGTCATGGCTCTATGTAGTACTGTGGAATAGAGTTACATGTAGTCATGGCTCTATGTAATACTGTGGAATAGAGTTCCATGTAGTCATGGCTCTATGTGGTACTGTGGAATAGAGTTCCATGTAGTCATGGCTCTATGTAGTACTGTGGAATAGAGTTCCATGTAGTCATGGCTCTATGTAGTACTGTGGAATAGAGTTCCATGTAGCTCTATGTAGTACTGTGGAATAGAGTTCCATGTAGCTCTATGTAGTACTGTGGAATAGAGTTCCATGTAGCTCTATGTAGTACTGTGGAATAGAGTTCCATGTAGCTCTATGTAGTACTGTGGAATAGAGTTCCATGTAGTCATGGCTCTATGTAGTACTGTGGAATAGAGTTCCATGTAGTCATGGCTCTATGTAGTACTGTGGAATAGAGTTCCATGTAGTCATGTAGTACTGTGCACTTCCCATAGTCTGTTCTGGACTTGGGGACTGTGAAGAGACCTCTGGTGGCATGTCTTGTGGGGTATGTTTGGGTGTCTGAGCTGTGTGCTAGTAGTTTAAACAGACCTCTGGTGGCATGTCTTGTGGGGTATGACTGGGTGTCTGAGCTGTGTGCTAGTAGTTTAAACAGACCTCAGGTGGCATGTCTTGTAGGGTATGTATGGGTGTCTGAGCTGTGTGCTAGTAGTTTAAACAGACCTCTGGTGGGGTATGCCTGGGTGTAGAGACTAAATAACTCCAGTAATTGTGTTCCGTGTGCAGGGAGAGATTAGTCAGTAAACTTCCTGTCATCGCAGTGTTAAATATAGTCTGCCCTATATGAAGAGACAAATTTAAAATAATTATACATTATTTGTGGCTTACAGGTAGGTTTTTTGGACAACAATGGCATTTAAATCACACACAATATCACAGGACTCAGGGTTAGGGAGGAGCTGTGGGTGGTGAAGAGCAAGATGTGGGTGATGGACGGAGAGCCATGCACGGTTTTCCTTAACGGTCTGACCATTGAAACCACCAATTGGGGAGAGAGAACCAAAACGTGTTCAAAAACTGAAATAACCGTTTGTTGAATTTGTAGAAGGGTTTAGATCAGAGGTGGTTAGACACAGTGGATTATCTGACATGGGGGAGATGAAGACCCACTAAATTCCTCCCAGAAAAATGGGGCAATCACTCATCAGCCTACGCAATCCACACATGATGATGTGCGAAAAACGTTTCCACAACTAATGACTGGGAAACTACGGCGACGTCGACAGGACAGAGACATCAATCAATATAATAAACCGACTGGCAGAGTTGTGCAGGTTTCCCAGTGAAACCAAACAACATCATTCGTTCAGGAGAAGAGAAACCTGGTGTATGTCATTATTATGGGATTTCTGGTCACTGTGGCAACGAGAATGTCGGAAAAGTGATTTTATGAGAAGTGGCCAGGAGAAGATGGGTCCTTTGAAGGGAAAATGGAATCAAGACAACAGCCCCAATGACTTTGTTGATGCAGAAATGTAAGAAGCTCTCCCCATCTCAGCTGCAGAGGTTGCTAGATGCTGTGGAGGTAAACTGACAGACTCCCCTCTTTACGTCCCATCTCAGCTGGCGTACATATGAAAATCAGATGGAATATAAAGTGAACATGATGGTTAATAACGTTTCAGTAGATACGGGTGCTGAAGTTATTGTATCTTGTGTTGTGTCTTTGGCTATGCCGGATTAAGTGATATGACATGCAATTCTATAAAATCATTTCTCCATAATTAATATTACCTGATTGAGCTAATCATGTAAAATGTAATTAACTAGAGAGTCGGGGCACCGCAAAATCATATTTATAGAGCTGTTATCTTCCGAATAAACTCTTAAAAATCTCGTAATATTTTACATTTAAATTCTGTACGAACCCTGGCTAACAAGCTGAATCAGCAATACAATATTGGGTTTCATTATTTATTTACTAAATACCTACCTAGTCACACAGAATTAATTAAACTTCGATTACAAATTAAGTCAAAGGAAAACATCCCTGCGGGCGGAACAGATATGACAGCTTGTTACACAAAAGAAAAGGACTGGGTTTGAGTGAAAGAGCGGGAAGACTGAGAAACAAAGGGCGAAGCTGTGCTATCATAAATACAGTATCTTATGCAAGAAAATGCAATAAATATTTACTCTGAGCTGCGCTTCAGTAGGTTGGTGGTAGATGGAAGGCCGTGTTGCCCAACCGAGTCCTTTGAAGAATGTCCCTGGTGGTAGATTGGATTCGTTGTAGTAACGTCATTGTTCAACCTTCACAAGTTCTCTCACGTCACCCCGCTCCTCCGCTCTCTCCACTGGCTTCCAGTTGAAGCTCGCATCCGCTACAAGACCATGGTGCTTGCCTACGGAGCTGTGAGGGGAATGGCACCGCAGTACCTCCAGGCTCTGATCAGGCCCTACACCCAAACAAGGGCACTGCGTTCATCCACCTCTGGCCTGCTCGCCTCCCTACCACTGAGGAAGTACAGTTCCCGCTCAGCCCAGTCAAAACTGTTCGCTGCTCTGGCCCCCCAATGGTGGAACAAACTCCCTCACGACGCCAGGACAGCGGAGTCAATCACCACCTTCCGGAGACACCTGAAACCCCACCTCTTTAAGGAATACCTAGGATAGGATAAAGTAATCCTTCTCACCCCCCTTAAATGATTTAGATGCACTATTGTAAAGTGGCTGTTCCACTGGATGTCATAAGGTGAATTCACCAATTTGTAAGTCGCTCTGGATAAGAGCATCTGCTAAATGACTTAAATGTAAATGTAATTGTGTGATAGACGGGATACTCTGTCTGTTCCTTCCTAACTCTCGTTTGCAGTTGCTGTTGCTAACTCAACGGCTAGGAGGTATCACTTCTGTAGTGAATAAGAGTTCAAAGTTCATACGGCAGGGTAGCCTAGTGGTTAGAGCGTTGGACTAGTAACCGAAAGGTTGCAAGTTCAAATCCCCCGAGCTGACGAGGTAAAAATCTGTTGTTCTGCCCCTGAACAGGCAGTTAACCCACTGTTCCTAGGCCATCATTGAAAATAATATTTTGTTCATAACTGACCTGCCTAGTAAAATAAAGGTACAATAAAATAAAATAAATAAATGTTGGCTTCGTTCTGTAGTTATTATCTGAACCATTCTGACATCGGACCGTCATCCTCGGAACAGGAGGTTACATTGTCGTCAAGGCTTTATATAGGAAGGGAGATTCTGATGTTCCCAGAATCTCTATGTTAACCAAGGGTTTTTGAAAATGTAACCTCAGTAGGGTAGAGAGAGGAAAAAGGGAGGTGGAAGAGGTATTTATGACTGTCATAAACCAACCCCCCAGGCCAACGTCATGACATATGCAAAAACATATGTCCTCAGTACACGGGCAAGAGAACGACAGGAGTGGAGGAGAGACATATGAAACAAACCAAACCATTATCAATTTATATTGGTCCGATGAAGATTGATGCAGGGGTGTGGATAGGCTCATTTAAAACAACCCATTTATATGTTATTATGCAACTTGACACTACAGCGAACATTTCTGAAGGGAAATTAGACAACTGCAGGGATCTACAGTTCAGATCCCTGCTATTAGGACTACAAAGACAAATTAGTGTGGAACCTTTGATATGGAACCAGTGAGCTTGACAGGTGTTGTCCCACCTTGAACAAAACAATATCCCATTAGTAAGGAAGCTATGGACGCTACTATAGTAGTGAGTAAAGATCTATGGGATGTGGGTATAGTTGAGCAGGAAGTTATGGACACTACTATAGTAGTGAGTAAAGATCTATGGGACATGGGTATAGTTGAACAGGAAGTTATGGACACTACTATAGTAGTGAGTAAAGATCTATGGGACATGGGTACAGTTGAACAGGAAGTTATGGACACTACTATAGTAGTGAGTAAATAATCTATGGGATGTGGGTATAGTTACGGTAGTTACTACAATGGACAAGGTGATAATAGCAGACACGTTATATTTCAGAAAAGCAGACGTTCACTTTATGAGTGACACAATGCTTAACTATTGCATACAACTCTCTAGTGGGGAATAACTCCCGAGGGGGGGGACATGACGTAGTGCCAGGACACTGGGTGATGGTAAACAAAACATGTGACCGACACATTAGGGCCAAAATGGGAAGGTCCTTATCAAGTTTTTCCTTATAACGAGGTCAGCAGTAAAAGTCCAGGGAAAATCCATGATGGACACGTGTCAGTCACTGCAAGGTTGTCCATGGTGATGACAAAGCTACGCCTGGAGAATTAAGAACTGATTGATCGGCAATCGGGGGTCAATCTCGGGTGAAGAAGCATTGTAAGATGATCAGAACCTGATAAGCTTCTATGTGGTACACCTCAGTCATCATATTAGGAATATCTAGGGTGTAATGTCCAACGTTTTACTGAGAATCAGGACAAGCTTACTGAGGGGAAATCTATGTGAAATATCAATTTCTCTTGAAACCAGGACATGTTACTTTCACTTTTTTTGTTTCATTCGTTACAGGTTATGAGAATCTATTGTCTGAGGCTGCAGCAATACCCCTTGACTGTACCTGAACCTATTGTCTGAGGCTGAAACAATACCCCTTGACTGTACCTGAATCTATTGTCTGAGGCTGCAGCAATACCCCTTGACTGTACCTGAACCTATTGTCTGAGGCTGCAGCAATACCCCCTGACTGTACCTGAACCTATTGTCTGAGGCTGCAGCAATACCCCCTGACTGTACCTGAACCTATTGTCTGAGGCTGAAACAATACCCCTTGACTGTACCTGAATCTATTGTCTGAGGCTGCAGCAATACCCCTTGACTGTACCTGAACCTATTGTCTGAGGCTGCAGCAATACCCCCTGACTGTACCTGAACCTATTGTCTGAGGCTGCAGCAATACCCCCTGACTGTACCTGAACCTATTGTCTGAGGCTGAAACAATACCCCTTGACTGTACCTGAATCTATTGTCTGAGGCTGCAGCAATACCCCTTGACTGTACCTGAACCTATTGTCTGAGGCTGAAACAATACCCCTTGACTGTACCTGAACCTATTGTCTGAGGCTGAAACAATACCCCTTGACTGTACCTGAATCTATTGTCTGAGGCTGCAGCAATACCCCTTGACTGTACCTGAATCTATTGTCTGAGGCTGCAGCAATACCCCTTGACTGTACCTGAACCGATACAAGATCACCGATGAAGGTCTCATTAGAGACGTCCTTATCAACCAGTGGAACGGACTGTCATAACGTCATGTCTAATAGTTATCTATGGGACTGATACCAGTGTGAAGAGCTGGTCATGTCTAATAGTTATCTATGGGACTGATACCAGTGTGGAAGAGCTGGTCATGTCTAATAGTTATCTATGTGGGACTGATACCAGTGTGGAAGAGCTGGTCATGTCTAATAGTTATCTATGGGACTGATACCAGTGTGAAGAGCTGGTCATGTCTAATAGTTATCTATGTGGGACTGATACCAGTGTGAAGAGCTGGTCATGTCTAATAGTTATCTATGGGACTGATACCAGTGTGGAAGAGCTGGTCATGTCTAATAGTTATCTATGTGGGACTGATACCAGTGTGAAGAGCTGGTCATGTCTAATAGTTATCTATGGGACTGATACCAGTGTGAAGAGCTGGTCATGTCTAATAGTTATCTATGTGGGACTGATACCAGTGTGAAGAGCTGGTCATGTCTAATAGTTATCTATGGGGGACTGATACCAGTGTGAAGAGCTGGTCATGTCTAATAGTTATCTATGGGGGACTGATACCAGTGTGAAGAGCTGGTCATGTCTAATAGTTATCTATGGGACTGATACCAGTGTGAAGAGCTGGTCATGTCTAATAGTTATCTATGGGACTGATACCAGTGTGAAGAGCTGGTCATGTCTAATAGTTATCTATGTGGGACTGATACCAGTGTGAAGAGCTGGTCATGTCTAATAGTTATCTATGGGGGACTGATACCAGTGTGAAGAGCTGGTCATGTCTAATAGTTATCTATGGGGGACTGATACCAGTGTGAAGAGCTGGTCATGTCTAATAGTTATCTATGGGACTGATACCAGTGTGAAGAGCTGGTCATGTCTAATAGTTATCTATGGGACTGATACCAGTGTGAAGAGCTGGTCATGTCTAATAGTTATCTATGTGGGACTGATACCAGTGTGGAAGAGCTGGTCATGTCTAATAGTTATCTATGGGACTGATACCAGTGTGAAGAGCTGGTCATGTCTAATAGTTATCTATGGGACTGATACCAGTGTGAAGAGCTGGTCATGTCTAATAGTTATCTATGGGACTGATACCAGTGTGAAGAGCTGGTCATGTCTAATAGTTATCTATGGGACTGATACCAGTGTGGAAGAGCTGGTCATGTCTAATAGTTATCTATGGGACTGATACCAGTGTGGAAGAGCTGGTCATGTCTAATAGTTATCTATGGGACGGATACCAGTGTGAAGAGCTGGTCATGTCTAATAGTTATCTATGGGACGGATACCAGTGTGAAGAGCTGGTCATGTCTAATAGTTATCTATGGGACTGATACCAGTGTGAAGAGCTGGTCATGTCTAATAGTTATCTATGTGGGACTGATACCAGTGTGAAGAGCTGGTCATGTCTAATAGTTATCTATGGGACTGATACCAGTGTGAAGAGCTGGTCATGTCTAATAGTTATCTATGGGACTGATACCAGTGTGGAAGAGCTGGTCATGTCTAATAGTTATCTATGGGACTGATACCAGTGTGAAGAGCTGGTCATGTCTAATAGTTATCTATGGGACTGATACCAGTGTGGAAGAGCTGGTCATGTCTAATAGTTATCTATGGGACTGATACCAGTGTGGAAGAGCTGGTCATGTCTAATAGTTATCTATGGCACTGATACCAGTGTGAAGAGCTGGTCATGTCTAATAGTTATCTATGGGACTGATACCAGTGTGAAGAGCTGGTCATGTCTAATAGTTATCTATGTGGGACTGATACCAGTGTGGAGAGCTGGTCATGTCTAATAGTTATCTATGGGACTGATACCACTGTGAAGAGCTGGTCATGTCTAATAGTTATCTATGGGACTGATACCAGTGTGAAGAGCTGGTCATGTCTAATAGTTATCTATGGGACTGAGATACCAGTGTGAAGAGCTGGTCATGTCTAATAGTTATCTATGGGACTGATACCAGTGTGAAGAGCTGGTCATGTCTAATAGTTATCTATGGGACTGAGATACCAGTGTGAAGAGCTGGTCATGTCTAATAGTTATCTATGGGACTGATACCAGTGTGAAGAGCTGGTCATGTCTAATAGTTATCTATGGGACTGATACCAGTGTGAAGAGCTGGTCATGTCTAATAGTTATCTATGGGACTGAGATACCAGTGTGAAGAGCTGGTCATGTCTAATAGTTATCTATGGGACTGATACCAGTGTGAAGAGCTGGTCATGTCTAATAGTTATCTATGGGACTGAGATACCAGTGTGAAGAGCTGGTCATGTCTAATAGTTATCTATGGGACTGATACCAGTGTGAAGAGCTGGTCATGTCTAATAGTTATCTATGTGGGACTGATACCAGTGTGAAGAGCTGGTCATGTCTAATAGTTATCTATGGGACTGATACCAGTGTGGAAGAGCTGGTCATGTCTAATAGTTATCTATGGGACTGATACCAGTGTGAAGAGCTGGTCATGTCTAATAGTTATCTATGGGACTGATACCAGTGTGAAGAGCTGGTCATGTCTAATAGTTATCTATGGGACTGATACCAGTGTGAAGAGCTGGTCATGTCTAATAGATATCTATGGGACTGATACCAGTGTGAAGAGCTGGTCATGTCTAATAGTTATCTATGGGACTGATACCAGTGTGAAGAGCTGGTCATGTCTAATAGTTATCTATGGGACTGATACCAGTGTGAAGAGCTGGTCATGTCTAATAGTTATCTATGGGACTGATACCAGTGTGAAGAGCTGGTCATGTCTAATAGTTATCTATGGGACTGATACCAGTGTGAAGAGCTGGTCATGTCTAATAGATATCTATGGGACTGATACCAGTGTGAAGAGCTGGTCATGTCTAATAGTTATCTATGGGACTGATACCAGTGTGAAGAGCTGGTCATGTCTAATAGATATCTATGGGACTGATACCAGTGTGAAGAGCTGGTCATGTCTAATAGTTATCTATGTGGGACTGATACCAGTGTGAAGAGCTGGTCATGTCTAATAGTTATCTATGTGGGACTGATACCAGTGTGAAGAGCTGGTCATGTCTAATAGTTATCTATGGGGGACTGATACCAGTGTGAAGAGCTGGTCATGTCTAATAGTTATCTATGGGACTGATACCAGTGTGAAGAGCTGGTCATGTCTAATAGTTATCTATGTGGGACTGATACCAGTGTGAAGAGCTGGTCATGTCTAATAGATACCTATGGGACTGATACCAGTGTGAAGAGCTGGTCATGTCTAATAGATACCTATGGGACTGATACCAGTGTGAAGAGCTGGTCATGTCTAATAGATACCTATGGGACTGATACCAGTGTGAAGAGCTGGTCATGTCTAATAGATACCTATGGGACTGATACCAGTGTGAAGAGCTGGTCATGTCTAATAGATACCTATGGGACTGATACCAGTGTGAAGAGCTGGTCATGTCTAATAGATACCTATGGGACTGATACCAGTGTGAAGAGCTGGTCATGTCTAATAGATATCTATGGGACTGATACCAGTGTGAAGAGCTGGTCATGTCTAATAGATACCTATGGGACTGATACCAGTGTGAAGAGCTGGTCATGTCTAATAGATACCTATGGGACTGATACCAGTGTGAAGAGCTGGTCATGTCTAATAGATACCTATGGGACTGATACCAGTGTGAAGAGCTGGTCATGTCTAATAGATACCTATGGGACTGATACCAGTGTGAAGAGCTGGTCATGTCTAATAGATACCTATGGGACTGATACCAGTGTGAAGAGCTGGTCATGTCTAATAGATACCTATGGGACTGATACCAGTGTGAAGAGCTGGTCATGTCTAATAGATACCTATGGGACTGATACCAGTGTGAAGAGCTGGTCATGTCTAATAGATACCTATGGGACTGATACCAGTGTGAAGAGCTGGTCATGTCTAATAGATACCTATGGGACTGATACCAGTGTGAAGAGCTGGTCATGTCTAATAGATACCTATGGGACTGATACCAGTGTGAAGAGCTGGTCATGTCTAATAGATACCTATGGGACTGATACCAGTGTGAAGAGCTGGTCATGTCTAATAGATACCTATGGGACTGATACCAGTGTGAAGAGCTGGTCATGTCTAATAGATACCTATGGGACTGATACCAGTGTGAAGAGCTGGTCATGTCTAATAGATACCTATGGGACTGATACCAGTGTGAAGAGCTGGTCATGTCTAATAGATATCTATGGGACTGATACCAGTGTGAAGAGCTGGTCATGTCTAATAGATACCTATGGGACTGATACCAGTGTGAAGAGCTGGTCATGTCTAATAGATACCTATGGGACTGATACCAGTGTGAAGAGCTGGTCATGTCTAATAGATACCTATGGGACTGATACCAGTGTGAAGAGCTGGTCATGTCTAATAGATACCTATGGGACTGATACCAGTGTGAAGAGCTGGTCATGTCTAATAGTTATCTATGGGACTGATACCAGTGTGGAAGAGCTGGTCATGTCTAATAGATACCTATGGGACTGATACCAGTGTGAAGAGCTGGTCATGTCTAATAGTTATCTATGGGACTGATACCAGTGTGAAGAGCTGGTCATGTCTAATAGTTATCTATGGGACTGATACCAGTGTGAAGAGCTGGTCATGTCTAATAGTTATCTATGGGACTGATACCAGTGTGAAGAGCTGGTCATGTCTAATAGATACCTATGGGACTGATACCAGTGTGAAGAGCTGGTCATGTCTAATAGTTATCTATGGGACTGATACCAGTGTGAAGAGCTGGTCATGTCTAATAGATACCTATGGGACTGATACCAGTGTGGAAGAGCTGGTCATGTCTAATAGATACCTATGGGACTGATACCAGTGTGAAGAGCTGGTCATGTCTAATAGTTATCTATGGGACTGATACCAGTGTGAAGAGCTGGTCATGTCTAATAGTTATCTATGGGACTGATACCAGTGTGAAGAGCTGGTCATGTCTAATAGATATCTATGGGACTGATACCAGTGTGAAGAGCTGGTCATGTCTAATAGATACCTATGGGACTGATACCAGTGTGAAGAGCTGGTCATGTCTAATAGATACCTATGGGACTGATACCAGTGTGAAGAGCTGGTCATGTCTAATAGATACCTATGGGACTGATACCAGTGTGAAGAGCTGGTCATGTCTAATAGATACCTATGGGACTGATACCAGTGTGAAGAGCTGGTCATGTCTAATAGATACCTATGGGACTGATACCAGTGTGAAGAGCTGGTCATGTCTAATAGTTATCTATGGGACTGATACCAGTGTGGAAGAGCTGGTCATGTCTAATAGATACCTATGGGACTGATACCAGTGTGAAGAGCTGGTCATGTCTAATAGTTATCTATGGGACTGATACCAGTGTGAAGAGCTGGTCATGTCTAATAGTTATCTATGGGACTGATACCAGTGTGAAGAGCTGGTCATGTCTAATAGTTATCTATGGGACTGATACCAGTGTGAAGAGCTGGTCATGTCTAATAGATACCTATGGGACTGATACCAGTGTGAAGAGCTGGTCATGTCTAATAGATACCTATGGGACTGATACCAGTGTGAAGAGCTGGTCATGTCTAATAGATACCTATGGGACTGATACCAGTGTGAAGAGCTGGTCATGTCTAATAGTTATCTATGGGACTGATACCAGTGTGGAAGAGCTGGTCATGTCTAATAGATACCTATGGGACTGATACCAGTGTGAAGAGCTGGTCATGTCTAATAGATACCTGTGGGACTGATACCAGTGTGAAGAGCTGGTCATGTCTAATAGTTATCTATGGGACTGATACCAGTGTGAAGAGCTGGTCATGTCTAATAGTTATCTATGGGACTGATACCAGTGTGAAGAGCTGGTCATGTCTAATAGTTATCTATGGGACTGATACCAGTGTGAAGAGCTGGTCATGTCTAATAGATACCTATGGGACTGATACCAGTGTGAAGAGCTGGTCATGTCTAATAGATACCTATGGGACTGATACCAGTGTGAAGAGCTGGTCATGTCTAATAGATACCTATGGGACTGATACCAGTGTGAAGAGCTGGTCATGTCTAATAGATACCTATGGGACTGATACCAGTGTGAAGAGCTGGTCATGTCTAATAGATACCTATGGGACTGATACCAGTGTGAAGAGCTGGTCATGTCTAATAGATACCTATGGGACTGATACCAGTGTGAAGAGCTGGTCATGTCTAATAGATATCTATGGGACTGATACCAGTGTGAAGAGCTGGTCATGTCTAATAGATACCTATGGGACTGATACCAGTGTGAAGAGCTGGTCATGTCTAATAGATACCTATGGGACTGATACCAGTGTGAAGAGCTGGTCATGTCTAATAGATACCTATGGGACTGATACCAGTGTGAAGAGCTGGTCATGTCTAATAGATACCTATGGGACTGATACCAGTGTGAAGAGCTGGTCATGTCTAATAGATACCTATGGGACTGATACCAGTGTGAAGAGCTGGTCATGTCTAATAGATACCTATGGGACTGATACCAGTGTGAAGAGCTGGTCATGTCTAATAGATACCTATGGGACTGATACCAGTGTGAAGAGCTGGTCATGTCTAATAGATACCTATGGGACTGATACCAGTGTGAAGAGCTGGTCATGTCTAATAGATACCTATGGGACTGATACCAGTGTGAAGAGCTGGTCATGTCTAATAGATACCTATGGGACTGATACCAGTGTGAAGAGCTGGTCATGTCTAATAGATACCTATGGGACTGATACCAGTGTGAAGAGCTGGTCATGTCTAATAGATATCTATGGGACTGATACCAGTGTGAAGAGCTGGTCATGTCTAATAGATACCTATGGGACTGATACCAGTGTGAAGAGCTGGTCATGTCTAATAGATACCTATGGGACTGATACCAGTGTGAAGAGCTGGTCATGTCTAATAGATACCTATGGGACTGATACCAGTGTGAAGAGCTGGTCATGTCTAATAGATACCTATGGGACTGATACCAGTGTGAAGAGCTGGTCATGTCTAATAGATACCTATGGGACTGATACCAGTGTGAAGAGCTGGTCATGTCTAATAGTTATCTATGGGACTGATACCAGTGTGGAAGAGCTGGTCATGTCTAATAGATACCTATGGGACTGATACCAGTGTGAAGAGCTGGTCATGTCTAATAGTTATCTATGGGACTGATACCAGTGTGAAGAGCTGGTCATGTCTAATAGTTATCTATGGGACTGATACCAGTGTGAAGAGCTGGTCATGTCTAATAGTTATCTATGGGACTGATACCAGTGTGAAGAGCTGGTCATGTCTAATAGATACCTATGGGACTGATACCAGTGTGAAGAGCTGGTCATGTCTAATAGTTATCTATGGGACTGATACCAGTGTGAAGAGCTGGTCATGTCTAATAGATACCTATGGGACTGATACCAGTGTGGAAGAGCTGGTCATGTCTAATAGATACCTATGGGACTGATACCAGTGTGGAAGAGCTGGTCATGTCTAATAGTTATCTATGGGACTGATACCAGTGTGAAGAGCTGGTCATGTCTAATAGTTATCTATGGGACTGATACCAGTGTGAAGAGCTGGTCATGTCTAATAGATATCTATGGGACTGATACCAGTGTGAAGAGCTGGTCATGTCTAATAGATACCTATGGGACTGATACCAGTGTGAAGAGCTGGTCATGTCTAATAGATACCTATGGGACTGATACCAGTGTGAAGAGCTGGTCATGTCTAATAGATACCTATGGGACTGATACCAGTGTGAAGAGCTGGTCATGTCTAATAGATACCTATGGGACTGATACCAGTGTGAAGAGCTGGTCATGTCTAATAGATACCTATGGGACTGATACCAGTGTGAAGAGCTGGTCATGTCTAATAGATACCTATGGGACTGATACCAGTGTGAAGAGCTGGTCATGTCTAATAGATACCTATGGGACTGATACCAGTGTGAAGAGCTGGTCATGTCTAATAGATACCTATGGGACTGATACCAGTGTGAAGAGCTGGTCATGTCTAATAGATACCTATGGGACTGATACCAGTGTGAAGAGCTGGTCATGTCTAATAGATACCTATGGGACTGATACCAGTGTGAAGAGCTGGTCATGTCTAATAGATACCTATGGGACTGATACCAGTGTGAAGAGCTGGTCATGTCTAATAGATACCTATGGGACTGATACCAGTGTGAAGAGCTGGTCATGTCTAATAGATACCTATGGGACTGATACCAGTGTGAAGAGCTGGTCATGTCTAATAGTTATCTATGGGACTGATACCAGTGTGAAGAGCTGGTCATGTCTAATAGTTATCTATGGGACTGATACCAGTGTGAAGAGCTGGTCATGTCTAATAGATATCTATGGGACTGATACCAGTGTGAAGAGCTGGTCATGTCTAATAGTTATCTATGGGACTGATACCAGTGTGAAGAGCTGGTCATGTCTAATAGATATCTATGGGACTGATACCAGTGTGGAAGAGCTGGTCATGTCTAATAGATATCTATGGGACTGATACCAGTGTGAAGAGCTGGTCATGTCTAATAGTTATCTATGGCACTGATACCAGTGTGAAGAGCTGGTCATGTCTAATAGATATCTATGGGACTGATACCAGTGTGAAGAGCTGGTCATGTCTAATAGTTATCTATGGCACTGATACCAGTGTGAAGAGCTGGTCATGTCTAATAGATATCTATGGGACTGATACCAGTGTGGAAGAGCTGGTCTATGGGACTGATCAGTGTGAAAGCTGGTCATGTTATCTATGGGACTGATACCAGTGTGGAAGAGCTGGTCATGTCTAATAGTTATCTATGGGACTGATACCAGTGTGAAGAGCTGGTCATGTCTAATAGTTATCTATGGGACTGATACCAGTGTGAAGAGCTGGTCATGTCTAATAGTTATCTATGGGACTGATACCAGTGTGAAGAGCTGGTCATGTCTAATAGTTATCTATGGGACTGATACCAGTGTGAAGAGCTGGTCATGTCTAATAGTTATCTATGGGACTGATACCAGTGTGAAGAGCTGGTCATGTCTAATAGATATCTATGGGACTGATACCAGTGTGAAGAGCTGGTCATGTCTAATAGTTATCTATGGGACTGATACCAGTGTGAAGAGCTGGTCATGTCTAATAGTTATCTATGGGACTGATACCAGTGTGAAGAGCTGGTCATGTCTAATAGTTATCTATGTGGGACTGATACCAGTGTGAAGAGCTGGTCATGTCTAATAGTTATCTATGGGACTGATACCAGTGTGGAAGAGCTGGTCATGTCTAATAGATATCTATGGGACTGATACCAGTGTGAAGAGCTGGTCATGTCTAATAGATATCTATGGGACTGATACCAGTGTGAAGAGCTGGTCATGTCTAATAGTTATCTATGGGACTGATACCAGTGTGAAGAGCTGGTCATGTCTAATAGTTATCTATGGGACTGATACCAGTGTGAAGAGCTGGTCATGTCTAATAGTTATCTATGGGACTGATACCAGTGTGAAGAGCTGGTCATGTCTAATAGTTATCTATGGGACTGATACCAGTGTGAAGAGCTGGTCATGTCTAATAGTTATCTATGGGACTGATACCAGTGTGAAGAGCTGGTCATGTCTAATAGTTATCTATGGGACTGATACCAGTGTGAAGAGCTGGTCATGTCTAATAGTTATCTATGGGACTGATACCAGTGTGAAGAGCTGGTCATGTCTAATAGTTATCTATGGGACTGATACCAGTGTGAAGAGCTGGTCATGTCTAATAGTTATCTATGGGACTGATACCAGTGTGAAGAGCTGGTCATGTCTAATAGTTATCTATGTGGGACTGATACCAGTGTGAAGAGCTGGTCATGTCTAATAGTTATCTATGGGACTGATACCAGTGTGAAGAGCTGGTCATGTCTAATAGATATCTATGGGACTGATACCAGTGTGAAGAGCTGGTCATGTCTAATAGTTATCTATGGGACTGATACCAGTGTGAAGAGCTGGTCATGTCTAATAGTTATCTATGGGACTGATACCAGTGTGAAGAGCTGGTCATGTCTAATAGTTATCTATGGGACTGATACCAGTGTGAAGAGCTGGTCATGTCTAATAGTTATCTATGGGACTGATACCAGTGTGAAGAGCTGGTCATGTCTAATAGTTATCTATGGGACTGATACCAGTGTGAAGAGCTGGTCATGTCTAATAGTTATCTATGGGACTGATACCAGTGTGAAGAGCTGGTCATGTCTAATAGTTATCTATGGGACTGATACCAGTGTGAAGAGCTGGTCATGTCTAATAGTTATCTATGGGACTGATACCAGTGTGAAGAGCTGGTCATGTCTAATAGTTATCTATGGGACTGATACCAGTGTGAAGAGCTGGTCATGTCTAATAGTTATCTATGGGACTGATACCAGTGTGAAGAGCTGGTCATGTCTAATAGATATCTATGTGGGACTGATACCAGTGTGAAGAGCTGGTCATGTCTAATAGATATCTATGGGACTGATACCAGTGTGAAGAGCTGGTCATGTCTAATAGTTATCTATGGGACTGATACCAGTGTGAAGAGCTGGTCATGTCTAATAGTTATCTATGGGACTGATACCAGTGTGAAGAGCTGGTCATGTCTAATAGATATCTATGTGGGACTGAGATACCAGTGTGAAGAGCTGGTCATGTCTAATAGATATCTATGGGACTGATACCAGTGTGAAGAGCTGGTCATGTCTAATAGTTATCTATGGGACTGATACCAGTGTGAAGAGCTGGTCATGTCTAATAGTTATCTATGGGACTGATACCAGTGTGAAGAGCTGGTCATGTCTAATAGTTATCTATGGGACTGATACCAGTGTGAAGAGCTGGTCATGTCTAATAGTTATCTATGGGACTGATACCAGTGTGAAGAGCTGGTCATGTCTAATAGTTATCTATGTGGGACTGATACCAGTGTGAAGAGCTGGTCATGTCTAATAGTTATCTATGGGACTGATACCAGTGTGAAGAGCTGGTCATGTCTAATAGTTATCTATGGGACTGATACCAGTGTGAAGAGCTGGTCATGTCTAATAGTTATCTATGGGACTGATACCAGTGTGAAGAGCTGGTCATGTCTAATAGATATCTATGGGACTGATACCAGTGTGAAGAGCTGGTCATGTCTAATAGTTATCTATGGGACTGATACCAGTGTGAAGAGCTGGTCATGTCTAATAGTTATCTATGGGACTGATACCAGTGTGAAGAGCTGGTCATGTCTAATAGTTATCTATGGGACTGATACCAGTGTGAAGAGCTGGTCATGTCTAATAGTTATCTATGGGACTGATACCAGTGTGAAGAGCTGGTCATGTCTAATAGTTATCTATGTGGGACTGATACCAGTGTGAAGAGCTGGTCATGTCTAATAGTTATCTATGGGACTGATACCAGTGTGAAGAGCTGGTCATGTCTAATAGTTATCTATGGGACTGATACCAGTGTGAAGAGCTGGTCATGTCTAATAGTTATCTATGGGACTGATACCAGTGTGAAGAGCTGGTCATGTCTAATAGTTATCTATGGGACTGATACCAGTGTGAAGAGCTGGTCATGTCTAATAGTTATCTATGGGACTGATACCAGTGTGAAGAGCTGGTCATGTCTAATAGTTATCTATGGGACTGATACCAGTGTGAAGAGCTGGTCATGTCTAATAGTTATCTATGGGACTGATACCAGTGTGAAGAGCTGGTCATGTCTAATAGTTATCTATGGGACTGATACCAGTGTGAAGAGCTGGTCATGTCTAATAGTTATCTATGGGACTGATACCAGTGTGAAGAGCTGGTCATGTCTAATAGTTATCTATGGGACTGATACCAGTGTGAAGAGCTGGTCATGTCTAATAGATACCTATGGGACTGATACCAGTGTGAAGAGCTGGTCATGTCTAATAGTTATCTATGGGACTGATACCAGTGTGGAAGAGCTGGTCATGTCTAATAGTTATCTATGGGACTGATACCAGTGTGAAGAGCTGGTCATGTCTAATAGTTATCTATGGGACTGATACCAGTGTGGAAGAGCTGGTCATGTCTAATAGTTATCTATGGGACTGATACCAGTGTGAAGAGCTGGTCATGTCTAATAGATATCTATGGGACTGATACCAGTGTGAAGAGCTGGTCATGTCTAATAGTTATCTATGGGACTGATACCAGTGTGGAAGAGCTGGTCATGTCTAATAGTTATCTATGGGACTGATACCAGTGTGAAGAGCTGGTCATGTCTAATAGTTATCTATGGGACTGATACCAGTGTGAAGAGCTGGTCATGTCTAATAGATATCTATGGGACTGATACCAGTGTGAAGAGCTGGTCATGTCTAATAGTTATCTATGGGACTGATACCAGTGTGGAAGAGCTGGTCATGTCTAATAGTTATCTATGGGACTGATACCAGTGTGAAGAGCTGGTCATGTCTAATAGTTATCTATGGGACTGATACCAGTGTGAAGAGCTGGTCATGTCTAATAGTTATCTATGGGACTGATACCAGTGTGAAGAGCTGGTCATGTCTAATAGTTATCTATGGGACTGATACCAGTGTGAAGAGCTGGTCATGTCTAATAGTTATCTATGTGGGACTGATACCAGTGTGAAGAGCTGGTCATGTCTAATAGATATCTATGTGGGACTGATACCAGTGTGAAGAGCTGGTCATGTCTAATAGTTATCTATGGGACTGATACCAGTGTGAAGAGCTGGTCATGTCTAATAGTTATCTATGGGACTGATACCAGTGTGAAGAGCTGGTCATGTCTAATAGTTATCTATGGGACTGATACCAGTGTGAAGAGCTGGTCATGTCTAATAGTTATCTATGGGACTGATACCAGTGTGAAGAGCTGGTCATGTCTAATAGTTATCTATGTGGGACTGATACCAGTGTGAAGAGCTGGTCATGTCTAATAGATATCTATGTGGGACTGATACCAGTGTGAAGAGCTGGTCATGTCTAATAGATATCTATGTGGGACTGATACCAGTGTGAAGAGCTGGTCATGTCTAATAGTTATCTATGGGACTGATACCAGTGTGAAGAGCTGGTCATGTCTAATAGATATCTATGGGACTGATACCAGTGTGAAGAGCTGGTCATGTCTAATAGATATCTATGGGACTGATACCAGTGTGAAGAGCTGGTCATGTCTAATAGTTATCTATGGGACTGATACCAGTGTGAAGAGCTGGTCATGTCTAATAGATATCTATGGGACTGATACCAGTGTGAAGAGCTGGTCATGTCTAATAGTTATCTATGGGACTGATACCAGTGTGAAGAGCTGGTCATGTCTAATAGATATCTATGGGACTGATACCAGTGTGAAGAGCTGGTCATGTCTAATAGATATCTATGGGACTGATACCAGTGTGAAGAGCTGGTCATGTCTAATAGTTATCTATGGGACTGATACCAGTGTGAAGAGCTGGTCATGTCTAATAGATATCTATGGGACTGATACCAGTGTGAAGAGCTGGTCATGTCTAATAGTTATCTATGGGACTGATACCAGTGTGAAGAGCTGGTCATGTCTAATAGATATCTATGGGACTGATACCAGTGTGAAGAGCTGGTCATGTCTAATAGTTATCTATGGGACTGATACCAGTGTGAAGAGCTGGTCATGTCTAATAGTTATATAGTTATCTATGGGACTGATACCAGTGTGAAGAGCTGGTCATGTCTAATAGTTATCTATGGGACTGATACCAGTGTGAAGAGCTGGTCATGTCTAATAGATATCTATGGGACTGATACATGTCAGTGTGAAGAGCTGGTCATGTCTAATAGATACCTATGGGACTGATACCAGTGTGAAGAGCTGGTCATGTCTAATAGATACCTATGGGACTGATACCAGTGTGAAGAGCTGGTCATGTCTAATAGATACCTATGGGACTGATACCAGTGTGAAGAGCTGGTCATGTCTAATAGATACCTATGGGACTGATACCAGTGTGAAGAGCTGGTCATGTCTAATAGATATCTATGGGACTGATACCAGTGTGAAGAGCTGGTCATGTCTAATAGTTATCTATGGGACTGATACCAGTGTGAAGAGCTGGTCATGTCTAATAGTTATCTATGGGACTGATACCAGTGTGAAGAGCTGGTCATGTCTAATAGATATCTATGGGACTGATACCAGTGTGAAGAGCTGGTCATGTCTAATAGTTATCTATGGGACTGATACCAGTGTGAAGAGCTGGTCATGTCTAATAGTTATCTATGGGACTGATACCAGTGTGAAGAGCTGGTCATGTCTAATAGTTATCTATGGGACGGATACCAGTGTGAAGAGCTGGTCATGTCTAATAGTTATCTATGGGACTGATACCAGTGTGAAGAGCTGGTCATGTCTAATAGTTATCTATGGGACTGATACCAGTGTGAAGAGCTGGTCATGTCTAATAGTTATCTATGGGACGGATACCAGTGTGAAGAGCTGGTCATGTCTAATAGTTATCTATGGGACTGATACCAGTGTGAAGAGCTGGTCATGTCTAATAGTTATCTATGGGACTGATACCAGTGTGAAGAGCTGGTCATGTCTAATAGATATCTATGGGACTGATACCAGTGTGAAGAGCTGGTCATGTCTAATAGTTATCTATGGGACTGATACCAGTGTGAAGAGCTGGTCATGTCTAATAGATATCTATGGGACTGATACCAGTGTGAAGAGCTGGTCATGTCTAATAGTTATCTATGGGACTGATACCAGTGTGAAGAGCTGGTCATGTCTAATAGTTATCTATGGGACTGATACCAGTGTGAAGAGCTGGTCATGTCTAATAGTTATCTATGGGACTGATACCAGTGTGAAGAGCTGGTCATGTCTAATAGTTATCTATGGGACTGATACCAGTGTGAAGAGCTGGTCATGTCTAATAGTTATCTATGGGACTGATACCAGTGTGAAGAGCTGGTCATGTCTAATAGTTATCTATGGGACTGATACCAGTGTGAAGAGCTGGTCATGTCTAATAGTTATCTATGGGACTGATACCAGTGTGAAGAGCTGGTCATGTCTAATAGTTATCTATGGGACTGATACCAGTGTGAAGAGCTGGTCATGTCTAATAGTTATCTATGGGACTGATACCAGTGTGAAGAGCTGGTCATGTCTAATAGTTATCTATGGGACTGATACCAGTGTGAAGAGCTGGTCATGTCTAATAGATATCTATGGGACTGATACCAGTGTGAAGAGCTGGTCATGTCTAATAGTTATCTATGGGACTGATACCAGTGTGAAGAGCTGGTCATGTCTAATAGATATCTATGGGACTGATACCAGTGTGAAGAGCTGGTCATGTCTAATAGTTATCTATGGGACTGATACCAGTGTGAAGAGCTGGTCATGTCTAATAGATATCTATGGGACTGATACCAGTGTGAAGAGCTGGTCATGTCTAATAGTTATCTATGGGACTGATACCAGTGTGAAGAGCTGGTCATGTCTAATAGTTATCTATGGGACTGATACCAGTGTGAAGAGCTGGTCATGTCTAATAGTTATCTATGGGACTGATACCAGTGTGAAGAGCTGGTCATGTCTAATAGTTATCTATGGGACTGATACCAGTGTGAAGAGCTGGTCATGTCTAATAGTTATCTATGGGACTGATACCAGTGTGAAGAGCTGGTCATGTCTAATAGTTATCTATGGGACTGATACCAGTGTGAAGAGCTGGTCATGTCTAATAGTTATCTATGGGACTGATACCAGTGTGAAGAGCTGGTCATGTCTAATAGTTATCTATGGGACTGATACCAGTGTGAAGAGCTGGTCATGTCTAATAGTTATCTATGGGACTGATACCAGTGTGAAGAGCTGGTCATGTCTAATAGTTATCTATGGGACTGATACCAGTGTGAAGAGCTGGTCATGTCTAATAGATATCTATGGGACTGATACCAGTGTGAAGAGCTGGTCATGTCTAATAGTTATCTATGGGACTGATACCAGTGTGAAGAGCTGGTCATGTCTAATAGATATCTATGGGACTGATACCAGTGTGAAGAGCTGGTCATGTCTAATAGTTATCTATGGGACTGATACCAGTGTGAAGAGCTGGTCATGTCTAATAGTTATCTATGGGACTGATACCAGTGTGAAGAGCTGGTCATGTCTAATAGATATCTATGGGACTGATACCCTAACCGACAGCGCAGTATAAAAAAAATACAGATAAGAATAAGAGAAAAATTACGCAATTAAAGAGGATCAATAAAAAAGAACAATATATACAGAGTCAAAATGGAGGCTATATACAGGGAATTACAGTACAGAGTTAATGTGGAGGCTATATACGGGGAATTACAGTACTGAGTCAATGTGGAGGCTGTGGAGGCTATATACAGGGTATTACGGTACAGAGTCAATGTGGAGGCTTTAGAAGCTTCTGATAGGCTAATTGACATAATTTGAGTCAACTGGAGGTGTACCTGTGGATGAATTTCAAGGCCTACCTTCAAACTCAGTGCCTCGATTTTTCCATGATGTCAAGAAAATTAAAATCAGCCAAGACATCAGAAAGTAAATTGTAGATCTCCACAAGTCTGGTTCATCCTTCAACCAGACTTTCCAAGCACCTGAAGGTACCACATTCATGTGTACAAACAATAGTACGCAAGTATAAACACCATGGGACTATGCAGTCGTCATACCACTCAGGAAGGAGACGCGTTCTGTCTCCTAGAGATGAACGTACTTTAGTGCGAAAAGTGAAAATCAATCTCAGAACAGCAAAGAACCTTGTGAAGATGCTGGACGAAACAAGTACAAAAGGATCTATATCCACAGTAAAACGAGTCCTATATCGACATAACCTGAAAGGCCGCTCAGCACTGCTCCAAAACCGCCATAAAAAAGCCAGACTGCGGTTTGCAACTGCACATGGGGACAAAGATTGCACTTTTTGGAGAAATGTTCTCTGGTCTGATGAAACAAAAATAGAACTGTTTGGCCATAATGACCATCGTTATGTTTGGAGGAAAAAGAGGGAGGCTTGCTAGCCGAAGAACACCATCCCAACCATGAAGCATGGGGGTGGCAGTATCATGTTGTGGGGGTGCTTTGCTGCAGGAGGGACTGGTGCACATCACAAAATAGATGGCATCATGAGGTAGGAAAATGATGTGGATATATTGGACAATGACCCCAAGCATACTTCCAAAGTTGTGGCAAAATGGCTTAAGGACAACAAAGTGAAGGTATTGGAGTGGCCATCACAAAGCCCTGACCTCAATCCTATAGAACATCTGTGGGCAGAATTTAAAAAGCGTGTGCGAGCAAGGAGGCCTACAAACCTGACTCAGTTACACCAGCTCTGTCAGGAGGAATGGGCCAAAATTCACCCAATTTATTGCGGGAAGGTTGTGGAAGGCTCCCCAAAACGTTTAACCCAAGTTACACAATTTAAAGGCTATGCTAAGAGGGCGGTTTTACTCTGATTCAATTTCAGGAATTGTGAAAAACTGAGTATAAATGTATTTGGCTAAGGTGTACGTAAACTTCTGATTTCAACTGTAAGTATACACATATTCCACTGAGGACAGTAACAGTGTCTCAGCCTATAGTAATGCCCTCCTACTGCAAGTTCAACTGCTTTCTCTCGGTTCTCTGAGCAACTTCTGGAGGTTGCTGTCTGTCTGTATAGAGGTGGGCTTTGGAGTACATACACATTTAGTCACAGTCCTCTCAGACGTTCTCGGTTGCTGCTTCTCAGTCCCTACTGTTTATGTAAACAGGTCTGGAGGTGGAGGCCTTTGTGTTTTCTAGTAGCTCACATCTATCCCATTATCAATCAGCTGCTGTTTCCCCAGAGCAGGTCTATAGAAAGTGAGTGCCTGCCTCGGCTCCCTGACAGAAAGAGAACATTATGCCGTCTGTCTTTGGTCTCCTCCAATGAGACGACTCAGAACATTATGCCGTCTGTCTTTGGTCTCCTCCAATGAGACGACTCAGAACATTATGCCGTCTGTCTTTGGTCTCCTCCAATGAGACGACTCAGAACATTATGCCGTCTGTCTTTGGTCTCCTCCAATGAGACGACTCAGAACATTATGCTGTCTGTCTTTGGTCTCCTCCAATGAGACGACTCAGAACATTATACTGTCTGTCTTTGGTCTCCTCCAATGAGACGATGCAGAACATTATGCTGTCGGTCTTTGGTCTCCATCCTTTTGGTCTCCTCCAATGAGACGACTCAGAACATTATGCTGTCATAGGGTGCCATTTAGGACACAGCCGCAGTGTGAATGAGGACAATTCTCTTTCAGTTTGAAAGTATGGAGTAGGCTGTGTAGAGCTGTAGGAAAACATTGAATTGAATCCCTATTCAATTTTAAGGCAAAAATAATAATTTGAGTTTCACTATGGCACTGTACTATATATGGCCAGTCAGGTTAGAGGTCTGTAAAGAGGAGAGAAAACACCTCATCTCTGCTCCTGAGAAGGCATTATCTGATTAAGTGTCTCGGCCTCCAGCGATGCCTTCCTACTGCAAGTTAAACCGCTTCCTCCTCTCGGTTCTCTGAACGACTTCTGGAGGATGCTGCTGTCTGTATAGAGATGGGCTTTGAAGTACATACACATTTAGTCAATAATTTAGTCACAGTCCTCTCAGCTGTTCTCGGTTTCTACTGTAGCCCATGTAAAGCCTGTATTTTCCTCTCTGCTCTGAGAAGGCATCATTCAGCCAGTGATCACTCTACTTAGTCTGAAGATTCTAGCAATAAAAGGAGTAGCCTGCCTAAGTGTTCAGACTGCAATTAAAAAGGTAAAGAGAGAAGGATCATGTAAAGCGTTCAAAGCATCATGCTGCAAACAAAAAGGGCCTGTCCGTCCGTCCGTCCGTCCGTCCGTCCAGGTTGACCAGAGAGAGCCTGTCCGGCCGTCCGTCATTCCACCCAGGTTGACCAGAGAGAGCCGGTCCTTCCGTCCGTCCACCCAGGTTGACCAGAGAGAGCCTGTCCTTCCGTCCGTCCACCCAGGTTGACCAGAGAGAGCCCGTCCGTCCACCCAGGTTGACCAGAGAGAGCCCGTCCGTCCGTCCACCCAGGTTGACCAGAGAGAGCCCGTCCATCCGTCCGTCCAGGTTGACCAGAGAGAGCCCGTCCGTCCGTCCAGGTTGACCAGAGAGAGCCCGTCCGTCCGTCCACCCAGGTTGACCAGAGAGAGCCCGTCCATCCGTCCGTCCAGGTTGACCAGAGAGCGCACATCCATCCGTCCAGGTTGACCAGAGAGAGCCTGTCCGTCCGTCTGTCCACCCAGGTTGACCAGAGAGAGCCTGTCCGTCCGTCCGTCCACCCAGGTTGACCAGAGAGAGCCCGTCCGTCCACCCAGGTTGACCAGAGAGAGGCCGTCCATCCATCCGTCCGTCCAGGTTGACCAGAGAGAGCCCGGCCGTCCGTCCGTCCAGGTTGACCAGAGAGAGCCCGGCCGTCCGTCCGTCCAGGTTGACCAGAGAGAGCCCCGCCGTCCGTCCGTCCACCCAGGTTGACCAGAGAGAGCCCGTCCATCCATCCGTCCGTCCAGGTTGACCAGAGAGAGCCCGTCCATCCGTCCGTCCGTCCAGGTTGACCAGAGAGAGCCCGTCCGTCCGTCCATCCGTCCAGGTTGACCAGAGAGAGCCCGTCCGTCCGTCCATCCGTCCAGGTTGACCAGAGAGAGCCCGTCCGTCCGTCCATCCGTCCAGGTTGACCAGAGAGAGCCCGTCCATCCGTCCGTCCAGGTTGACCAGAGAGAGCCCGTCCATCCGTCCGTCCAGGTTGACCAGAGAGAGCCCGTCCATCCGTCCGTCCAGGTTGACCAGAGAGAGCCCGTCCATCCGTCTGTCCACCCAGGTTGACCAGAGAGAGCCCGTCCATCCGTCCGTCCAGGTTGACCAGAGAGAGCCTGTCCGTCCGTCTGTCCACCCAGGTTGACCAGAGAGAGCCCGTCCATCCGTCCGTCCAGGTTGACCAGAGAGAGCCCGTCCATCCGTCCGTCCAGGTTGACCAGAGAGAGCACATCCATCCGTCCAGGTTGACCAGAGAGAGCCTGTCCATCCGTCCGTCCAGGTTGACCAGAGAGAGCCTGTCCATCCGTCCGTCCAGGTTGACCAGAGAGAGCCCGTCCGTCCGTCCGTCCGTCCAGGTTGACCAGAGAGAGCCCGTCCGTCCGTCCGTCCAACCAGGTTGACCAGAGAGAGCCCGTCCGTCCATCCGTCCGTCCACCCAGGTTGACCAGAGAGAGCCCGTCCGTCCATCCGTCCGTCCACCCAGGTTGACCAGAGAGAGCCCGTCCGTCCACCCAGGTTGATCAGAGAGAGCCCGTCCGTCCACCCAGGTTGACCAGAGAGAGCCCGTCCGTCCATCCAGGTTGACCAGAGAGAGCCCGTCCGTCCATCCAGGTTGACCAGAGAGAGCCCGTCCGTCCGTCCGTCCGTCCAGGTTGACCAGAGAGAGCCCGTCCGTCCGTCCGTCCAACCAGGTTGACCAGAGAGAGCCCGTCCGTCCATCCGTCCGTCCACCCAGGTTGACCAGAGAGAGCCCGTCCGTCCACCCAGGTTGACCAGAGAGAGCCCGTCCGTCCATCCAGGTTGACCAGAGAGAGCCCGTCCATCCGTCCGTCCAGGTTGACCAGAGAGAGCCCGTCCATCCGTCCGTCCAGGTTGACCAGAGAGAGCCCGTCCATCCGTCCGTCCAGGTTGACCAGAGAGAGCCCGTCCGTCCGTCCAGGTTGACCAGAGAGAGCCCGTCCATCCGTCCGTCCAGGTTGACCAGAGAGAGCCCGTCCATCCGTCCGTCCAGGTTGACCAGAGAGAGCCCGTCCATCCGTCCGTCCAGGTTGACCAGAGAGAGCCCGTCCATCCGTCCGTCCAGGTTGACCAGAGAGAGCCCGTCCATCCGTCCGTCCAGGTTGACCAGAGAGAGCCCGTCCATCCGTCCGTCCAGGTTGACCAGAGAGAGCCCGGCCATCCGTCCGTCCAGGTTGACCAGAGAGAGCCCGGCTGTCCGTCCGTCCAGGTTGACCAGAGAGAGCCAGTCCGTCCGTCCGTCCACCCAGGTTGACCAGAGAGAGCCCGTCCGTCCGTCCGTCCAGGTTGACCAGAGAGAGCCCGTCCATCCATCCGTCCGTCCAGGTTGACCAGAGAGAGCCCGTCCATCCATCCGTCCGTCCAGGTTGACCAGAGAGAGCCCGTCCATCCGTCCGTCCAGGTTGACCAGAGAGCCTGTCCGTCCGTCCGTCCGTCCGTCCAGGTTGACCAGAGAGAGCCTGTCCGTCCGTCCAGTTTGATTAGAGAGAGCCTGGCCGTCCGTCCATCCATCCAGGTTGACCAGAGAGAGCCTGGCCGTCCGTCCGTCCACCCAGGTTGACCAGAGAGAGCCTGTCCGTCCGTCCGTCCGTCCACCCGGGTTGACCAGAGAGAGCCTGTCCGTCCGTCCAGGTTGACCAGAGAGAGCCTGTCCGTCCGTCCGTCCACCCGGGTTGACCAGAGAGAGCCTGTCCGTCCGTCCGTCCACCCGGGTTGACCAGAGAGAGCCTGTCCGTCCGTCCACCCGGGTTGACCAGAGAGAGCCCGTCCGTCCGTCCGTCCACCCAGGTTGACCAGAGAGAGCCTGTCCGTCCGTCCGTCCACCCAGGTTGACCAGAGAGAGCCCGTCCATCCATCCGTCCAGGTTGACCAGAGAGAGCCCGTCCATCCATCCGTCCAGGTTGACCAGAGAGAGCCCGTCCATCCGTCCGTCCAGGTTGACCAGAGAGAGCCCGTCCATCCGTCCGTCCAGGTTGACCAGAGAGAGCCCGTCCGTCCGTCCGTCCACCCAGGTTGACCAGAGAAAGCCCGTCCGTCCATCCAGGTTGATCAGAGAGAGCCTGTCCGTCCGTCCGTCCAGGTTGACCAGAGAGAGCCTGTCCGTCCGTCCGTCCAGGTTGATCAGAGAGAGCCCGTCCGTCCGTCCGTCCAGGTTGATCAGAGAGAGCCTGTCCGTCCGTCCGTCCGTCCAGGTTGAACAGAGAGAGCCTGTCCGTCCGTCCGTCCGTCCGTCCATCCATCCAGGTTGAACAGAGAGAGCCTGTCCGTCCGTCCGTCCGTCCATCCATCCAGGTTGATCAGAGAGAGCCTGTCCGTCCGTCCGTCCGTCCATCCATCCAGGTTGACCAGAGAGAGCCCGTCCATCCGTCCGTCCAGGTTGACCAGAGAGAGCCTGTCCGTCCGTCCGTCCGTCCAGGTTGACCAGAGAGAGCCTGTCCGTCCGTCCGTCCGTCCAGGTTGACCAGAGAGAGCCTGTCCGTCCGTCCGTCCGTCCAGGTTGACCAGAGAGAGCCTGTCCGTCCGTCCGTCCAGGTTGACCAGAGAGAGCCTGTCCGTCCGTCCGTCCAGGTTGACCAGAGAGAGCCTGTCCGTCCAGGTTGACCAGAGAGAGCCTGTCCGTCCGTCCAGGTTGACTAGAGAGAGCCTGTCCGTCCGTCCATCCATCCAGGTTGACCAGAGAAAGCCCGTCCGTCCGTCCATCCAGTTTGACCAGAGAGAGCCTGTCCGTCCGTCCGTCCGTCCATCCAGGAAGGTAACTTCCATGGTAAAAGAGCTGAGAACAGAACTAGGAGACATACTGCAGCAGGTAACTTCCATTGTAAACTACATCAAACCACATCCACTGTGCCCAAGTAGGTTCACTAAACTGTGGAGATTTGGGATCAGAGCATGTTCTATATCACACCGAGGCTTGGTGGTTATCCAGGGGAGTGGTGGAAAGATGTTTCACAACGAGGAATGGTTGTCATTCACAATGGATGTAAAATAACCGGACTTTGACTTTCTGTAATAAAAACGTGTCTCCTTGACAATGTAAAACAGATTCATTTGGGAAACTGAACGAAGGCAAGCATGCAGGGGAAATACAAATACCAAAATGGGGTCGTGGGCCAAAAACGTTGGGGAACCCCTGGTCTACACAGCGCATTCAGACGCATTCAGACCACTGGACCTTTCCCACATGTTGTTACATTACAGCCTTATTCTAAAAAAAGATGTTTCTCATCAATCTACAAAGCGAAACACAGGTTTAGAAATCTTTGCAAATGTATTACAAATAAAAAACAGAAATATCTGAATACATAAACATTGAGATCCTTTGCTATGAGACTCCAAATTGAGCTCAGGTGCTTCCTGTTTCCATTGATCAACCTTGAGATGTTTCAACAACTTGATTGGAGTCCACCTGTGGTAAATTCAATTAATTGGACATGACAGAAGACAGGATTGGGTTAAGGCACAGATCTGGAGAAGGTCTGCACCGTTGAAGGTCCCCAAGAACACAGTGGTCTCCATCATTCTTAAAAATGGAAGAAGTTTGGAGCCACCAAGACTCTTCCTAGAGCTGGCCTCCCGACCAAACTGGGCATATCAGGGAGAAGGAATTTGGTCAGGGAGGTGACCAAGAACCGGATGGCAATTCTGACAGAGCTCCCAAGTTTCGCTGTGAAGAACCTTCCAGAAGGACAACCATCTCCGCAGCACTCAACCAATCAGGACTTTATGGTAGATTGGCTAGACGGAATCTACTCCTCAGTAAAAAAGTCACGACAGCGCGTTTTGGCAAAGTCCAAAGGCACCTAAAGGACTCTCAAACCATAAGAAACAAGATTCTCTGGTCTGATGAAACCAAGATTGACCTCTTTGGCCTGAACGCCAAGCGTCAAGTATGGAGAAAAACTGGCACCATCCCTACAGTGAAGCATGGTGGTGGCAGCGTCATGCTGTGGGGATGTTTTTAAGCGGCAGGGACTGGGAGACTCGTCAGGATCGAGGCAAAGATTAACGGAGTAAAGTAGTGTATAGATGGATGAGAAGAAGAAAACAACTGAATCCATTTTAGAATAAGGCTGTTACATAACAAAATGTGGAAGAAGTCAAGGGGTATAAATACTTACCGAATGCACAGGTTGATGGGGGGGAAGCCTGACAGAGGGCATTGTGCGTTTACCTAGACACAGCTGGTGTTGCATCATTCTACTGGAATCATAAACTCAACCAACCAACAACACCACCACCCATCCCCTCCTCTTCGCTCCGGTCCTGTCCTCCCATCCCCTCCCTTCCTCTTCCCACCCGTCCTCTTCCTCTTCCCACCCGTCCTCTTCCTCTTCCCACCCGTCCTCTTCGTCCTCCTCCTCTTCCATCCCCTTCTCCGTCTTCCCCAGTCCTCTTCCCCAGTCCTCTTCCCCAGTCCTCTTCCCCAGTCCTCCTCCCCAGTCCTCCTCCCCCTCCTCCTCTTCCCACCAGTCCTCTTCTCCTCCTCTTCCCCGTCCTCTTCCCTCCCTCCTGTCCTCTTCTCCCATCCTCTCTTCTCCCATCCCCTCCTCCTCCCATCCCCTCTTCTCCCATCCTCTCTTCTCCCATCCCTCCTCCTCCCATCCTCTCTTCTCCCATCCTGTCCCTTCCTCTTCTCCCATCCTCTCTTCTCCCATCCTCTCTTCTCCCATCCTCTCTTCTCCCATCCTCTCTTCTCCCATCCTCTCTTCTCCCATCCTCTCTTCTCCCATCCTCTCTTCTCCCATCCTCTCTTCTCCCATCCTCTTCTCCCATCCTCTTCTCCCATCCCTCCTCCTCCCATCCCCTCTTCTCCCCTCCTGTCCCTTCCTCTTCTCCCATCCTCTCTTCTCCCATCCTCTCTTCTCCCATCCCTCCTCCTCCCATCCCCTCTTCTCCCATCCTCTCTTCTCCCATCCTCTCTTCTCCCATCCTCTCTTCTCCCATCCCCTTTTCTCCCTCCTCGTCCTCTCCCCCATCCCTCCTCCTCTTCCCTCCCCTCCTCCTCTTCCCTCCCCTCCTCCTCTCCCGTCCTCTTCCCTCCCCTCCTCCTCCCCTCCTCCCATCACCTCCCAACCCTCTTCCCCCCCTCCTCCTCTCCCCTCCTGTCCCTTCCTCTTCTCCCCTCCCTCTTCTCCCCTCCTGTCCCTTCCTCTTCTCCCCTCCCTCTTCTCCCCTCCTGTCCCTTCTTCTCCCCTCCTGTCCCTTCCTCTTCTCCCCTCCTGTCCCTTCCTCTTCTCCCCTCCTGTCCCTTCCTCTTCTCCCCTCCTGTCCCTTCCTCTTCTCCCCTCCTGTCCCTTCCTCTTCTCCCCTCCTGTCCCTTCCTCTTCTCCCCTCCTGTCCCTTCCTCTTCTCCCCTCCTGTCCCTTCCTCTTCTCCCCTCCTGTCCCTTCCTCTTCTCCCCTCCTGTCCCTTCCTCTTCTCCCCTCCCTCTTCTCCCCTCCCTCTTCTCCCCTCCTGTCCCTTCCTCTTCTCCCCTCCCTCTTCTCCCCTCCTGTCCCTTCCTCTTCTCCCCTCCTGTCCCTTCCTCTTCTCCCATCTCCTCCTCCTCTCCCATCCACTCCCATCCCCTCCCCCCCTTCCAATCCTCCTCCTCTCCCTTCCAATCCTCTTCTCATCTCTCATACTCTCGGCCAGGCAGGTGGGTGGATGACAGCTGACTAGTCAATTATGAACCCATAATAATAGTATTTAAAACCCAGTGTCAGCAGTGGTCTTTTTTGACAGTGTGACATCACAGAGCCTCTCTCTTCATAGAGAGCCAGATTAGTGGCAGCCTATGAATTACCTTAGCGGCATTACCAATGTGGCGTTTCCCTTTCAGGTCTCTCAAAATAAACTAAAATTGCCTCGTACTATTCTGGAAGATCCTTTTATTTTATTTTTTTTAAATACTTTGTTGTTAACCAGCGGTTCTCTAAAACTGGTTGATGGTTCTTTCTTTTCATAAATGTTAACATAAATAAAACTGTCTGTGACCTGCGGTTACATCTTTGAATTGATGAGTAGGACGTCCCGAACGGCACCCCTGCTCCCTTCACTGTCTACTACTTCCTAACCGGAGCTCTATGGACCACCGTATAGGGAACAGGGTACGGTTTGGGCCTCAGCCCGTTGAAAGGGATACAGCGGGAGAGTAGTTTTATGTCCTGTGCTTTTATACAGCACTATCATAATGTAGAGATTAGAGCAGTTTTCCATGTTATGAAAGACTGTAGCGGGCATCAAATTGTGTCAGCTGGTTAGTGTCATGCAGAAGAAGCCTGCCGGCCTCACGGTCACATGTCCAGGCCTGCAAGCACACGGTTGTGTGCCTGTAACATCTACATTAAACAGTGATCAATCATTTTAATAGACAGCATCCCAATAAATCCATTATTTATTTTAGTCAGGTCCAAAAGAAACATATGAAGAAAATGTATTTCAGAAGAACAGAATAAGATCTGGTCTGTTATCTGGTTATAGGCCGTTCATTTATCAGACTAGATACTGTATGTTATCTGGCTATAGACTGTTCATTTATCAGATTAGATACTGTATGTTATCTGGTTATAGACTGTAGACTAGTTCATTTATCTGACTAGATACTGTATGTTATCTGGTTATAGACTGTAGACTAGTTCATTTATCTGACTAGATACTGTATGTTATCTGGTTATAGACTGTAGACTAGTTCATTTATCTGGCTATAGACTGTATGTTATCTGGCTATAGACTGTTCATTTATCAGACTAGATACTGTATGTTATCTGGTTATAGACTAGTTCATTTATCAAACTAGATACTGTATGTTATCTGGCTAGATACTGTATGTTATCTGGCTATAGGCTGTTCATTTATCAGACTAGATACTGTACGTTATCTGGCTGTAGACTAGTTCATTTATCAGACTAGATACTGTACGTTATCTGGCTGTAGACTAGTTCATTTATCAGACTAGATACTGTACGTTATCTGGCTGTAGACTAGTTCATTTATCAGACTAGAGACTGTATGTTATCTGGTTATAGACTAGTTCATTTATCAGACTAGATACTGTATGTTATCTGGTTATAGACTAGTTCATTTATCAGACTAGATACTGTATGTTATCTGACTAGATACTGTATGTTATCTGACTAGATACTGTATGTTATCTGACTAGATACTGTATGTTATCTGGCTATAGACTGTAGACTAGTTCATTTATCAGATTAGATACTGTATGTTATCAGGCTATAGACTAGTTCATTTATCTGACTAGATACTGTATGTTATCTGGCTATAGGCTGTTCATTTATCTGACTAGATACTGTATGTTATCTGGCTATAGACTAGACTAGTTCATTTAGCTGACTAGATACTGTATGTTATCTGGCTATAGGCTGTTCATTTATCTGACTAGATACTGTATGTTATCTGGCTATAGACTAGACTAGTTCATTTATCTGACTAGATACTGTATGTTATCTGGCTATAGACTAGACTAGTTCATTTATTAGACTAGATACTGTATGTTATCTGGCTATAGACTAGACTAGTTCATTTATCTGACTAGATACTGTATGTTATCTGGTTATAGACTGTAGACTAGTTCATTTATCTGACTAGATACTGTATGTTATCTGGCTGTAGACTAGTTCATTTATCTGACTAGATACTGTATGTTATCTGGCTGTAGACAAATTCATTTATCTGACTAGATACTGTATGTTATCTGACTATAGACTGTAGACTAGTTCATTTATCAGACTAGATACTGTATGTTATCTGGCTATAGACTGTTCATTTATCTGACTAGATACTGTATGTTATCTGGCTATAGACTAGTTCATTTATCTGACTAGATACTGTATGTTATCTGGCTATAGACTAGACTAGTTCATTTATCTGACTAGATACTGTATGTTATCTGGTTATAGACTGTAGACTAGTTCATTTATCTGACTAGACACTGTATGTTATCTGGCTGTAGACTAGACTAGTTCATTTATCAGACTAGATACTGTATGTTATCTGGCTATAGACTGTAGACTAGTTCATTTAGCAGACTAGATACTGTATGTTATCTGGCTGTAGACTAGTTCATTTATCAGACTAGATACTGTATGTTATCTGGTTATAGACTGTTCATTTATCTGACTAGATACTGTATGTTATCTGGCTATAGACTGTAGACTAGTTCATTTAGCAGACTAGATACTGTATGTTATCTGGTTATAGACTGTTCATTTATCAGACTAGATACTGTATGTTATCTGGTTATAGACTAGTTCATTTATCAGACTAGATACTGTATGTTATCTGACTAGATACTGTATGTTATCTGACTAGATACTGTATGTTATCTGGCTATAGACTGTAGACTAGTTCATTTAGCTGACTAGATACTGTATGTTATCTGGTTATAGACTAGTTCATTTATCAGACTAGATACTGTATGTTATCTGACTATAGACTGTAGACTAGTTCATTTAGCTGACTAGATACTGTATGTTATCTGGCTATAGACTAGACTAGTTCATTTATCTGACTAGATACTGTATGTTATCTGGCTATAGACTAGTTCATTTATCAGACTAGATACTGTATGTTATCTGACTATAGACTGTAGACTAGTTCATTTAGCTGACTAGATACTGTATGTTATCTGGCTATAGACTAGACTAGTTCATTTATCTGACTAGATACTGTATGTTATCTGGTTATAGACTGTAGACTAGTTCATTTATCAGACTAGACACTGTATGTTATCTGACTAGATACTGTATGTTATCTGGTTATAGACTGTAGACTAGTTCATTTAGCAGACTAGATACTGTATGTTATCTGGCTATAGGCTGTTCATTTATCTGACTAGATACTGTATGTTATCTGGCTATAGACTAGACTAGTTCATTTAGCTGACTAGATACTGTATGTTATCTGGCTATAGGCTGTTCATTTATCTGACTAGATACTGTATGTTATCTGGCTATAGACTAGACTAGTTCATTTATCTGACTAGATACTGTATGTTATCTGGCTATAGACTAGACTAGTTCATTTATTAGACTAGATACTGTATGTTATCTGGCTATAGACTAGACTAGTTCATTTATCTGACTAGATACTGTATGTTATCTGGTTATAGACTGTAGACTAGTTCATTTATCTGACTAGATACTGTATGTTATCTGGTTATAGACTAGACTAGTTCATTTATCAGACTAGATACTGTATGTTATCTGGCTGTAGACTAGTTCATTTATCTGACTAGATACTGTATGTTATCTGGCTGTAGACAAATTCATTTATCTGACTAGATACTGTATGTTATCTGACTAGATACTGTATGTTATCTGGTTATAGACTGTAGACTAGTTCATTTATCTGACTAGACACTGTATGTTATCTGGTTATAGACTAGTTCATTTATCTGACTAGATACTGTATGTTATCTGGCTGTAGACTAGTTCATTTATCAGACTAGATACTGTATGTTATCTGGCTATAGACTAGACTAGTTCATTTATCTGACTAGATACTGTATGTTATCTGGCTATAGACTAGACTAGTTCATTTATCTGACTAGATACTGTATGTTATCTGGTTATAGACTGTAGACTAGTTCATTTATCAGACTAGACACTGTATGTTATCTGACTAGATACTGTATGTTATCTGGTTATAGACTGTAGACTAGTTCATTTATCAGACTAGATACTGTATGTTATCTGACTAGATACTGTATGTTATCTGGCTATAGACTGTAGACTAGTTCATTTATCTGACTAGACACTGTATGTTATCTGGCTGTAGACTAGACTAGTTCATTTATCTGACTAGATACTGTATGACTAGTTCATTTATCTGACTAGATACTGTATGTTATCTGGTTATAGACTGTTCATTTAATCAGACTAGATACTGTATGTTATCTGGTTATAGACTAGTTCATTTATCAGACTAGATACTGTATGTTATCTGGTTATAGACTGTAGACTAGTTCATTTATCAGACTAGATACTGTATGTTATCTGGTTATAGACTGTTCATTTATCTGACTAGATACTGTATGTTATCTGGCTATAGACTAGTTCATTTAATCAGACTAGATACTGTATGTTATCTGGCTATAGACTAGTTCATTTAATCAGACTAGATACTGTATGTTATCTGGCTATAGACTAGTTCATTTATCTGACTAGACACTGTATGTTATCTGGCTGTAGACTAGACTAGTTCATTTATCTGACTAGATACTGTATGACTAGTTCATTTATCTGACTAGATACTGTATGTTATCTGGTTATAGACTGTTCATTTAATCAGACTAGATACTGTATGTTATCTGGTTATAGACTAGTTCATTTATCTGACTAGATACTGTATGTTAGCTGACTAGATACTGTATGTTATCTGGCTATAGACTGTAGACTAGTTCATTTAGCTGACTAGATACTGTATGTTATCTGGTTATAGACTGTTCATTTATCAGACTAGATACTGTATGTTATCTGACTATAGACTGTAGACTAGTTCATTTATCTGACTAGATACTGTATGTTATCTGGTTATAGACTGTAGACTAGTTCATTTATCAGACTAGACACTGTATGTTATCTGACTAGATACTGTATGTTATCTGGTTATAGACTGTAGACTAGTTCATTTATCAGACTAGATACTGTATGTTATCTGACTAGATACTGTATGTTATCTGGCTATAGACTGTAGACTAGTTCATTTATCTGACTAGACACTGTATGTTATCTGGCTGTAGACTAGACTAGTTCATTTATCTGACTAGATACTGTATGACTAGTTCATTTATCTGACTAGATACTGTATGTTATCTGGTTATAGACTAGTTCATTTAATCAGACTAGATACTGTATGTTATCTGGCTATAGACTAGTTCATTTATCTGACTAGATACTGTATGTTATCTGGTTATAGACTGTTCATTTATCAGACTAGATACTGTATGTTATCTGGTTATAGACTAGTTCATTTATCAGACTAGATACTGTATGTTATCTGGTTATAGACTGTAGACTAGTTCATTTATCAGACTAGATACTGTATGTTATCTGGCTATAGACTAGTTCATTTAATCAGACTAGATACTGTATGTTATCTGGTTATAGACTAGTTCATTTATCAGACTAGATACTGTATGTTATCTGGCTATAGACTAGTTCATTTAATCAGACTAGATACTGTATGTTATCTGGCTATAGACTAGTTCATTTAATCAGACTAGATACTGTATGTTATCTGGCTGTAGACTAGTTCATTTATCAGATTAGATACTGTATGTTATCTGACTAGATACTGTATGTTATCTGGCTATAGACTAGTTCATTTATCTGACTAGATACTGTATGTTATCTGGCTATAGACTAGTTCATTTATCTGACTAGATACTGTATGTTATCTGGCTATAGACTAGTTCATTTATCAGACTAGATACTGTATGTTATCTGGTTATAGACTGTTCATTTATCAGACTAGATACTGTATGTTATCTGGTTATAGACTAGTTCATTTATCAGACTAGATACTGTATGTTATCTGACTATAGACTGTTCATTTATCAGACTAGATACTGTATGTTATCTGACTAGATACTGTATGTTATCTGGTTATAGACTAGTTCATTTAGCAGACTAGATACTGTATGTTATCTGGCTGTAGACTAGTTCATTTATCAGACTAGATACTGTATGTTATCTGGTTATAGACTGTTCATTTATCTGACTAGATACTGTATGTTATCTGGCTATAGACTGTAGACTAGTTCATTTAGCAGACTAGATACTGTATGTTATCTGGTTATAGACTGTTCATTTATCAGACTAGATACTGTATGTTATCTGGCTATAGACTAGTTCATTTAATCAGACTAGATACTGTATGTTATCTGGCTATAGACTGTAGACTAGTTCATTTAGCAGACTAGATACTGTATGTTATCTGGTTATAGACTGTTCATTTATCAGACTAGATACTGTATGTTATCTGGTTATAGACTAGTTCATTTATCAGACTAGATACTGTATGTTATCTGACTAGATACTGTATGTTATCTGACTAGATACTGTATGTTATCTGGCTATAGACTGTAGACTAGTTCATTTAGCTGACTAGATACTGTATGTTATCTGGTTATAGACTAGTTCATTTATCAGACTAGATACTGTATGTTATCTGACTATAGACTGTAGACTAGTTCATTTAGCTGACTAGATACTGTATGTTATCTGGCTATAGACTAGACTAGTTCATTTATCTGACTAGATACTGTATGTTATCTGGCTATAGACTAGTTCATTTATCAGACTAGATACTGTATGTTATCTGACTATAGACTGTAGACTAGTTCATTTAGCTGACTAGATACTGTATGTTATCTGGCTATAGACTAGACTAGTTCATTTATCTGACTAGATACTGTATGTTATCTGGTTATAGACTGTAGACTAGTTCATTTATCAGACTAGACACTGTATGTTATCTGACTAGATACTGTATGTTATCTGGTTATAGACTGTAGACTAGTTCATTTAGCAGACTAGATACTGTATGTTATCTGGCTATAGGCTGTTCATTTATCTGACTAGATACTGTATGTTATCTGGCTATAGACTAGACTAGTTCATTTAGCTGACTAGATACTGTATGTTATCTGGCTATAGGCTGTTCATTTATCTGACTAGATACTGTATGTTATCTGGCTATAGACTAGACTAGTTCATTTATCTGACTAGATACTGTATGTTATCTGGCTATAGACTAGACTAGTTCATTTATTAGACTAGATACTGTATGTTATCTGGCTATAGACTAGACTAGTTCATTTATCTGACTAGATACTGTATGTTATCTGGTTATAGACTGTAGACTAGTTCATTTATCTGACTAGATACTGTATGTTATCTGGTTATAGACTAGACTAGTTCATTTATCAGACTAGATACTGTATGTTATCTGGCTGTAGACTAGTTCATTTATCTGACTAGATACTGTATGTTATCTGGCTGTAGACAAATTCATTTATCTGACTAGATACTGTATGTTATCTGACTAGATACTGTATGTTATCTGGTTATAGACTGTAGACTAGTTCATTTATCTGACTAGACACTGTATGTTATCTGGTTATAGACTAGTTCATTTATCTGACTAGATACTGTATGTTATCTGGCTGTAGACTAGTTCATTTATCAGACTAGATACTGTATGTTATCTGGCTATAGACTAGACTAGTTCATTTATCTGACTAGATACTGTATGTTATCTGGCTATAGACTAGACTAGTTCATTTATCTGACTAGATACTGTATGTTATCTGGTTATAGACTGTAGACTAGTTCATTTATCAGACTAGATACTGTATGTTATCTGGTTATAGACTGTTCATTTATCTGACTAGATACTGTATGTTATCTGGCTATAGACTAGTTCATTTAATCAGACTAGATACTGTATGTTATCTGGCTGTAGACTAGTTCATTTATCTGACTAGATACTGTATGTTAGCTGACTAGATACTGTATGTTATCTGGCTATAGACTGTAGACTAGTTCATTTAGCTGACTAGATACTGTATGTTATCTGGTTATAGACTGTTCATTTATCAGACTAGATACTGTATGTTATCTGACTATAGACTGTAGACTAGTTCATTTATCTGACTAGATACTGTATGTTATCTGGTTATAGACTGTAGACTAGTTCATTTATCAGACTAGACACTGTATGTTATCTGACTAGATACTGTATGTTATCTGGTTATAGACTGTAGACTAGTTCATTTATCAGACTAGATACTGTATGTTATCTGACTAGATACTGTATGTTATCTGGCTATAGACTGTAGACTAGTTCATTTATCTGACTAGACACTGTATGTTATCTGGCTGTAGACTAGACTAGTTCATTTATCTGACTAGATACTGTATGACTAGTTCATTTATCTGACTAGATACTGTATGTTATCTGGTTATAGACTAGTTCATTTAATCAGACTAGATACTGTATGTTATCTGGCTATAGACTAGTTCATTTATCTGACTAGATACTGTATGTTATCTGGTTATAGACTGTTCATTTATCAGACTAGATACTGTATGTTATCTGGTTATAGACTAGTTCATTTATCAGACTAGATACTGTATGTTATCTGGTTATAGACTGTAGACTAGTTCATTTATCAGACTAGATACTGTATGTTATCTGGCTATAGACTAGTTCATTTAATCAGACTAGATACTGTATGTTATCTGGTTATAGACTAGTTCATTTATCAGACTAGATACTGTATGTTATCTGGCTATAGACTAGTTCATTTAATCAGACTAGATACTGTATGTTATCTGGCTATAGACTAGTTCATTTAATCAGACTAGATACTGTATGTTATCTGGCTGTAGACTAGTTCATTTATCAGATTAGATACTGTATGTTATCTGACTAGATACTGTATGTTATCTGGCTATAGACTAGTTCATTTATCTGACTAGATACTGTATGTTATCTGGCTATAGACTAGTTCATTTATCTGACTAGATACTGTATGTTATCTGGCTATAGACTAGTTCATTTATCTGACTAGATACTGTATGTTATCTGGCTATAGACTAGTTCATTTATCTGACTAGATACTGTATGTTATCTGGCTATAGACTAGTTCATTTATCAGACTAGATACTGTATGTTATCTGGTTATAGACTGTTCATTTATCAGACTAGATACTGTATGTTATCTGGTTATAGACTAGTTCATTTATCAGACTAGATACTGTATGTTATCTGACTATAGACTGTTCATTTATCAGACTAGATACTGTATGTTATCTGACTAGATACTGTATGTTATCTGGCTGTAGACTAGTTCATTTATCTGACTAGATACTGTATGTTAGCTGACTAGATACTGTATGTTATCTGGCTATAGACTGTAGACTAGTTCATTTAGCTGACTAGATACTGTATGTTATCTGGTTATAGACTGTTCATTTATCAGACTAGATACTGTATGTTATCTGACTATAGACTGTAGACTAGTTCATTTAGCTGACTAGATACTGTATGTTATCTGGTTATAGACTGTTCATTTATCTGACTAGATACTGTATGTTATCTGGCTATAGACTAGACTAGTTCATTTATCAGACTAGATACTGTATGTTATCTGACTAGATACTGTATGTTATCTGGTTATAGGCTAGACTAGTTCATTTATCTGACTAGATACTGTATGTTATCTGGCTATAGACTAGTTCATTTATCAGACTAGATACTGTATGTTATCTGGCTATAGACTTGTTCATTTATCTGATTAGATACTGTATGTTATCTGGCTGTAGACTAGTTCATTTATCAGACTCGATACTGTATGTTATCTGACTATAGACTAGTTCATTTATTAGACTAGATACTGTATGTTATCTGGCTATAGACTAGTTCATTTATCAGACTAGATACTGTATGTTATCTGGTTATAGACTAGTTCATTTATCAGACTAGATACTGTATGTTAGCTGACTAGATACTGTATGTTATCTGGCTGTAGACTGTATGTTATCTGGCTATAGACTAGTTCATTTAGTAGACTAGATACTGTATGTTATCTGGCTATAGACTAGTTCATTTATCAGACTAGATACTGTATGTTATCTGGCTGTAGACTGTAGACTAGTTCATTTATCAGACTAGATACTGTATGTTATCTGGCTATAGACTGTAGACTAGTTCATTTATCTGACTAGATACTGTATGTTATCTGGCTATAGACTGTAGACTAGTTCATTTATCTGACTAGATACTGTATGTTATCTGGCTGTAGACTGTAGACTAGTTCATTTAGCAGACTAGATACTGTATGTTATCTGGCTATAGACTGTAGACTAGTTCATTTATCTGACTAGATACTGTATGTTATCTGGCTGTAGACTAGTTCATTTATCTGACTAGATACTGTATGTTATCTGGCTGTAGACTGTAGACTAGTTCATTTAGCAGACTAGATACTGTATGTTATCTGGCTATAGACTGTAGACTAGTTCATTTATCAGATTAGATACTGTATGTTATCTGGCTGTAGACTGTAGACTAGATACTGTATGTTATCTGGCTATAGACTAGTTCATTTATCAGATTAGATACTGTATGTTATCTGGCTGTAGACTGTAGACTAGTTCATTTATCAGACTAGATACTGTATGTTATCTGGCTGTAGACTAGTTCATTTATCTGACTAGATACTGTATGTTATCTGGTTATAGACTAGTTCATTTATCAGACTAGATACTGTATGTTATCTGGCTATAGACTAGTTCATTTATCAGATTAGATACTGTATGTTATCTGGCTGTAGACTGTAGACTAGTTCATTTATCTGACTAGATACTGTATGTTATCTGGCTATAGACTAGTTCATTTATCAGACTAGATACTGTATGTTATCTGACTATAGACTGTAGACTAGTTCATTTATCTGACTAGATACTGTATGTTATCTGGCTGTAGACTAGTTCATTTATCAGATTAGATACTGTATGTTATCTGGCTATAGACTAGTTCATTTATCAGACTAGATACTGTATGTTATCTGGCTATAGACTGTAGACTAGTTCATTTATCAGACTAGATACTGTATGTTATCTGGCTATAGGCTGTTCATTTATCTGACTAGATACTGTATGTTATCTGGCTGTAGACTGTAGACTAGTTCATTTATAAGACTAGATACTGTATGTTATCTGACTATAGACTGTAGACTAGTTCATTTATCAGACTAGATACTGTATGTTATCTGGCTATAGACTAGACTAGTTCATTTATCTGACTAGATACTGTATGTTATCTGGTTATAGACTAGTTCATTTATCAGACTAGATACTGTATGTTATCTGGCTATAGACTAGTTCATTTATCAGATTAGATACTGTATGTTATCTGGCTGTAGACTGTAGACTAGTTCATTTATCTGACTAGATACTGTATGTTATCTGGCTATAGACTAGTTCATTTATCAGACTAGATACTGTATGTTATCTGACTATAGACTGTAGACTAGTTCATTTATCTGACTAGATACTGTATGTTATCTGGCTGTAGACTAGTTCATTTATCAGATTAGATACTGTATGTTATCTGGCTATAGACTAGTTCATTTATCAGACTAGATACTGTATGTTATCTGGCTGTAGACTAGTTCATTTAGCAGACTAGATACTGTATGTTATCTGGCTATAGGCTGTTCATTTATCTGACTAGATACTGTATGTTATCTGGCTATAGACTGTAGACTAGTTCATTTATCAGACTAGATACTGTATGTTATCTGGCTATAGGCTGTTCATTTATCTGACTAGATACTGTATGTTATCTGGCTATAGGCTGTTCATTTATCTGACTAGATACTGTATGTTATCTGGCTATAGACTGTAGACTAGTTCATTTATCAGATTAGATACTGTATGTTATCTGGCTATAGACTAGTTCATTTAGCAGACTAGATACTGTATGTTATCTGGCTATAGGCTGTTCATTTATCTGACTAGATACTGTATGTTATCTGGCTATAGACTGTAGACTAGTTCATTTATCTGACTAGATACTGTATGTTATCTGGTTATAGACTAGTTCATTTATCAGACTAGAGACTGTATGTTATCTGGTTATAGACTAGTTCATTTATCAGATTAGATACTGTATGTTATCTGGTTATAGACTAGTTCATTTATCAGATTAGATACTGTATGTTATCTGGTTATAGACTGTTCATTTATCAGACTAGATACTGTATGTTATCTGGTTATAGACTGTAGACTAGTTCATTTATCTGACTAGATACTGTATGTTATCTGGTTATAGACTGTTCATTTATCAGACTAGATACTGTATGTTATCTGGTTATAGACTGTAGACTAGTTCATTTATCAGATTAGATACTGTATGTTATCTGGTTATAGACTGTAGACTAGTTCATTTATCAGACTAGATACAGTATGTTATCTGGTTATAGACTGTAGACTAGTTCATTTATCAGACTAGATACTGTATGTTATCTGGTTATAGACTAGACTAGTTCATTTATCAGACTAGATACTGTATGTTATCTGACTAGATACTGTATGTTATCTGGTTATAGGCTAGACTAGTTCATTTATCTGACTAGATACTGTATGTTATCTGGCTATAGACTAGTTCATTTATCAGACTAGATACTGTATGTTATCTGGCTATAGACTTGTTCATTTATCTGATTAGATACTGTATGTTATCTGGCTGTAGACTAGTTCATTTATCAGACTCGATACTGTATGTTATCTGACTATAGACTAGTTCATTTATTAGACTAGATACTGTATGTTATCTGGCTATAGACTAGTTCATTTATCAGACTAGATACTGTATGTTATCTGGTTATAGACTAGTTCATTTATCAGACTAGATACTGTATGTTAGCTGACTAGATACTGTATGTTATCTGGCTGTAGACTGTATGTTATCTGGCTATAGACTAGTTCATTTAGTAGACTAGATACTGTATGTTATCTGGCTATAGACTAGTTCATTTATCAGACTAGATACTGTATGTTATCTGGCTGTAGACTAGTTCATTTATCTGACTAGATACTGTATGTTATCTGGCTGTAGACTGTAGACTAGTTCATTTATCAGACTAGATACTGTATGTTATCTGGCTATAGACTGTAGACTAGTTCATTTATCTGACTAGATACTGTATGTTATCTGGCTATAGACTGTAGACTAGTTCATTTATCTGACTAGATACTGTATGTTATCTGGCTGTAGACTGTAGACTAGTTCATTTAGCAGACTAGATACTGTATGTTATCTGGCTATAGACTGTAGACTAGTTCATTTATCTGACTAGATACTGTATGTTATCTGGCTGTAGACTAGTTCATTTATCTGACTAGATACTGTATGTTATCTGGCTGTAGACTGTAGACTAGTTCATTTAGCAGACTAGATACTGTATGTTATCTGGCTATAGACTGTAGACTAGTTCATTTATCAGATTAGATACTGTATGTTATCTGGCTGTAGACTGTAGACTAGATACTGTATGTTATCTGGCTATAGACTAGTTCATTTATCAGATTAGATACTGTATGTTATCTGGCTGTAGACTGTAGACTAGTTCATTTATCAGACTAGATACTGTATGTTATCTGGCTGTAGACTAGTTCATTTATCTGACTAGATACTGTATGTTATCTGGTTATAGACTAGTTCATTTATCAGACTAGATACTGTATGTTATCTGGCTATAGACTAGTTCATTTATCAGATTAGATACTGTATGTTATCTGGCTGTAGACTGTAGACTAGTTCATTTATCTGACTAGATACTGTATGTTATCTGGCTATAGACTAGTTCATTTATCAGACTAGATACTGTATGTTATCTGACTATAGACTGTAGACTAGTTCATTTATCAGACTAGATACTGTATGTTATCTGGCTGTAGACTAGTTCATTTATCAGATTAGATACTGTATGTTATCTGGCTATAGACTAGTTCATTTATCAGACTAGATACTGTATGTTATCTGGCTATAGACTGTAGACTAGTTCATTTATCAGACTAGATACTGTATGTTATCTGGCTATAGGCTGTTCATTTATCTGACTAGATACTGTATGTTATCTGGCTGTAGACTGTAGACTAGTTCATTTATAAGACTAGATACTGTATGTTATCTGACTATAGACTGTAGACTAGTTCATTTATCAGACTAGATACTGTATGTTATCTGGCTATAGACTAGACTAGTTCATTTATCTGACTAGATACTGTATGTTATCTGGTTATAGACTAGTTCATTTATCAGACTAGATACTGTATGTTATCTGGCTATAGACTAGTTCATTTATCAGATTAGATACTGTATGTTATCTGGCTGTAGACTGTAGACTAGTTCATTTATCTGACTAGATACTGTATGTTATCTGGCTATAGACTAGTTCATTTATCAGACTAGATACTGTATGTTATCTGACTATAGACTGTAGACTAGTTCATTTATCTGACTAGATACTGTATGTTATCTGGCTGTAGACTAGTTCATTTATCAGATTAGATACTGTATGTTATCTGGCTATAGACTAGTTCATTTATCAGACTAGATACTGTATGTTATCTGGCTGTAGACTAGTTCATTTAGCAGACTAGATACTGTATGTTATCTGGCTATAGGCTGTTCATTTATCTGACTAGATACTGTATGTTATCTGGCTATAGACTGTAGACTAGTTCATTTATCAGACTAGATACTGTATGTTATCTGGCTATAGGCTGTTCATTTATCTGACTAGATACTGTATGTTATCTGGCTATAGGCTGTTCATTTATCTGACTAGATACTGTATGTTATCTGGCTATAGACTGTAGACTAGTTCATTTATCAGATTAGATACTGTATGTTATCTGGCTATAGACTAGTTCATTTAGCAGACTAGATACTGTATGTTATCTGGCTATAGGCTGTTCATTTATCTGACTAGATACTGTATGTTATCTGGCTATAGACTGTAGACTAGTTCATTTATCTGACTAGATACTGTATGTTATCTGGTTATAGACTAGTTCATTTATCAGACTAGAGACTGTATGTTATCTGGTTATAGACTAGTTCATTTATCAGATTAGATACTGTATGTTATCTGGTTATAGACTAGTTCATTTATCAGATTAGATACTGTATGTTATCTGGTTATAGACTGTTCATTTATCAGACTAGATACTGTATGTTATCTGGTTATAGACTGTAGACTAGTTCATTTATCTGACTAGATACTGTATGTTATCTGGTTATAGACTGTTCATTTATCAGACTAGATACTGTATGTTATCTGGTTATAGACTGTAGACTAGTTCATTTATCAGATTAGATACTGTATGTTATCTGGTTATAGACTGTAGACTAGTTCATTTATCAGACTAGATACAGTATGTTATCTGGTTATAGACTGTAGACTAGTTCATTTATCAGACTAGATACTGTATGTTATCTGGTTATAGACTGTAGACTAGTTCATTTATCTGGCTATAGACTGTATGTTATCTGGCTATAGACTAGTTCATTTATCAGACTAGATACTGTATGTTATCTGGCTATAGACTAGTTCATTTATCTGACTAGATACTGTATGTTATCTGGCTATAGACTAGTTCATTTATCAGACTAGATACTGTATGTTATCTGGTTATAGACTAGTTCATTTATCTGACTAGATACTGTATGTTATCTGGTTATAGACTGTAGACTAGTTCATTTATCAGACTAGATACTGTATGTTATCTGGTTATAGACTGTAGACTAGTTCATTTATCAGACTAGATACTGTATGTTATCTGGTTATAGACTAGTTCATTTATCTGACTAGATACTATGTTATCTGGTTATAGACTGTAGACTAGTTCATTTATCAGACTAGAGACTGTATGTTATCTGGTTATAGACTAGTTCATTTATCAGATTAGATACTGTATGTTATCTGGTTATAGACTGTTCATTTATCAGACTAGATACTGTATGTTATCTGGTTATAGACTGTTCATTTATCTGACTAGATACTGTATGTTATCTGGTTATAGACTGTAGACTAGTTCATTTATCAGACTAGATACTGTATGTTATCTGGTTATAGACTGTAGACTAGTTCATTTATCAGACTAGATACTGTATGTTATCTGGTTATAGACTAGTTCATTTATCTGACTAGATACTATGTTATCTGGTTATAGACTGTAGACTAGTTCATTTATCAGACTAGAGACTGTATGTTATCTGGTTATAGACTAGTTCATTTATCAGATTAGATACTGTATGTTATCTGGTTATAGACTGTTCATTTATCAGACTAGATACTGTATGTTATCTGGTTATAGACTGTTCATTTATCTGACTAGATACTGTATGTTATCTGGTTATAGACTGTAGACTAGTTCATTTATCAGACTAGATACTGTATGTTATCTGGCTGTAGACTAGTTCATTTATCAGACTAGATACTGTATGTTATCTGACTAGATACTGTATGTTATCTGGCTATAGACTGTAGACTAGTTCATTTAGCAGACTAGATACTGTATGTTATCTGGTTATAGACTAGTTCATTTATCAGACTAGAGACTGTATGTTATCTGGTTATAGACTAGTTCATTTATCTGACTAGAGACTGTATGTTATCTGGCTATAGACTGTAGACTAGTTCATTTAGCAGACTAGATACTGTATGTTATCTGGCTGTAGACTAGTTCATTTATCAGACTAGATACTGTATGTTATCTGGCTGTAGACTAGTTCATTTATCTGACTAGATACTGTATGTTATCTGGCTATAGACTGTAGACTAGTTAATTTATCTGACGAGATACTGTATGTTATCTGGTTATAGACTAGTTCATTTATCAGACTAGATACTGTATGTTATCTGGCTGTAGACTAGTTCATTTATCAGACTAGATACTGTATGTTATCTGACTAGATACTGTATGTTATCTGACTAGATACTGTATGTTATCTGGCTATAGACTAGTTCATTTATCAGACTAGAGACTGTATGTTATCTGGTTATAGACTAGTTCATTTATCTGACTAGATACTGTATGTTATCTGGTTATAGACTAGTTCATTTATCAGACTAGATACTGTATGTTATCTGGTTATAGACTGTAGACTAGTTCATTTATCAGACTAGATACTGTATGTTATCTGGCTATAGACTGTAGACTAGTTCATTTATCAGACTAGAGACTGTATGTTATCTGGTTATAGACTAGTTCATTTATCTGACTAGATACTGTATGTTATCTGGCTGTAGACTAGTTCATTTATCTGACTAGATACTGTATGTTATCTGGCTGTAGACTGTAGACTAGTTCATTTATCAGACTAGATACTGTATGTTATCTGGCTATAGACTAGTTCATTTATCAGACTAGATACTGTATGTTATCTGACTATAGACTAGTTCATTTATCTGACTAGAGACTGTATGTTATCTGGCTATAGACTAGTTCATTTATCTGACTAGATACTGTATGTTATCTGACTATAGACTAGTTCATTTATCAGACTAGATACTGTATGTTATCTGGTTATAGACTAGTTCATTTATCAGACTAGATACTGTATGTTATCTGGCTATAGACTAGTTCATTTAGCAGACTAGATACTGTATGTTATCTGGCTATAGACTAGTTCATTTATCAGATTAGATACTGTATGTTATCTGGCTATAGACTAGTTCATTTATCTGACTAGATACTGTATGTTATCTGGCTATAGACTAGTTCATTTATCAGACTAGATACTGTATGTTATCTGGTTATAGACTAGTTCATTTATCTGACTAGATACTGTATGTTATCTGACTAGATACTGTATGTTATCTGACTAGATACTGTATGTTATCTGGCTATAGACTAGTTCATTTATCAGACTAGAGACTGTATGTTATCTGGTTATAGACTAGTTCATTTATCTGACTAGATACTGTATGTTATCTGGTTATAGACTAGTTCATGTATCAGATTAGATACTGTATGTTATCTGGCTGTAGACTAGTTCATTTATCAGACTAGATACTGTACGTTATCTGGTTATAGACTGTTCATTTATTAGACTAGATACTGTATGTTATCTGGCTATAGACTAGTTCATTTATCAGACTAGATACTGTATGTTATCTGGCTATCGACTAGACTAGTTCATTTAGCTGACTAGATACTGTATGTTATCTGGCTATAGGCTGTTCATTTATCTGACTAGATACTGTATGTTATCTGGCTATAGACTAGACTAGTTCATTTATCTGACTAGATACTGTATGTTATCTGGCTAGATACTGTATGTTATCTGACTAGATACTGTATGTTATCTGACTAGATACTGTATGTTATCTGACTAGATACTGTATGTTATCTGACTAGATACTGTATGTTATCTGACTAGATACTGTATGTTATCTGACTAGATACTGTATGTTATCTGACTATAGACTAGTTCATTTATCAGATTAGATACTGTATGTTATCTGACTAGATACTGTATGTTATCTGGCTGTAGACTAGTTCATTTATCAGATTAGATACTGTATGTTATCTGGCTATAGACTAGTTCATTTATCAGACTAGATACTGTATGTTATCTGCCATTAATTGATAATAAAATAAAATAATTGAACTTAGCTAAATAAAAGGATATTTTCCCCCATGTGATGATGTGAAGTGGTGGATGTGTTGCTACGACTGCCATATTGCATCTCCATCCCAAAGCTCTTGCTTGGAAGTGTACTAAGCCAGACTGCCAAGAACCTTGCCCACATCCAGGCCAAGGTGGCAAGACACGGTTGTGATGACACCATAGGCCTTGTTGATCTGCGCACCAGACAGGATGTTCTAGCCAGCATACTTGCTGTCCAACGTGTACGCTGTGGCGTGTATGGGGTTCAGGCAGAGGTCTAGTCTTTTTGATGTATTTCAGAACTGCAGTTTCCTCTGCTTGGAGCAACAGTGAAGTGGGCAGGGCAGTACGGATTTCTCCTCTTACATCTGCAAGCGGAGTCTGAACATCAGACAGGATGGCATTGTCTCCATTAATCAGTGCCATGGCTACTGCTATAGGTTTCAGGAGTTTCAGGCTGCTTACCACTCCCTCCCAAAATACATCATCCAGGAGGATCCTCTTGGTGAGGCTGTCCATATCGGCAGACTGTGATATGGCGATTTCTTGAAGAGACTCCTTCCCCTCCAGGAGACTGTCAAACATGATGACAACACCACCCCAACAGGTGCTGATGGGTAGCTTCAATGTGGTGCTCTTATTCTTCTCACTTTGCTTGGTGAGGTAGATTGCTGCTATAACTTGATGACCCTTCACATACCTAACCATTTCCTTGGCTCTCTTGTAGAGTGCATCCATTGTTTTCAGTGACATGATGTCCTTGAGGAACAGATTCAATGCATGAGCAGCACAGTGGTTAGAGAGTTGGACTAGTAACCGGAAGGTTGCAAGTTCAAACCCCCGAGCTGACAAGGTACAAATCTGTCGTTCTGCCCCTGAACAGGCAGTTAACCCACTGTTCCTAGGCCGTAAAAATAATTTGTTCTTAACTGACTCGCCTGGTTAAATAAAGGTAAAATAAATTTAAAAAAATAAACAGCCATTGGGTGTGAGGGTAGGACTCCTCCACTTTAGACCAAGCAGCTGTCATGTTCGCAGCATTGTCTGGCACCAGTGGTCCTTCAGCTCATCTGCAATGTTGTGTCTGTGCTCTTGTAAAACACTGGTTGAGGGGTGGAGATGATGTAGTTAATTAATCCTTGTCCACGAACATTCAACCACACAACATTTGCTTGACCTTCACTTGAACTCTGTTGAACTCTGCATCCAGCAAATGAGTAGATAAAGCATGTCTGGTTGGAGGGGTGTTTGCTGGGCAAAGAACATTCAGTTCTCTTCCAATACACATTGCCTGTGAGCATCAGAGGTGAACCAGTTGCATACGCAGCTCGAGCAAGACCTTCATAAGCATTTCTCTGACTATGTTTCTCGATTGAGTCAAAAAAATCTTCTGATTCCAGGAGGACCATGAGCTGTTGCTATCGATAAGGTGTCTGATTCATCATTTTCACCTCGAATAGAAGTAGAGGGACTTTTGTCAGAGGTTGCTTGTTATGAGCGCCGAGGGAACTTTATGCACTTGGCCAGACGATTCTGCATCTTTTTTGCATTATTCACATAAAATTTGGCACATTATTTGCAAATGTACACAGCTTTTCCTTCTACATTAGCTGCAGTGAAATGTCTCCACACATCAGATACTGCTTGAGGCATTTTCATGTAAAGATTAGAAAAGAGTTAAATAAAATACAATTACAGATAAATAGAGTTGTTTAATATAACTGCTTCTTTGTAAGATATGTTTAATTTAAAAAAAATTGTATGGTAACAGGTGAATTAACACTCCGTTAGCAGGCTAAAGCTACATGGTAGCAAAAAAAACGAGCAGAAATTTATCCGGAAAAGTGTCCGACCCTTTGCAACCCTTCGTAGTGAGACATTAAGTGATTTCAAATGAGCCTTTCTCCATTCTGATACTTTTCAATTCAACACAAAATATGTTTCTGCAATTTCATGCGCTAATTTCAGATCATTTCCACACGGTTACGTAGGTCTGCACAATATGGGCCTTATTTTTAACGACATTTTGCAATTGCAATTTGACTTGTGATTTAGAGCAAAACACTTTGGTGAACTGTTGAAATAGAATGATTATTTTAAATCTATAGAATATAAGTGGGCACTTTGAATACAGTGTCTTGAGAAAACAACAAATGAAAATGCCAGGGAGAAAATGCCGCCATCACCGGTAACACCAGGCTGTACGCCATCACCGGTAACACCAGGCTGTACGCCATCACCGGTAACACCAGGCTGTACGCCATCACCGGTAACACCAGGCTGTACGCCATCACCGGTAACACCAGGCTGTACGCCATCACCGGTAACACCAGGCTGTACGCCATCACCGGTAACACCAGGCTGTACGCCATCACCGGTAACACCAGGCTGTACACCATCACCGGTAACACCAGGCTGTACGCCATCACCGGTAACACCAGGCTGTACACCATCACCGGTAACACCAGGCTGTACGCCATCACCGGTAACATCACTGGTATTACCAGGGTGTGCAGCTAGTTACGTTAGATCTGACTCAGTACAAGAAACTCACCGATCTGTTTCCGGTACTGGTCGACTGGGGCCATCGTAGCGCATGCATCCTTCCTCCCCATCCTCACCTGGGAGGAAGAAGAAGAGTTTAACATTCTGAGGACAGACAGCCAAATATTACAGGAATACAAAATCTTTAGTAATCAACTGTGGTATTGTATCAAAGCTCTTAGGCCTATTCACTACTGTTTTACATCAAACCCCTGTTTTAGGGAGATATCTATATCGCTCTATGACGATAGACGTTTTTTCTATCGTTTCATATTATGCTCTAGCGTTTATTTCGTTGTGTTGCAAATCACTCTCTTAACGGCAATATTTTTTGTCAATTGGACGTCGCTTTGCACGTGTCGTGTGGAAAGAAATGTGCAACACAAACAAACATGGAGAACGTGACAGACCGTAAAGAGGGGCTACTTCAGTGGCATGGACGTGGTTTGGGAAAAGTCTAACTGACCAGAAAACAGTCCTCTGCAAAATATGCTGCAGGCCGGTCCAGCCAACAGGCTCAAACACCACAAACCTCCTACACAGGAGTCATGTGGAACAGGCCGGTCCCGCCAACAGGCTCAGACCTCCTTTACCACCTACACAGGAGTCATGTGAAACAGTATGGAGAGAGTCTACAGATGAGACTCACAAAAGTAAAGTCGAGGGTTGAAAACAAACCCTTGACTCAGTCGTTGCAAGAGGCTTTTGCCCTCGTCACACCATATGGCAAAGAGTCAAGGAGATGGAAGGATAGAACAGCTGCTGTTACAACTTACATCTGCAAAGACATGATCCCAATTTACACGGTCCAGAAACGGGGGTGAGTTGGTGCTAACACTCAACCCAAGGTACCAAACGAAGAAGTAGAATTCAAAATTAAATAAGAAATAGGCCTTTACATGTGGTAATTTTAAATATACTATTTATTAATTTAATTGACAGAAAGTGTATATATTGTGATATGTTTCTTTATATGAAATGACCTATAAATCAGGACATGAGATGTTGGCCATGTCACCCAGCCCTACTCTGTTGAAGAGGGGGAGACAGTACGAGTCAAAGGGCAGGACTGTTTCTGATGGCATCTAAATCCCCTCTGACCTATTCTCTCGGAAAACAATCCAACAACCTTTAAATCCACAGCTTTGCCCAACATTCAGTCTGCAGCAGACATCCTCAGCGAAGAGAAAAAGTATGCTTTCTAAAACAAAATGTTAATTGTTGTTAAGGATACAGTGTTTCTTTTCTCTCCTTCTCCCATCCCAATCAGTCACCAATCAGAAGACACCTGCTCCTTTTCCCTTACCCAATCAGAAGACACCTGCTCCTTTTCCCTTACCCAATCACATCCCCTTTCCGCCATTTAAAAACCCATTCAGTTGTTTTTTCTGGAGCTCAATCTCTCTGTGTCTCTCTCTGGAGCTCGATCTCTGTGTCTCTCCATCTTTGGATTGAGCCATCTTTTGGTTTTTGTTCATAGATGTCACATATGTCTGGAATTATTTTGAGTATTGTTGTGCTACGGTGATTGACTGTTTGTTTGATGGTGGGTAAAGGGGGTACCAAGACAAGTCGCCCATGGGCATACACTACCCGTAGGAATACTATGTCTAAATCCCCTAGTTAGAACTGGGCGGACCACCCAATGTATTTTTGGTTAGTTAGTTAGCTGTATAGTAGTAGTCTAGTTTAGGGATATTTGTTTCTTTCCTTGGGTCCAGCTCCTTTTGCCTCCCCCCTTTGCCGTGTGTTTACCAAATACACCCTGAGTGTTTGACGGTAGATTTAAGTTGTCGTGGTTACTGGTTCTCACTGTTACACTTTGCATGAGTTATGTTACAGGCCACCCCCACCCCTCCTAGACTGCCGGGCCAAAGGGATTCGTAATAATGGTCTACTGCTTCGTAAGTAACAGGTGTAGACATAGTGAAATGCTTTCTTGCCCTCCAAAAATGAGTCCATCCAAAACAATACACACAATGAATAAGGATAACTTGGCTATATACAAGGGGTACCAGTACAGAGTCAATGTGCAGGGGTACGAGGTAGTAACATGGATATATACCAGGGGTACCAGTACAGAGTCAATGTGCAGGGGTATGAGGTAGTAACATGGATATATACCAGGGGTACCAGTACAGAGTCAATGTGCAGGGGTATGAGGTAGTAACATGGATATATACCAGGGGTACCAGTACAGAGTCAATGTGCAGGGGTATGAGGTAGTAACATGGATATATACAAGGGGTACCAGTACAGAGTCAATGTGCAGGGGTATGAGGGAGTAACATGGATATATACCAGGGGTACCAGTACAGAGTCAATGTGCTGGGGTATGAGGGAGTAATTGAGGTAGATACAGAGCATTCGGTAAGTATTCTGACCCCTTGACATTTTCCAAATTTTGTTATGTTAAAGCCGTTTCTAAAATATATATTTTTGCTTATCTACACACACACACACACACACACACACACAACCCCATAATGATAAAGCAAAAACAGTCATGCCCAGTGGGTCAGAGGTTTAGCTGGTGTAACTGAGTCAGGTTTGTAGGCCTCCTTGCTCGCACACACTTTTTCAGTTCTGACCACAAATTTTCTAAAGGATTGAGGTCAGGACTATGTGAAGGCCACTCCAACACCTTGACTTTGTTGTCCTTAAGCCATTTTGCCACAACTTTGGAATGATATTTGTGGTCATTGTCCATTTGGAAGACCCATTTGGTAAGGTTGCTGACTTTTGCTGTGGCTTAAACTTCTTAGGGCTAGGCCCCCTTTTTTCTCAATTTCCGCCTGACTGACATGCCCAAAATAAACTGCCTGTTGCTCAGACCCTGAAGCCAGGATATGCATATAATTGGTACCGTTTGAAAGAAAACACTTTGAAGTTTGTAGAAATGTTAAAATAATATAGGAGAATTTAACACAATAGATATGGTAGGAGAACATCCAATGAACAGTTCTGCCCACAAATTTTCAATGGGATTGAGTTCAAGGGTTTGTGATGGCAACTCCAACACCTTCACTGTTGTCCTTAAGCCATTTTGCCACAACTTTGGAAGTATGCTTGGGGTCATTGTCCATTTGGAAGATCCATTTGCAACCAAGCTTTAACTTCTTGACTGATGTCTTGAGATGTTGCTTCAATATATCCACATAATAGATGGCATCGTGAGGCAGGAAAATTATGTGAAGTGCACCAGTTCCTCCTGCAGCAAAGCACCCCCACAACATGATGCTGCCACCCCCATGCTTTAGAAGTTTCTAAAGCCATGACATAATTTTCTGGAATTTTCCAAGCTGTTTAAAGGCACAGTCAACTTAGTGAATGTAAACTTCTGACCAACTGACATTGTGATACAGTGAATTATAAGTGAAGTAATCTGTCTGTAAACAAATTGTTGGAAAAATTACTTTTGTCATAAACCGACTAACCAAAACTATAGTTTGTTGACAAGAAATTTGTGGAGTGGTTGAAAAACGAGTTTTAATGACGCCAACATAAGTGTATGTATGTAAACTTCATCTGTAATATATAAACACACACACACACACACGTTCTGAAAGGCCCCAGTGTGCAACACCACTAAGCAAGGGGAACCACTAAGCAAGCGGCACCATGAAGACCAAGGAGCTCTCCAAACAGGTCAGGGACAAAGTTGTGGAGAAGTACAGGGTTGGTTGGTTATAAAAAATATCAGAAACTTTCCCCCAGCAGCATCACACCCCTTACGGACGACCTTTGTCCACCGAAGAGCGGCTCTACACCATTAGAGCAAGACCAGCTGCGCTTGGCCCGCGACTGGAAAATGCTTGCTGACATTGGCCGGCAACTTGTGTTTCCTCCGGAGATCGCAACCACCACCCTAAGACCTGACATGGTGCTCTGGTCCCGTTCGCTCAAGAAGGTCTTCGTCATTGAGCTCACAGTACCCTGGGAGGACTCAGTAGATGAGGCTTATGAGCGAAAACATCTGCGCTATGCCGATCTAGCTGCCGAAGCACGGCATCATGGCTGGAACACAGAAGTCCGACCAGTGGAGCTGGGCTGCAAAGGTTTTGTGGCAACAACTAAGACCAGACTGCTTAGAGACCTGGGAATTAAGGGTCAGAGCCAGCGTTTGGCAATCAAAGCTGCATCAGAGGCTGCAGAAGGAAGCAGTCAGTGGCTCTGGATGAAGAGGAAAGACCCCAGCTGGGCCCCGAAGTGAGAGGGCCAAGAGGTATGCGGTCAACAATGCTTGACTCAGCGAGGAGGACGCCCCTGCCATGCATAGTCCCATGGGATGTTGGCTATCAACAACAAGGCAACTCCTATGACTAATTGGGAATGGGACGCAAGCGTAGGATTGATCACCCTGTCGCTGGCCGCCTTTGGGGAGGGTGTATAGTGGGAAAGGCCGAAACACCCTAGGAACCAAAAGGTACACTACTGACGATGCGCTCCCCAAATTTCACCAGGCTCACTGTTCATGAACTCTTGGAAGTGCTTGCACAAAGGATAGTAACATCTCATCCTGTGTTCTTGGAATCAGGGACATTCTTGAGGGAAACCTGTTTCAGTCTTCCAGAGATTTGAGACTGGAACGGAGGTTGACCTTCCAGCAGGACAATGACCCTAAGCATACTGCTAAAGCAAAACTCGAGTGGTTTAAGGGGAACATTTAAATGTCTTGGAATGGCCTAGTCAAAGCACAGACCTCAATCCAATTGAGAATGTGATATGACTTAAAGATTGCTGTACATCAGCAGAACCCATCCAACTTGAAGGAGCTGGAGCATTTTTTGCCTTGAAGAACAGGCACAAATCCCAGTGGCTAGATATGCCAAGCTTATAGAGACATAAGAGACTTGCAGCTGTAATTGCTGCAAAAGATGCCTCTACAAAGTAGACTTCGGAGGGTGAATAGTTATGCACGCTCAAGTTCTGTTTTTTTGTATGTTTCACAATAATAATAAAATAAAAATTGTATCTTCAAAGTGGTAGGCATGTTGTGTAAATCAAATGATACAAACCCCCACCAAAAAAAAATCTATTTTAATTCCAGGTTGTAGGAAAAGATAGGAAAAATACCAAGGGGGGGGGAATATTTTGGCAAGCCACTGTGTAGGTGTGCCTTTCCAAATCATGTCCAATAAATTGAATTTACCACAGGTGGACTCCAATCAAATTGCAGAAACATCTCAAGGATGATCAATGGAAAAAGGATGCACCTGAGCTCAATTTCTAGTCTCATACCAAAGGGTCTGAATACTTATGTAAAAGGTGTTTTTTTTATTCAATACATTTGCAAAAATATTCTAAAAACCTGTTTTCGCTTTGTCATTATAGGGTATTGTGTGTAGATTTCTGGGGGAAATGTGATTTAATCCATTATTGAATAAGGCGTGACAAAATGTGGAAAAAGGGTTCTGAATACTTTCGAAAGGACATTAACTTTCGGATTAATCGGAATGGCAGATTAATTAGGACCGATTTCAAGTTCATAACAATCGGAAATCGGTATTTTTGGACACCGATTTGCCGTTTATTTTTAACACCTTTATTTAATCTTTATTTCACTAGACAAGTCAATTAAGAACACATTCTTATTTACAATGACGGCCTAGGAACGGTGGGTCAACTGCCTTGTTCAGGGGCAGAACGACTGACTTACAGTTAACTAGTCCAACGCAATAACGACCTGCCTCTCTCTCGTTGCACTCCATAAGGAGACTGCCTGTTACGTGAATGCAGTAAGCCAAGGTAAGTTGCTAGCTAGCATTAAATTTGTCTTATAAAAAACAATCAATCATAATCACTAGTTAACTACACATGGTTGATGATATTACTAGATATTATCTAGCGTGTCCTGTGTTGCATATAATCTGACTGAGCATACAAGTATCTGACTGAGCGGTGGTAGGCAGAAGCAGGCGCGTAAACATTCATTCTCCCAGCATTTTCTTTGCGTTTTGCCAGCAGCTCTTTGTTGTGCGTCAAGCATTGCGCTGTTTATGACTTCAAGCCTATCAACTCATGAGATGAGGCTGGTGTAACCGATGTGAAATGGCTAGCTAGATAGCGGGGTGCGTACTAATAGCGTTTCAAAAGTAACTTGCTCTGAGACTTGGAGTGGTTGTTCCCTTGCTCTGCATGGGTAATGCTGCGTCGATGGTGGCTGTTGTCGTTGTGTTGCTGGTTCGAGCCCAGGGAGGAGCGAGGAGAGGGACGGAAGCTATACTGTTACACTGGCAATACTAAAGTGCCTATAAGAACATCCAATAGTCAAAGTTTAATGAAATACAAATGGTATAGAGGGAAATAGTCCTATAATAACTACAACCTAAAACTTCTTTACTGGGAATATTGAAGACTCATGTTGAAAGGAACCACCATCTTTCATGTGTTCTCATGTTCTGAGCAAGGAACTGAAACGTTAGCTTTTTTACATGGCACATACTGCACTTTTACTTTCTTCTCCAACATTTTGTTTTAGTATTATTTAAACCAAATTGAACATGGTTAATTATTTATTTGAGGCTAAATTGACTGTATTGATGTCTTATATTAAGTTACAATAAGTGTTCATTCAGTATTGTTGTAATTGTCATTATTACAAATAACTAAAAAAAAATGGCCGATTAATCCTCCAATAATCGGTTACAGCGTTGAAAAATCATAATCGGTCGACCTCTAATTTAAATACTTTTTAAAATTTGAATGGGCTGATGTTGCTTGAATCCGAGGGTCAGTCTCAGCGGAGGGAGAGAGCGGCAGACCGAGGGTCCGTCTCAGCGGGGGAGAGAGCAGCAGACCGAGGGTCAGTCTCAGCGGAGGGAGAGAGCAGCAGACTGAGGGTCAGTCTCAGCAGAGGGAGAGAGCAGCAGACCGAAGGTCCGTCTCAGCGGAGGGAGAGAGCAGCAGACTGAGGGACAGTCTCAGTGGAGGAGAGAGCAGCAGACTGAGGGTCAGTCTCAGCAGAGGGAGAGAGCAGCAGACTGAGGGTCAGTCTCAGCAGAGGGAGAGAGCAGCAGACTGAGGGACAGTCTCAGCAGAGGAGAGAGCAGCAGACCGAGGGTCCGTCTCAGCGGAGGGAGAGAGCAGCAGACTGAGGGACAGTCTCAGTGGAGGAGAGAGCAGCAGACCGAAGGTCAGTCTCAGCAGAGGGAGAGAGCAGCAGACCGAAGGTCCGTCTCAGCAGAGGGAGAGAGCAGCAGACCGAGGGTCCGTCTCAGCGGAGGGAGAGAGCGGCAGACCGAGGGTCAGTCTCAGCGGAGGGAGAGAGCGGCAGACCGAGGGTCAGTCTCAGCGGAGGGAGAGAGCGGCAGACCGAGGGTCAGTCTCAGCGGAGGGAGAGAGCGGCAGACCGAAGGTCAGTCTCAGCGGGGGAGAGAGCAGCAGACCGAAGGTCAGTCTCAGCGGGGGAGAGAGCAGCAGACTGAGGGTCAGTCTCAGTGGAGGGAGAGAGCAGCAGACTGAGGGTCAGTCTCAGTGGAGGGAGAGCAGCAGACTGAGGGTCAGTCTCAGTGGAGGGAGAGAGCAGCAGACTGAGGGTCAGTCTCAGTGGAGGGAGAGAGCAGCAGACTGAGGGTCAGTCTCAGCAGAGGGAGAGAGCAGCAGACTGAGGGTCAGTCTCAGCAGAGGGAGAGAGCAGCAGACCGAGGGTCCGTCTCAGTGGAGGGAGAGAGCAGCAGACTGAGGGTCAGTCTCAGTGGAGGGAGAGAGCAGCAGACTGAGGGTCAGTCTCAGTGGAGGGAGAGCAGCAGACTGAGGGTCAGTCTCAGCGGGGGAGAGAGCAGCAGACTGAGGGTCAGTCTCAGCAGAGGGAGAGAGCGGCAGACCGAGGGTCCGTCTCAGAGGAGGGAGAGAGCAGCAGACTGAGGCTCAGTCTCAGTGGAGGAGAGAGCAGCAGACTGAGGGTCAGTCTCAGTGGAGGGAGAGAGCAGCAGACTGAGGGTCAGTCTCAGCAGAGGGAGAGAGCAGCAGACTGAGGGTTAGTCTCAGCAGAGGGAGAGAGCAGCAGACTGAGGGTCTGTCTCAGTGGAGGGAGAGAGCAGCAGACTGATGGTCAGTCTCAGCAGAGGGAGAGAGCAGCAGACTGAGGGTCAGTCTCAGTGGAGGGAGAGAGCAGCAGACCGAGGGTCAGTCTCAGCAGAGGGAGAGAGCGGCAGACCGAGGGTCCGTCTCAGAGGAGGGAGAGAGCAGCAGACTGAGGGTCAGTCTCAGCGGAGGGAGAGAGCAGCAGACTGAGGGTCAGTCTCAGCGGAGGAGAGAGCAGCAGACTGATGGTCAGTCTCAGCGGAGGAGAGAGCAGCAGACTGAAAGTGTTGAATACAAAGTGTTGACAGTGCTGAGTAGGAACTTAAACATGAACCAAATCAAAAGTATTCATTGACAGTCTCTCTCTAGTCATGGTTATAAACTTTTTTAAATCTCACAGTATCAACTTTGCTGTAGATTTATTTTATGCCCGCTTCAGGCACGGTCATCTGAGCCATCCAATTGGCCAGCGGTAGGTCTATAGTGTACTTGATTTGCTCTCTGGGCCCGCCAGGAAAGCGAAGTTTGTACCTTCATGAGTGTTCAAAATGGTAACGGTTGGCCTACGCGGCGCACAGTGAATCGGGTACACCTAGCGCCTACCGCCGACCGCCCAGAAATAATACAAAAAAAGAGCAACTACGCTTCGTTGTCGTTTTATTTTTACAGAAATATTTGGCGATCGACGAGGAATGCCTTGGAGATGGACCAGTCGTGATCGACCAGTTGGTGACCATTGCTCTACAAAGTTGAGTGAAGTTCATTCACCTTCTCCTCCTCTCTGCAGTCTCGGGGACACTGGAAAGCGCACACAGTTTAGAGGGAACATTGCTGACTGAAGTGGCCAACTCCTCAATGCCATTGGATGAATCCCGGAACATATTCCAGTCTGTGCTCGTGAAACAGTCCTGTAGTTTAGCACCTGATTTATCTGACCTCTTCCGTACTGAGCGAGTCACTGGTACTTCCTGTTTGAGTTGGTGATCTATGGGCTTCTGTGTTGAGTAAAGGTGGTCTATGAGTCGTCTCCTCTCGCTGCACAGGTGACATGCTGGCAAAAATGATTTTTAAAATTGTTATTTTTTTTATTTTACCTTTATTTAACCAGGCAAGTCAGTTAAGAACACATTCTTATTTTCAATGACGGCCTGGGAACAGTGGGTTAACTGCCTGTTCAGGGGCAGAACGACAGATTTGTACCTTGTCAGCTCGGGGGTTTGAACTCACAACCTTCCGGTTACTAGTCCAACGCACTATGATGCACTAGGGAATAGGGTGCCATATGGGCCTCACACTGAATTAGCATGTTCAATAAGTGCTGTTGCTGCGCTCACTGGGAAAATGGGAGACCAAGGGAGCATCCAAATGGCACCCTGTTCCCTACTTACTTGTCAAAACTAGTGCACTATAGAGGGAGTAGAGTGCCATTTGGGACGTAGACTAAAACTAAGTACCTACTATATAGGGACTGCTGTTTAAACCCATCTCAAAGCAGACATAGCTATGGGACTACTGTTGAAACCCATCTCAAAGCAGACATAGCTATGGGACTACTGTTTAAACCCATCTGAAACAGACATAGCTATGGGACTACTGTTGAAACCCATCTCAAACAGACATAGCTATGGGACTACTGTTGAAACCCATCTCAAACAGACATAGCTATGGGACTACTGTTGAAACCCATCTCAAACAGACATAGCTATGGGACTACTGTTGAAAACCATCTCAAACAGACATAGCTATGGGACTACTGTTTAAACCCATCTCAAACAGACATAGCTATGGGACTACTGTTGAAACCCATCTCAAAGCAGACATAGCTATGGGACTACTGTTGAAACCCATCTCAAACAGACATAGCTATGGGACTACTGTTTAAACCCATCTCAAACAGACATAGCTATGGGACTACTGTTGAAAACCATCTCAAACAGACATAGCTATGGGACTGTTTAAACCCATCTCAAAGCAGGCATAGCTATGGGACTACTGTTGAAAACCATCTCAAAGCAAAGGCCTTTGCAGCAGGGACCCTATATAGTCACCCCTTTTTGCCAAAATTTCTGCCGACGACACAACCTTACAATTGAGATCTTCCCCCAGAGAGGTCTTGAGTTTCCTCTGGCCAGGATGATAGCAAGGACTCCCAGAGCAAGGGATGCAAACGAGTTTGTCGAGATGGGCTACAGCCTGTCAGAATTGACAAGAATAGACTTTTCATAGCATATTAGAATAATTTACACAGCAGGAGAATTAATATATCAGGTGAGGAGAATTAGGTTTAGGAAAAGCATTAGGCTTAGCACAAAAATGCAAAAAAAAAAAAGCCAGAAGCTGTTTCCCATCAAGCAACGATCGGTGCCCACGGCAACCTGCTTCCCTCCTCCAGCCTCAGGTGTCCTGTTATTTCCATGATGTCACTAAGGTTAAAAGGGGTGTGTGTTCTTTAGTCATGTATGAATTTGTGTTTTTCTACTATTTCTTTGACATTAATAGCATGCCTAATCAGCCAGAAATGGTCAGTTATTGTTTGTGATAAGATTTATTAACTTATAAAAGTAATTTGTCGCAGGACTTGGCACTTCGGTCTAAATGTTGGTAGTAATGCTATATAGCCTCCAACACTCTACTCAACAAACTGGATGCAGTCTATCACATTGCCATCCGTTTTGTCACCAAAGCCCCATATACTACCCACCACTGCGACCTGTACGCTCTCGTTGGCTGGCCCTCGCTTCATACTGGTCGCCAAACCCACTGGCTCCAGGTCATCTACAAGTCTCTGCTAGGTAAATCCCCGCCTTATATACAGCTCACTGGTCACCATAGCAGCACCCACTCGTAGCACGCGCTCCAGCAGGTATATCTCACTGGTCACCATAGCAGCACCCACTCGTAGCACGCGCTCCAGCAGGTATATCTCACTGGTCACTCCCAAAGCCAATTCCTACTTTGGCCGCCTCTCCTTCCATTTCTCTGCTGCCAATGACTGGAACGAACTGCAAAAATCACTGAAGGTGAGACTAGACTCACTAGCTTTAAGCACCAGCTGTCAGAGCAGCTCACAGATCACTGCACCTGTACACAGCCCACCTGTACACAGCCCATCTGTAAACAGCCCATCTGTAAATAGCCCACCTGTACACAGCCCACCTGTACACAGCCCATCTGTAAACAGCCCATCTGTAAACAGCCCATCTGTAAATAGCCCACCCAACTACCTCATCCCCATACTGTATTTATTTATTAATCTTGCTCCTTTGCACCCCAGTATCTCTACCTGCACATCTATCACTCCAGTGTTTAATTGCTATATTGTAATTACTTCACCACTATGGCATATTTATTACCTTACCTCCCTTATCTACCTCATTTGCACACACTGTATATATAGACTTTTTCTACTGTATGTTTGTTTATTCCATGTGTAACTCCATGTTGTTTGTGTCGCACTGCTTTGCTTTATCTTGGCCAGGTCGCAGTTGGAAATGAGAACTTGTTCTCAACTAACCTACCTGGTTAAATAAAGGTAAAATAATATATATGGTCCTAGTCTGAAGAAGCCTGTAGGCTAACCCATTGAAGACTGAGTAAACAAAAAGGTTTGAGCGTCACACAGAAAACTATTTGCACCTCCAGCTATACTAAGAAATAGGAGGAAATGCATTTTAAAACAAACCATATGTCCAGTACAGTGGGATTGGTTGATTAGGAAACAGCACTATGACCTTGCTTTAAGTCACTATAAAATGTAAACCTGGGCAAGGAGGACGCAAAAATCCACAACAGCCATTTTATACCAGAATGTTGATAATAATAGTTGTATATTTTCCCTATGCAGTGATCGTGTCAACTACATATTGTACAACTCTTCAAAATGCATATCCACTGCAACAGACAGGCTGAACTCAATAATTTAGCTGCACTTTCTGTGCACAATATCGAATGACTACACCCAAATACATTGGTGCACTTACCTACTCAGTAACTCGAAATATTGTTGCTTATTCAAGGTAATTCTGCATTCTCAGGTTGTCTGTCTGCAGTCTGCAAACATGTAACAGATAATTGACAGATTTGCTGTATTTTCTACCAAATTCTCCCTAACATGCCAACACATCACTTCACCCCAATTATCATTTCCTGGTATTCCACGTCACCACTAATGATAGACAATGTAGCTCTCTAATCAGAGACGAGTATTTGCGGAATTGACCAATAGTAGAGTGGAAGGCGGGACTCACAGACAAAAAAACAATCGACATGCGCTTCCAATCATCACAAAAGTGTCTAAGAACGGCAAGGTAAGAAGCTATAGACTCATAAATAGCGAGCAGGACATTACTAACCACAGTGGCACACGTTTTAGGCTATCTGTAGTGCATGTTTCTGTATAAATATATTGATATGAGCCTCTCCTCCACACTTACCAGACTCTTCTGCTGCAGGCGTACGATCAGTCTTCTGACAATTGACCAACCAACAACCCTTATCCTTATCTTGAAGGAAGAGACCGATTTAAAGGAGAGAGGACTGTATCTGTGGTTCATTTAGGACAACGTAACATCTGATTCTGTGCAATTTAACTAGGTTTATAAAGATAAAATCAACTGTTAAATACATTCAAATATGGTAATAGTGTATTAAAATAGGGTTCAGATATTTAATATTACACAGGGTTTTTTTTGGGGGGGGGGGGGTTAGTCATTACAATATTACAACTACCTTCTCAATAACTAACTACTGAATTAAAAAAAATATCCAGATATGATTGTCAATCATATAGAGAGATACTGAGCTATATCAGTAGGCCTACATGCTCATCAGATAATAGAAATACCCTCTCTATATTTCTGTTCTTCTTTGTTTCATGATTTAACAGCAATTTACATGTCTCTTTGTTTGCTGTGTTGACTGTTGTAACACTCTATCTGCATCTGGTCCGTATTGCTGCCTGGGGCTGCGTGCAGATTACAGAGGCTTGCCGCTGCTTGGAATTTACTGAAGTTTAAACTGTGTCCTAATGGCACCCTATTCTATATAATACAATATGGGCCCTGGTCATAAGTAGTGCACTATATAGAGAATAGGGTGCCGTTTGGGGTGGAGATTGAAATGATTTCCTGCTCTCCCGTGGGTGGCCCATTACGCATGCTGCACAGCGGTAACTAATCGATCTCCTTATAATGTGTCGGGGTAATGCTTTGCTTACTGTGTTGCCTGACATCAATAGGGAGCACTTTGACATCGCTTCAGATGGGAGTACTGTAGGTTACTTGTACCCAAGTGACATTTGTCAATGCTGCAAGGCCAATTTGTTCTTGTCCTGTATGAGAAAGAAGGTCTGGAAACCAGATAAAAAAATAAATATATATATATATATATATATAGTCTGTAATCTGAATGGGTTTTAAAATGGTTTAAAGGGTCTTTCAAGTGATGTGTCTGTGACATCGAAATTACATAAATGTACCTGCTATTAAATGGTGGCATGCTAAAGGTTGCTAGATCGTATCCCCCGAGCTGACAAGGTACAAATCTGTCGTTCTGCCCCTGAACAGGCAGTTAACCCACTGTTCCTAGGCCGTCATTGAAAATAAGAATGTGTTCTTAACTGACTTGCCTAGTAAAATAAAGGTAAAATAAAATACAAATCAGTGTAGATGAAGTGGAGGAGACGGGTTAAAAAATGATTTTTAAGCCTTGAGACAATTGAGACATGGATTGTGTATTTATGCCATTCAGAGTGTGAATGGACAAAGATAAAATATTGAATTGCATTTGAACGGGGTATGGTAGTAGGTGCCAGGCGCATCGGTGCATTGCTGCTGGGGTTTTCACACTTAGGATGGTCCACTGCCCAAAGGACATCCAGGGTTGACACAACTGTGGGAAACATTGGAGTCAACATGGGCCAGAATCCCTGTGGGACGCTATCGACACTTCGTAGAGGCCATGCCCCGACAAATTGATACTGTTCTGAGGGCAAAAATCTTCCTCAGTATTAGGAAGGTGTTCCTAATGTTTTGTAACATGTCATCTACCAATACAGTCTTGTACCAATACAGTCATGTACCAATACAGCCATGTACCAATACCGCCATGTACCAATACAGTCATGTACCAATACAGCCATGTACCAATACAGCCATGTACCAATACAGTCATCTACCAATACAGCCATGTACAAATACAGTCATGTACCAATACAGTCTTGTACCAATACAGCCATGCACCAATACAGTCTTGTACCAATACAGCCATGTACCAATACAGTCTTGTACCAATACAGCCATGTACCAATACAGTCTTGTACCAATACAACCATGTACCAATACAGCCATGTACCAATACAGTCATGTACCAATACAGCCATGTATCAATACAGTCATGTACCAATACAGCCATGTATCAATACAGGCATGTACCAATACAGCCATGTACCAATACAGTCTTGTACCAATACAGCCATGTACCAATACAGTCTTGTACCAATACAGCCATGTACCAATACAGCCTTGTACCAATATAGTCATGTATCAATACAGCCATGTACCAATACAGTCTTGTACCAATACAGCCATGTACCAATACAGTCATGTACCAATACAGTCTTGTACCAATACAGTCATGTACTGTACCTAGATGTGACAGAAACAAAACCACAGTGTTGATGTGTTAAAATTGAAGTTAATCAGTGGAGGTAAATGGCAGGCAGGCGATTAAGCTTTAACACTCATCATCAGTACCCCTCCACGGCTTCTTCTCTCGCTCTCCCTCCATCTTTCTCTCTCTCCTTCTCCCTTCTTTGTCATACACACTCATACACTCTCTCCCCCTTCCCCCCTCTCGGGCCATTAATTGCTTCATTAAGTAGTCTGCATGAGGCGGAGAATACTCCAGGGTATCGGGGTCTAAATGACATCGTCGTCCCAGACCCTGCGAAGAAGACGTGTCACCATCATCTGGGGCAATGGCAGCAGCCATCGTGGCTGATTCATTCTGCGACCGAGTGGGTCTTTAGGAGGCAGACAACATCTCTCCTTCTTCCTGAGTATTAGATTATAATAAACCTTGATAAAAACAGTATTAGATTATAATAAACCTTGATAAAAACAGTATTAGATTATAATAAACCTTAATAAAAACAGTATTAGATTATAATAAACCTTGATAAAAACAGTATTAGATTATAATAAACCTTGATAAAAACAGTATTAGATTATAATAAACCTTAATAAAAACAGTATTAGATTATAATAAACCTTGATAAAAACAGTATTAGATTATAATAAACCTTGATAAAAACAGTATTAGATTATAATAAACCTTAATAAAAACAGTATTAGATTATAATAAACCTTAATAAAAACAGTATTAGATTATAATAAACCTTGATAAAAACAGTATTAGATTATAATAAACCTTGATAAAAAAAGGTCTTTTAAGGTCTATAGAGTATTAGATTATTAAATCTATAGAGTATTAGATTATAAGGTCTATAAAGTATTAGATTATAATAAACCTTAATAAAAACAGTATTAGATTATAATAAACCTTGATAAAAATAGTATTAGATTATAATAAACCTTGATAAAAACAGTATTAGATTATAAGGTCTATAGAGTATTAGAGGCTACATGCCGTATCAGGCTCCTCTACATGCAGTATCAGACTCCTCTACATGCCGTATCAGGCTCCTCTACATGCCGTATCAGGCTCCTCTACATGCCGTATCAGGCTCCTCTACATGCCGTATCAGGCTCCTCTACATGCCGTATCAGGCTCCTCTACATGCCGTATCAGGCTCCTCTACATGTCGTATCAGGCTCCTCTACATGCCGTATCAGACTCCTCTACATGCCGTATCAGACTCCTCTACATGCCGTATCAGGCTCCTCTACATGCCGTATCAGACTCCTCTACATGCCGTATCAGGCTCCTCTACATGTCGTATCAGGCTCCTCTACATGCCGTATCAGACTCCTCTACATGCCGTATCAGGCTCCTCTACATGCCGTATCAGGCTCCTCTACAGACACATGCCGTATCAGACTCCTCTACATGCCGTATCAGGCTCCTCTACATGCCGTATCAGGCTCCTCTACAGACACATGCCGTATCAGGCTCCTCTACATGCCGTATCAGGCTCCTCTACATGCCGTATCAGGCTCCTCTACATGCCGTATCAGGCTCCTCTACATGCCGTATCAGGCTCCTCTACATGCCGTATCAGGCTCCTCTACATGCCGTATCAGGCTCCTCTACATGCCGTATCAGGCTCCTCTACATGCCGTATCAGACTCCTCTACACAGGCCCTCCAGTATAGTGCAGCCAGGCAAGTTAGCTGCTCTGCTCTCTGACCCTCATTAGCTGTCATGAGACCAGGACTGAGCAGTGTTCTAACACACACACACACACACACACACACACACACACACACACACACACACACACACACACACACACACACAGAGAGAGCTGTCGTGAGACCATGAATGTTTCACTGACATATTAATTTAACTTCTAAAGAGACCTGTGAGCTAATTACCCTTCATCTTCATAACCTGTGGTAGCCTAGTGGTTAGAGCGTTGGGCCAGGAACCGAAAGGTTGCTGGATCGAATCCCTGAGCTGACTAATTAAAAATCTGTTCTGTTGCTGAACAAGGCACTGTTCCTCGGCTCTCATTGTAAATAATTTGTTGTTAATAACTGACTTGCTCGTTAAATAAAGGTTCAATATATATATATATATAAATATTTTTTTTTTTAAAGCCCAAGATAACACTAATTAATGGCTACTAATCATTGCCAGCTGCTGCATTTATTTCCACCATGACTAATTTTCTCCTTCTTCCAACTCTTATTTTCTTTTCACACTTTAATTTCAAAGGCGAGCCTACATTTCTGATGTACTTCAAACTGGTCCCAGATCTGTTGTCTCCTATAGCCTGGTCCCAGATCTGTTGTCTCCTATAGCCTGGTCCCAGATATGTTGTCTCCTATAGCCTGGTCCCAGATCTGTTGTCTCCTATAGCCTGGTCCCAGATATGTTGTCTCCTATAGCCTGGTCCCAGATCTGTAGTCTCCTCTTATAGCCTGGTCCCAGATCTGTAGTCTCCTCCTATAGCCTGGTCCCAGATCTGTAGTCTCCTCCTATAGCCTGGTCCCAGATCTGTAGTCTCCTTCTATAGCCTGGTCCCAGATCTGTTGTCTCCTATAGCCTGGTCCCAGATCTGTTGTCTCCTCCTATAGCCTGGTCCCAGATCTGTTGTCTCCTCCTATAGCCTGGTCCCAGATCTGTAGTCTCCTCTTATAGCCTGGTCCCAGATCTGTAGTCTCCTCCTATAGCCTGGTCCCAGATCTGTAGTCTCCTTCTATAGCCTGGTCCCAGATCTGTTGTCTCCTCCTATAGCCTGGTCCCAGATCTGTTGTCTCCTATAGCCTGGTCCCAGATCTGTTGTCTCCTTCTATAGCCTGGTCCCATATCTGTAGTCTCCTCCTATAGCCTGGTCCCAGATCTGTAGTCTCCTCCTATAGCCTGGTCCCAGATCTGTTGTCTCCTATAGCCTGGTCCCATATCTGTTGTCTCCTATAGCCTGGTCCCAGATCTGTAGTCTCCTCCTATAGCCTGGTCCCAGATCTGTTGTCTCCTCCTATAGCCTGGTCCCAGATCTGTTGTCTCCTTCTATAGCCTGGTCCCAGATCTGTTGTCTCCTCCTATAGCCTGGTCCCAGATCTGTTGTCTCCTCCTATAGCCTGGTCCCATATCTGTAGTCTCCTCCTATAGCCTGGTCCCAGATCTGTTGTCTCCTCCTATAGCCTGGTCCCATATCTGTAGTCTCCTCCTATAGCCTGGTCCCAGATCTGTAGTCTCCTCCTATAGCCTGGTCCCAGATCTGTTGTCTCCTCCTATAGCCTGGTCCCATATCTGTAGTCTCCTCCTATAGCCTGGTCCCAGATCTGTTGTCTCCTCCTATAGTCTGGTCCCAGATCTGTAGTCTCCTCCTATAGCCTGGTCCCAGATCTGTTGTCTTCTCCTATAGCCTGGTCCCAGATCTGTTGTCTCCTCCTATAGCCTGGTCCCAGATCTGTAGTCTCCTATAGCCTGGTCCCAGATCTGTTGTCTCCTCCTATAGCCTGGTCCCAGATCTGTTGTCTCCTATAGCCTGGTCCCAGATCTGTTGTCTCCTTCTATAGCCTGGTCCCAGATCTGTTGTCTCCTTCTATAGCCTGGTCCCAGATCTGTTGTCTCCTCCTATAGCCTGGTCCCAGATCTGTTGTCTCCTCCTATAGCCTGGTCCCAGATATGTTGTCTCCTCCTATAGCCTGGTCCCAGATCTGTTGTCTCCTATAGCCTGGTCCCAGATCTGTTGTCTCCTATAGCCTTGTCCCAGATCTGTTGTCTCCTATAGCCTGGTCTCAGTTCTGTTGTCTCCTATAGCCTGGTCCCAGATCTGTTGTCTCCTATAGCCTGGTCCCAGATCTGTTGTCTCCTATAGCCTGGTCTCAGTTCTGTTCTCCTCCTATAGCCTGGTCCCAGATCTGTTGTCTCCTATAGCCTGGTCCCAGATCTGTTGTCTCCTATAGCCTGGTCTCAGTTCTGTTGTCTCCTATAGCCTGGTCCCAGATCTGTTGTCTCCTATAGCCTGGTCCCAGATCTGTTGTCTCCTATAGCCTGGTCTCAGTTCTGTTCTCCTCCTATAGCCTGGTCCCAGATCTGTTCTCCTCCTATAGCCTGGTCCCATATCTGTAGTCTCCTCCTATAGCCTGGTCCCAGATCTGTAGTCTCCTCCTATAGCCTGGTCCCAGATCTGTTGTCTCCTATAGCCTGGTCCCAGATCTGTTGTCTCCTATAGCCTGGTCTCAGTTCTGTTGTCTCCTATAGCCTGGTCCCAGATCTGTTGTCTCCTATAGCCTGGTCCCAGATCTGTTGTCTCCTATAGCCTGGTCCCAGTTCTGTTGTCTCCTATAGCCTGGTCCCAGATCTGTTGTCTCCTATAGCCTGGTCTCAGTTCTGTTGTCTCCTATAGCCTGGTCCCAGATCTGTTCTCCTCCTATAGCCTGGTCCCATATCTGTAGTCTCCTCCTATAGCCTGGTCCCAGATCTGTAGTCTCCTCATATAGCCTGGTCCCAGATCTGTAGTCTCCTCCTATAGCCTGGTCCCAGACCTGTTCTCCTCCTATAGCCTGGTCCCAGACCTGTTCTCCTCCTATAGCCTGGTCCCAGACCTGTTCTCCTCCTATAGCCTGGTCCCAGACCTGTTCTCCTCCTATAGCCTGGTCCCAGACCTGTTCTCCTCCTATAGCCTGGTCCCAGATATGGTTGTACTCTTGCCAACTCCATTGCTTTCCTAGTTTGCATGATAGCTCAAACAGACTGGCACTCGGGCTATTTCGAACTATCCCCTTTTCCCTGGCTAGACTAAAACATAATGAGCTATAAGTACTGTACTATACTGTAGCATTGCATACCCTGGCTAGACTAAAACATAATATACTGTACTATACTGTGTTATACTGTACTGTACTGTAGCATTGCATACCCTGGTTAGACTATAACATAATGAGCTATAAGTACTGTACTATACTGTAGCATTGCATACCCTGGCTAGACTAAAACATAATGAGCTATAAGTACTGTACTATACTGTAGCATTGCATACCCTGGCTAGACTAAAACATAATATACTGTACTATACTGTGTTATACTGTACTATACTGTAGCATTGCATACCCTGGTTAGACTATAACATAATGAGCTATAAGTACTGTACTATACTGTAGCATTGCATACCCTGGCTAGACTAAAACATAATGAGCTATGAGTACTGTACTATCCTGTAGCATTGCATACCCTGGCTAGACTAAAACATAATGAGCTATAAGTACTGTACTATACTGTAGCATTGCATACCCTGGTTAGACTATAACATAATGAGCTATAAGTACTGTACTATACTGTAGCATTGCATACCCTGGCTAGACTAAAACATAATGAGCTATAAGTACTGTACTATACTGTAGCATTGCATACCCTGGTTAGACTATAACATAATATACTGTACTATACTGTGTTATACTGTACTATCCTGTAGCATTGCACCCTGGTTAGACTATAACATAATGAGCTATAAGTACTGTACTATACTGTAGCATTGCATACCCTGGCTAGACTAAAACATAATGAGCTATAAGTACTGTACTATACTGTAGCATTGCATACCCTGGCTAGACTAAAACATAATGAGCTATAAGTACTGTACTATACTGTAGCATTGCATACCCTGGCTAGACTAAAACATAATGAGCTATAAGTACTGTACTATACTGTAGCATTGCATACCCTGGTTAGACTATAACATAATATACTGTACTATACTGTGTTATACTGTACTATCCTGTAGCATTGCACCCTGGCTAGACTAAAACATAATGAGCTATGAGTACTGTACTATACTGTAGCATTGCATACCCTGGTTAGACTATAACATAATATACTGTACTATACTGTGTTATACTGTACTATCCTGTAGCATTGCACCCTGGTTAGACTATAACATAATGAACTATGAGTACTGTATTATACTGTACTATACTGTACTATACTGTACAACACTGTACTGTACTATACTGTGTTATACTGTACTATACTGTAGCTTTGCACCCTGGTTAGACTATAACATAATGAGCTATGAGTACTGTACTATACTGTAGCATTGCATACCCTGGTTAGACTATAACATAATGAGCTATGAGTACTGTACTATACTGTAGCATTGCATACCCTGGTTAGACTATAACATAATGAGCTATGAGTACTGTACTATACTGTAGCATTGCATACCCTGGCTAGACTAAAACATAATGAGCTATGAGTACTGTACTATACTGTAGCATTGCATACCCTGGCTAGACTAAAACATAATGAGCTATGAGTACTGTACTATCCTGTAGCATTGCCTACCCTGGTTAGACTAAAACATAATGAGCTATAAGTACTGTACTATACTGTAGCATTGCATACCCTGGTTAGACTATAACATAATATACTGTACTATACTGTGTTATACTGTACTATCCTGTAGCATTGCACCCTGGTTAGACTATAACATAATGAGCTATGAGTACTGTACTATACTGTAGCATTGCATACCCTGGTTAGACTATAACATAATATACTGTACTATACTGTGTTATACTGTACTATCCTGTAGCATTGCACCCTGGTTAGACTATAACATAATGAGCTATGAGTACTGTACTATACTGTAGCATTGCATACCCTGGTTAGACTATAACATAATGAGCTATGAGTACTGTACTATACTGTAGCATTGCATACCCTGGTTAGACTATAACATAATGAGCTATGAGTACTGTACTATACTGTAGCATTGCATACCCTGGTTAAACTATAACATAATGAGCTATGAGTACTGTACTATACTGTAGCATTGCATACCCTGGTTAGACTATAACATAATGAGCTATGAGTACTGTACTATACTGTAGCATTGCATACCCTGGCTAGACTAAAACATAATGAGCTATAAGTACTGTACTATACTGTAGCATTGCATACCCTGGCTAGACTAAAACATAATGAGCTATAAGTACTGTACTATACTGTAGCATTGCATACCCTGGTTAGACTAAAACATAATGAGCTATAAGTACTGTACTATACTGTAGCATTGCATACCCTGGTTAGACTATAACATAATATACTGTACTATACTGTGTTATACTGTACTATCCTGTAGCATTGCACCCTGGTTAGACTATAACATAATGAGCTATGAGTACTGTACTATACTGTAGCATTGCATACCCTGGTTAGACTATAACATAATGAGCTATGAGTACTGTACTATACTGTAGCATTGCATACCCTGGTTAGACTATAACATAATGAGCTATGAGTACTGTACTATACTGTAGCATTGCATACCCTGGTTAGACTATAACATAATGAGCTATGAGTACTGTACTATACTGTAGCATTGCATACCCTGGTTAGACTATAAAATAATGAGCTATGAGTACTGTACTATACTGTACTACACTGTACAACACTGTACTGTACTATACTGTACTATACCATATTATACTGTACTATACTGTACTATACTGTACTATACTGTACTATACCATATTATACTGTTCTATACTGTATTTTACTGTACTATACTCTACTATACTGTATTATACTGTACTATACTGTATTATACTGTACTAAACTGTACTATACTGTATTATACTGTACTATACTGTACTAAACTGTAGCATAGCATACCCTGGCTGGACTAAAACATAATGAACTTTGAGTACTGTACTATACTGTATTATACTGTACTAGGTCCTGTGTGGCTCAGTCGGTAGAGCATGGCGCTTGCAACGCCAAGCGTCGTGGGTTCGATTCCCGCTGGGGCCACCCATATGTAAAAGTAGTGGCCCCAGCCGACTTGTAAGTCGCTTTGGACAAAAGCGTCTGCTAAATGGGATATATTTCATATTTTTATATTTACTATGCTGTACTATGCTCTACTATGCTGTATTGTACTGTACTATGCTCTACTATGCTGTATTGTACTGTACTATGCTGTATTATACTGTACTATGCTCTATGGCACTGTACTATACTGTACTAAACTGTAGCATAGCATACCCTGGCTGGACTAAAACATAATGAACTTTGAGTACCGTACTATACTGTACTATGCTGTACTATACTGTACAATACTGTTCTATGCTGTACTATACTGTACAATACTGTACTATGTTGTACTATACTGTACTATACTGTACCGTGCAGTACACAACCTTTGTGTTGTCTTCCTCTTTCTACAAGTCGAGCTGCCTGCCTCAAACTCCAGCATTCTAATCAAATTTTATTTGTCATATGCCAGAATTCAACAGATGAAGACTTTACAGTGAAATGCTTACGAGGCCTTAAAAACCTTTCCCAACAATGAGTTGAAAACCTTTCCCAACAATGAGTTGAAAACCTTTCCCAACAATGAGTTGAAAACCTTTCCCAACAATGAGTTGAAAACCTTTCCCAACAATGAGTTGAAAACCTTTCCCAACAATGAGTTGAAAACCTTTCCCATCAATGAGTTGAAAACCTTTCCCAACAATGAGTTGAAAACCTTAAATGTCTTGAGTCAGCAAGTATTCAACCCCTTTGTTATGGCAAGCCTAAATAAGTTCAGAAGTAGAAATGTGCTTAATAACAAGTCACATAGGAAATTGCAATGACTCACTCTGTGTGCAATAATAATGTTTTTAACATGATTTCTGAATGACTTCCTCATCTCTGTACCCCACACGTACAATTATCTATAAGGTCCCTTAGTCAGGCAGTGAATTTCAAACACAGATTCAACCACAAAGACCAGGGAGGTTTTCTAATGCCTCGCAAAGAAGAGCACCCATAGAGCCCCACAGTGGAGGTGTCATGATACCCATAAAACCTAGCGGTCAAATAAGGAAATGGCTCCAATCGTTTCTACAGCATACATTTTTCCCATAGGGTATTTTTTAGAAACACTTATAATAAGGTCTGTGTTTTGCGTAGAGGCTCGCTCTGGCATGACATTTTGATAACCATGTAATTCTCTCTCTGAAAAGGGTACTTTTATCAATATATTCGTCTTTATTTTCTTTCAGATTCAAAAAATGCTAATTGGCATCAAAGTAGACATCATGCAAAACTACTAATCCCTGCACGTCATCTCTAGTCATTACTGCATTTAGCTAACATTACATCCAGAGATTCTTACCTTTGCCTCGATTCGGCAGTCTTGTCCAGATCATCAAGGCATTTGTACTTCTTTATGATAGCCTCATTATCAGCTAATTATTATTTCATATTTGGGGGCTAAATACAGGCGAATATATTGATAAAAGTCACCTTGTCCTGGAGAGATTTACAAAATCCTCTATAGGAAAAATGAATGGTGGAAAAACGATTGGAACCATTTCCCTGTTTCACCGTTAGGTTTTATGGGTATTATGACTCATACTGTGGTACTCTATTGGTAGATGGGTAAAAAAAAAAAGCGGACATTGAATATCTGTTTGAGCATGTTGAAGTTATTAATTACATTTTGGATTGGGTATCAATACACCCAGTAACTACAAAGATATAGGCGTCCTTCCTGTCTCAGTTGCTGGAGAGGAAGGAAACTGCTAAGATCTAGACTTGGCGCTCCGTTACTGCTCACCGTGCGGTAGCAGAGAGAACCGACTACGTGTTGGGTGACTGGAGTCTTCGACAAATTTTAGGGCCTTCCCCTGACACCGCCTGTAATGGAAGTCCTGGATGGCAGGAACCTTCCTTTTACACCGCCTGGTATAGAGGTCCAGGATGGCAGGAGCCTTCCTCTGACACCGCCTGGTATAGAGGTCCAGGATGGCAGGAGCCTTCCTCTGACACCGCCTGGTATAGAGGTCCAGGATGGCAGGAGCCTTCCTCTGACACCGCCTGGTATAGAGGTCCAGGATGGCAGGAGCCTTCCTCTGACACCGCCTGGTATAGAGGTCCAGGATGGCAGGAGCCTTCATTTTACACCGCCGTGTTACTACATTCTTACTTTACATCAGACTACTAACCACTAGCCTAACTTTACGTCAGACTACTAACCGCTAGCCTTACTTTACGTCAGACTACTAACCGCTAGCCTTACTTTACATCAGACTACTAACCGCTAGCCTTACTTTACATCAGACTACTAACCGCTAGCCTTACTTTACATCAGACTACTAACCACTAGCCTTACTTTACATCAGACTACTAACCGCTAGCCTTACTTTACATCAGACTACTAACCACTAGCCTTACTTTACGTCAGACTACTAACCGCTAGCCTTACTTTACATCAGACTACTAACCGCTAGCCTTACTTTACATCAGACTACTAACCACTAGCCTTATTTACATCAGACTACTAACCGCTAGCCTTACTTTACATCAGACTACTAACCACTAGCCTTACTTTACATCAGACTACTAACCGCTAGCCTTACTTTACATCAGACTACTAACCACTAGCCTTACTTTACATCAGACTACTAACCACTAGCCTTACTTTACATCAGACTACTAACCACTAGCCTTACTTTACATCAGACTACTAACCGCTAGCCTTACTTTACTTTACATCAGACTACTAACCACTAGCCTTACTTTACATCAGACTACTAACCACTAGCCTTACTTTACATCAGACTACTAACCGCTAGCCTTACTTTACTTTACATCAGACTACTAACCGCTAGCCTTACTTTACATCAGACTACTAACCGCTAGCCTTACTTTACATCAGACTACTAACCGCTAGCCTTACTTTACGTCAGACTACTAGACGCTAGTCTTACTTTACATCAGACCACTAACCACTAGCCTTACTTTATGTGAGACTATTAACCACTAGCCTTACTTTACATCAGACTACTAACCACTAGCCTTACTTTACATCAGACTACTAACCGCTAGCCTTACTTTACATCAGACTACTAACCACTAGCCTTAATTTACATCAGACTACTAACCACTAGCCTTACTTTACATCAGACTACTAACTGCTAGCCTTACTTTACTTTACATCAGACTACTAACCGCTAGCCTTACTTTACATCAGACTACTAACCGCTAGCCTTACTTTACATCAGACTACTAACCGCTAGCCTTACTTTACGTCAGACTACTAGACGCTAGTCTTACTTTACATCAGACCACTAACCACTAGCCTTACTTTATGTGAGACTATTAACCACTAGCCTTACTTTACATCAGACTACTAACCGCTAGCCTTACTTTACATCAGACTACTAACCACTAGCCTTACTTTACATCAGACTACTAACCACTAGCCTTACTTTACATCAGACTACTAACCGCTAGCCTTACTTTACTTTACATCAGACTACTAACCGCTAGCCTTACTTTACATCAGACTACTAACCGCTAGCCTTACTTTACATCAGACTACTAACCGCTAGCCTTACTTTACGTCAGACTACTAGACGCTAGTCTTACTTTACATCAGACCACTAACCACTAGCCTTACTTTATGTGAGACTATTAACCACTAGCCTTACTTTACATCAGACTACTAACCACTAGCCTTACTTTACATCAGACTACTAACCGCTAGCCTTACTTTACATCAGACTACTAACCACTAGCCTTAATTTACATCAGACTACTAACCACTAGCCTTACTTTACATCAGACTACTAACCGCTAGCCTTACTTTACATCAGACTACTAACCACTAGCTTTACTTTACATCAGACGACTAACCGCTAGCCTTACTTTACATCAGACTACTAACCACTAGCCTTACTTTACATCAGACGACTAACCGCTAGCCTTACTTTACATCAGACTACTAACCGCTAGCCTTACTTTACATCTGACGACTAACCGCTAGCCTTACTTTACATCAGACTACTAACCACTAGCCTTACTTTACATCAGACTACTAACCGCTAGCCTTACTTTACATCAGACTACTAACCACTAGCCTTACTTTACATCAGACGACTAACCGCTAGCCTTACTTTACATCAGACTACTAACCACTAGCCTTACTTTACATCAGACTACTAACCACTAGCCTTAATTTACATCAGACTACTAACCACTAGCCTTACTTTACATCAGACTACTAACCGCTAGCCTTACTTTACATCAGACTACTAACCACTAGCCTTACTTTACATCAGACGACTAACCGCTAGCCTTACTTTACATCAGACTACTAACCACTAGCCTTATGTCAGACTATTAACCACTAGTCCTGCTAGCCTTAATTTACATCAGACTACTAACCACTAGCCTTACCTTACATCAGACTACTAACCACTAGCCTTACTTTACATCAGACTACTAACCACTAGCCTTACTTTATGTGAGACTATTAACCACTAGCCTTACTTTACATCAGACTATTAACCACTTGCCTTACTTTACATCAGACTACTAACCACTAGCCCTGCTAGCCTTACTTTACATCAGAATACTAACCACTAGCCTTACTTTACATCAGACTACTAACCGCTAGCCTTACTTTACATCAGACTACTAACCACTAGCCTTACTTTATGTGAGACTATTAACCACTAGCCTTACTTTACATCAGACTACTAACCACTAGCCTTACTTTACATCAGACTACTAACCACTAGCCTTACTTTACATCAGACTACTAACCACTAGCCTTACCTTACGTCAGACTACTAACCACTAGCCTTACTTTACATCAGACTACTAACCGCTAGCCTTACTTTACATCAGACTACTAACCACTAGCCTTATGTCAGACTATTAACCACTAGTCCTGCTAGCCTTACTTTACATCAGACTACTAACCACTAGCCTTACTTTACATCAGACTACTAACCGCGAGCCTTACTTTACTATACATCAGACTACTAACCGCTAGCCTTACTTTACATCAGACTACTAACCGCTAGCCTTACTTTACGTCAGACTACTAGACGCTAGTCTTACTTTACATCAGACCACTAACCACTAGCCTTACTTTATGTGAGACTATTAACCACTAGCCTTACTTTACATCAGACTACTAACCGCTAGCCTTACTTTACATCAGACTACTAACCACTAGCCTTACTTTACATCAGACTACTAACCACTAGCCTTACTTTACATCAGACTACTAACCGCTAGCCTTACTTTACTTTACATCAGACTACTAACCGCTAGCCTTACTTTACATCAGACTACTAACCGCTAGACTTACTTTACATCAGACTACTAACCGCTAGCCTTACTTTACGTCAGACTACTAGACGCTAGTCTTACTTTACATCAGACCACTAACCACTAGCCTTACTTTATGTGAGACTATTAACCACTAGCCTTACTTTACATCAGACTACTAACCACTAGCCTTACTTTACATCAGACTACTAACCGCTAGCCTTACTTTACATCAGACTACTAACCACTAGCCTTAATTTACATCAGACTACTAACCACTAGCCTTACTTTACATCAGACTACTAAACGCTAGCCTTACTTTACATCAGACTACTAACCACTAGCCTTACTTTACATCAGACGACTAACCGCTAGCCTTACTTTACATCAGACTACTAACCACTAGCCTTACTTTACATCAGACGACTAACCGCTAGCCTTATTTTACATCAGACTACTAACCACTAGCCTTACTTTACATCTGACGACTAACCGCTAGCCTTACTTTACATCAGACTACTAACCACTAGCCTTACTTTACATCAGACGACTAACCGCTAGCCTTACTTTACATCAGACTACTAACCACTAGCCTTACTTTACATCAGACTACTAACCACTAGCCTTACCTTACGTCAGACTACTAACCACTAGCCTTACTTTACATCAGACTACTAACCGCTAGCCTTACTTTACATCAGACTACTAACCACTAGCCTTATGTCAGACTATTAACCACTAGTCCTGCTAGCCTTAATTTACATCAGACTACTAACCACTAGCCTTACCTTACATCAGACGACTAACCACTAGCCTTACTTTATGTGAGACTATTAACCACTAGCCTTACTTTACATCAGACTATTAAACACTTGCCTTACTTTACATCAGACTACTAACCACTAGCCCTGCTAGCCTTACTTTACAACAGAATACTAACCACTAGCCTTACTTTACATCAGACTACTAACCGCTAGCCTTACTTTACATCAGACTACTAACCACTAGCCTTACTTTATGTGAGACTATTAACCACTAGCCTTACTTTACATCAGACTACTAACCACTAGCCTTACTTTACATCAGACTACTAACCACTAGCCTTACTTTACATCAGACTACTAACCACTAGCCTTACCTTACGTCAGACGACTAACCACTAGCCTTACTTTATGTGAGACTATTAACCACTAGCCTTACTTTACATCAGACTATTAACCACTTGCCTTACTTTACATCAGACTACTAACCACTAGCCCTGCTAGCCTTACTTTACAACAGAATACTAACCACTAGCCTTACTTTACATCAGACTACTAACCGCTAGCCTTACTTTACATCAGACTACTAACCACTAGCCTTACTTTATGTGAGACTATTAACCACTAGCCTTACTTTACATCAGACTACTAACCACTAGCCTTACTTTACATCAGACTACTAACCACTAGCCTTAATTTACATCAGACTACTAACCACTAGCCTTACTTTACATCAGACTACTAAACGCTAGCCTTACTTTACATCAGACTACTAACCACTAGCCTTACTTTACATCAGACGACTAACCGCTAGCCTTACTTTACATCAGACTACTAACCACTAGCCTTACTTTACATCAGACGACTAACCGCTAGCCTTATTTTACATCAGACTACTAACCACTAGCCTTACTTTACATCTGACGACTAACCGCTAGCCTTACTTTACATCAGACTACTAACCACTAGCCTTACTTTACATCAGACGACTAACCGCTAGCCTTACTTTACATCAGACTACTAACCACTAGCCTTACTTTACATCAGACTACTAACCACTAGCCTTACCTTACGTCAGACTACTAACCACTAGCCTTACTTTACATCAGACTACTAACCGCTAGCCTTACTTTACATCAGACTACTAACCACTAGCCTTATGTCAGACTATTAACCACTAGTCCTGCTAGCCTTAATTTACATCAGACTACTAACCACTAGCCTTACCTTACATCAGACTACTAACCACTAGCCTTACTTTACATCAGACGACTAACCACTAGCCTTACTTTATGTGAGACTATTAACCACTAGCCTTACTTTACATCAGACTATTAACCACTTGCCTTACTTTACATCAGACTACTAACCACTAGCCCTGCTAGCCTTACTTTACAACAGAATACTAACCACTAGCCTTACTTTACATCAGACTACTAACCGCTAGTCTTACTTTACATCAGACTACTAACCACTAGCCTTACTTTATGTGAGACTATTAACCACTAGCCTTACTTTACATCAGACTACTAACCGCTAGCCTTACTTTACATCAGACTACTAACCACTAGCCTTATGTCAGACTATTAACCACTAGTCCTGCTAGCCTTACTTTACATCAGACTACTAACCACTAGCCTTACTTTACATCAGACTATTAACCACTAGCCTTAATTTACATCAGACTACTAACCACTAGCCCTGCTAGCCTTACTTTACATCAGACTACTAACCACTAGCCTTACTTTTCATCAAACTACTAACCGCTAGGCTTACTTTACATCAGACTACTAACCACTAGCCTTACTTTACATCAGACGACTAACTGCTAGCCTTACTTTACATCAGACTACTAACCACTAGCCTTACTTTACATCAGACTACTAACCAATAGCCTTACCTTACGTCAGACTACTAACCACTAGCCTTACTTTACATCAGACTACTAACCGCTAGCCTTACTTTACATCAGACTACTAACCACTAGCCTTACTTTACATCAGATGACTAACCGCTAGCCTTACTTTAAATCAGACTACTAACCACTAGCCTTACTTTACATCAGACTACTAACCACTAGCCTTACTTTACATCAGACTATTAACCACTAGCCTTAATTTACATCAGACTACTAACCACTAGCCCTGCTAGCCTTACTTTACATCAGACTACTAACCACTAGCCTTACTTTTCATCAAACTACTAACCGCTAGCCTTACTTTACATCAGACTACTAACCACTAGCCTTACTTTACATCAGACGACTAACTGCTAGCCTTACTTTACATCAGACTACTAACCACTAGCCTTACTTTACATCAGACTACTAACCAATAGCCTTACCTTACGTCAGACTACTAACCACTAGCCTTACTTTACATCAGACTACTAACCGCTAGCCTTACTTTACATCAGACTACTAACCACTAGCCTTACTTTACATCAGATGACTAACCGCTAGCCTTACTTTAAATCAGACTACTAACCACTAGCCTTACTTTACATCAGACTACTAACCACTAGCCTTACCTTACGTCAGACTACTAACCACTAGCCTTACTTTACATCAGACTACTAACCACTAGCCTTACTTTACATCAGACTACTAACCACTAGCCTTACTTTACATCAGACTACTAACCACTAGCCTTACTTTACATCAGACTATTAACCACTAGCCTTACTTTAAGTCAGACTACTAACCGCTAGCCTTACTTTACATCAGACTATTAACCACTAGCCTTACATTACATCAGACTACTAACCACTAGCCCTGCTAGCCTTAATTTACATCAGACTACTAACCACTAGCCTTACTTTACATCAGACGACTAACCACTAGCCTTACTTTACATCAGACTATTAACCACTAGCCTTACTTTACATCAGACTACTAACCACTAGCCTTACTTTACATCAGACTATTAACCACTAGCCTTACTTTAAATCAGACTACTAACCACTAGCCTTACCTTATGTCAGACTACTAACCACTAGCCTTACTTTACATCAGACTACTAACCACTAGCCTTATGTCAGACTATTAACCACTAGTCCTGCTAGCCTTAATTTACATCAGACTACTAACCACTAGCCTTACTTTACATCAGACTACTAACCACTAGCCTTACTTTACATCAGACTACTAACCACTAGCCTTACTTTACATCAGACTACTAACCACTAGCCTTACTTCACATCAGACTATTAACCACTAGCCTTAATTTACATCAGACTACTAACCACTAGCCTTACTTTACGTCAGACTACTAACCACTAGCCCTGCTAGCCTTACTTTACATCAGACTACTAACCACTAGCCTTACTTTACATCAGACTACTAACCGCTAGCCTTACTTTACATCAGACTACTAACCGCTAGCCTTACTTTACGTCAGAATACTAAACACTAGCCTTACTTTACATCAGACTACTAACCACTAGCCCTTCTAGCCTTACTTTACATCAGACGACTAACCGCTAGCCTTACATTACATCAGACTATTAACGACTAGCCTTACTTTACATCAGACTACTAACCACTAGCCCTGCTAGCCTTACTTTACATCAGACTACTAACCACTAGCCCTGCTAGCCTTACTTTACATCAGACTACTAACCACTAGCCTTACTTTACATCAGACGACTAACCGCTAGCCTTACTTTACATCAGACTACTAACCACTAGCCTTACTTTACATCAGACTACTAACCACTAGCCTTAATTTACATCAGACTACTAACCACTAGCCTTACTTTACATCAGACTACTAACCGCTAGCCTTACTTTACATCAGACTACTAACCACTAGCCTTACTTTACATCAGACGACTAACCGCTAGCCTTACTTTACATCAGACTACTAACCACTAGCCTTACTTTACATCAGACTACTAACCACTAGCCTTACCTTACGTCAGACTACTAACCACTAGCCTTACTTTACATCAGACTACTAACCGCTAGCCTTACTTTACATCAGACTACTAACCACTAGCCTTATGTCAGACTATTAACCACTAGTCCTGCTAGCCTTAATTTACATCAGACTACTAACCACTAGCCTTACCTTACATCAGACTACTAACCACTAGCCTTACTTTACATCAGACGACTAACCACTAGCCTTACTTTATGTGAGACTATTAACCACTAGCCTTACTTTACATCAGACTATTAACCACTTGCCTTACTTTACATCAGACTACTAACCACAAGCCCTGCTAGCCTTACTTTACATCAGAATACTAACCACTAGCCTTACTTTACATCAGACTACTAACCGCTAGCCTTACTTTACATCAGACTACTAACCACTAGCCTTACTTTATGTGAGACTATTAACCACTAGCCTTACTTTACATCAGACTACTAACCACTAGCCTTACTTTACATCAGACTACTAACCACTAGCCTTACCTTACGTCAGACTACTAACCACTAGCCTTACTTTACATCAGACTACTAACCGCTAGCCTTACTTTACATCAGACTACTAACCACTAGCCTTATGTCAGACTATTAACCACTAGTCCTGCTAGCCTTACTTTACATCAGACTACTAACCACTAGCCTTACTTTACATCAGACTATTAACCACTAGCCTTAATTTACATCAGACTACTAACCACTAGCCCTGCTAGCCTTACTTTACATCAGACTACTAACCACTAGCCTTACTTTTCATCAAACTACTAACCGCTAGCCTTACTTTACATCAGACTACTAACCACTAGCCTTACTTTACATCAGACGACTAACTGCTAGCCTTACTTTACATCAGACTACTAACCACTAGCCTTACTTTACATCAGACTACTAACCAAAAGCCTTACCTTACGTCAGACTACTAACCACTAGCCTTACTTTACATCAGACTACTAACCGCTAGCCTTACTTTACATCAGACTACTAACCACTAGCCTTACTTTACATCAGATGACTAACCGCTAGCCTTACTTTAAATCAGACTACTAACCACTAGCCTTACTTTACATCAGACTACTAACCACTAGCCTTACCTTACGTCAGACTACTAACCACTAGCCTTACTTTACATCAGAATACTAACCACTAGCCTTACTTTACATCAGACTACTAACCACTAGCCTTACTTTACATCAGACTACTAACCACTAGCCTTACTTTACATCAGACTATTAACCACTAGCCTTACTTTACATCAGACTACTAACCACTAGCCCTGCTAGCCTTAATTTACATCAGACTACTAACCACTAGCCTTACTTTACATCAGACGACTAACCACTAGCCTTACTTTACATCAGACTATTAACCACTAGCCTTACTTTACATCAGACTACTAACCACTAGCCTTACTTTACATCAGACTATTAACCACTAGCCTTAATTTACATCAGACTACTAACCACTAGCCCTGCAAGCCTTACTTTACATCAGAATACTAACCACTAGCCTTACTTTACATCAGACTACTAACCACTAGCCCTGCTAGCCTTACTTTACATCAGACTACTAACCACTAGCCTTACTTTACATCAGACTAGTAACCGCTAGCCTTACTTTACATCAGACTACTAACCGCTAGCCTTACTTTACATCAGACTATTAACCACTAGCCTTACTTTACGTCAGAATACTAACCACTAGCCCTGCTAGCCTTACTTTACATCAGAATACTAACCACTAGCCTTACTTTACATCAGACTACTAACCACTAGCCCTGCTAGCCTTACTTTACATCAGACTACTAACCACTAGCCTTACTTTACATCAGACGACTAACCGCTAGCCTTACTTTACATCAGACTACTAACCACTAGCCTTACTTTAAATCAGACTACTAACCACTAGCCTTACCTTACGTCAGACTACTAACCACTAGCCTTACTTTACATCAGACTACTAACCACTAGCCTTATGTCAGACTATTAACCACTAGTCCTGCTAGCCTTAATTTACATCAGACTACTAACCACTAGCCTTACTTTACATCAGACTACTAACCACTAGCCTTACTTTACATCAGACTACTAACCACTAGCCTTACTTTACATCAGACTACTAACCACTAGCCTTACTTCACATCAGACTATTAACCACTAGCCTTAATTTACACCAGACTACTAACCACTAGCCTTACTTTACGTCAGACTACTAACCACTAGCCCTGCTAGCCTTACTTTACATCAGACTACTAACCACTAGCCTTACTTTACATCAGACTACTAACCGCTAGCCTTACTTTACATCAGACTACTAACCGCTAGCCTTACTTTACGTCAGAATACTAACCACTAGCCTTACTTTACATCAGACTACTAACCACTAGCCCTTCTAGCCTTACTTTACATCAGACGACTAACCGCTAGCCTTACTTTACATCAGACTATTAACGACTAGCCTTACTTTACATCAGACTACTAACCACTAGCCCTGCTAGCCTTACTTTACATCAGACTACTAACCACTAGCCCTTCTAGCCTTACTTTACATCAGACTACTAACCACTAGCCTTACTTTACATCAGAATACTAACCACTAGCCTTACTTTACATCAGACTACTAACCACTAGCCTTACCTTACGTCAGACTACTAACCACTAGCCTTACTTTACATCAGACTACTAACCACTAGCCTTACTTTACATCAGACTACTAACCACTAGCCTTACTTCACATCAGACTATTAACCACTAGCCTTAATTTACATCAGACTACTAACCACTAGCCCTGCTAGCCTTACTTTACATCAGAATACTAACCACTAGCCTTACTTTACATCAGACTACTAACCACTAGCCCTGCTAGCCTTACTTTACATCAGACTACTAACCACTAGCCTTACTTTACATCAGACTACTAACCGCTAGCCTTACTTTACATCAGACTACTTACCGCTAGCCTTACTTTACGTCAGAATACTAACCACTAGCCTTACTTTACATCAGACTACTAACCACTAGCCCTTCTAGCCTTACTTTTTCATCAGACTACTAACCACTAGCCTTACTTTACATCAGACTATTAACCACTAGCCTTACTTTACGTCAGACTACTAACCACTAGCCTTACTTTACATCAGACTACTAACCACTAGCCCTGCTAGCCTTACTTTACATCAGACTACTAACCACTAGCCTTACTTTACATCAGACGACTAACCGCTAGCCTTACTTTACATCAGACTACTTACCGCTAGCCTTACTTTACGTCAGAATACTAACCACTAGCCTTACTTTACATCAGACTACTAACCGCTAGCCTTACTTTACATCAGACTACTTACCGCTAGCCTTACTTTACGTCAGAATACTAACCACTAGCCTTACTTTACATCAGACTACTAACCACTAGCCCTTCTAGCCTTACTTTTTCATCAGACTACTAACCACTAGCCTTACTTTACATCAGACTATTAACCACTAGCCTTACTTTACGTCAGACTACTAACCACTAGCCTTACTTTACATCAGACTACTAACCACTAGCCCTGCTAGCCTTACTTTACATCAGACTACTAACCACTAGCCCTGCTAGCCTTACTTTACATCAGACTACTAACCACTAGCCTTACTTTACATCAGACTACTAACCGCTAGCCTTACTTTACATCAGACTACTAACCGCTAGCCTTACTTTACATCAGACTACTAACCGCTAGCCTTACTTTATATCAGACTACTAACCACTAGCCCTGCTAGCCTTACTTTACATCAGACTACTAACCACTAGCCTTACTTTACGTCAGACTACTAACCGCTAGCCTTACTTTACATCAGACTACTAACCGCTAGCCTTACTTTACATCAGACTACAAACCGCTAGCCTTACTTTACATCAGACTACTAACCACTAGCCTTACTTTACATCAGACTACTAACCGCTAGCCTTACTTTACATCAGACTACTAACCACTAGCCTTGCTTTACATCAGACTACTAACCACTAGCCTTACTTTACGTCAGACTCCTAACCACTAGCCTTACTTTACATCAGACTACTAACCACTAGCCTTACTTTACATCAGACTACTAACCACTAGCCCTGCTAGCCTTACTTTACATCAGAATACTAACCACTAGCCTTACTTTACATCAGACTACTAACCACTAGCCCTGCTAGCCTTACTTTACATCAGACTATTAACCACTAGCCTTACTTTACGTCAGAATACTAACCACTAGTCTTACTTTACATCAGACTACTAACCACTAGCCCTGCTAGCCTTACTTTACATCAGACTACTAACCACTAGCCCTGCTAGCCTTACTTTACATCAGACTACTAACCACTAGACTTACTTTACATCAGACTACTAACCACTAGCCTTACTTTACATCAGATGACTATCCGCTAGTCTTACTTTACGTCAGACTACTAACCACTAGCCTTACTTTACATCAGACTACTAACCGCTAGCCTTACTTTACATCAGACGACTAACCGCTAGCCTTACTTTACGTCAGACTACTAACCACTAGCCTTACTTTACATCAAACTACTAACCGCTAGCCTTACTTTACATCAGACGACTAACCGCTAGCCTTACTTTACGTCAGAATACTAACCGCTAGCCTTACTTTACATCAGACTACTAACCGCTAGTCTAGCTAGCTACCATCTTCGTTAACTTCCCTTCGTTCTGATTTCCTTTCTTGAAGACCCAGGGTAAGACGCGCCTTCGTCCCTCCTCCTATAATTATCCATTTTAGAACCATGAAGAGTTTTTACCAGATTACAGATTTATATGGGTGACCTTTGTGCACGATGTAGGTATTTGCTTTTAAAAAAAAAACGTTTTATATTTAAACAACACATTTACAAAGTAATACAATGCTTTGTTGATAAAATCATTTTTATGGGTTTTAGGTAATTTCTGAAATTCTGCATTTTGATATAAAAATACAGAAATCTAAGTAGTCAAACAATGGACCTAAAAACTGTCTGGGGTACTGAAACACTTAGTGTTTGAAAAGACACAGAATTGTTTTTGAGTGAACTTCACCTTTAAGCGCAAAATTTGGTTTGATTAATTTTCTCGTCCTCTTTATCCCAATCAGATATTTCTAAACTGTTTTTATGCATTGTCCCTCTAGCAAAGATTATCAGAATAATTAATTAATTAAGTGTTTTAATCAGAATAATTAATTAATAGAGTGTTTTAAATCAGACTAAATAATGAATAAAGGGTTTTAATCAGTGATACAGCTCCTTAATCAGGGTTGATATTTAAATGTGACTGATTGGTTAATTGATTAAATCAGGTCTATTGTCCCTTCGTGAACCAGTGAGACGGCAGGAGATCTCTACCATGCTAACTCATGGTGGTGGAAAACTCCTTTGTCAAACAGTCTCTCTCTTTGTGACATTAGTTTTACTACTGTGTTGTTTCTCCCTGCCTTGGTTGGCTAATAGATCATACAGAGAACACTTGGTTCATATACAGGGGGGATATACTCCAACACTCTACTCAACAAACTGGATGCAGTCTATCACATTGCCATCCGTTTTGTCACCAAAGCCCCATATACTACCCACCACTGCGACCTGTACGCTCTCGTTGGCTGGCCCTCGCTTCACTCTCGTCGCCAAACCCACTGGCTACAGCTCATCTACAAGTCTCTGCCTTATATACAGCTCACTGGTCACCATAGCAGCACCCACCCGTAGCACGCGCTCCAGCAGGTATATCTCACTGGTCACCATAGCAGCACCCACTCGTAGCACGCGCTCCAGCAGGTATATCTCACTGGTCACCGTAGCAACACCCACTCGTAGCACGCGCTCCAGCAGGTATATCTCACTGGTCACCATAACAACACCCACTCGTAGCACGCGCTCCAGCAGGTATATCTCACTGGTCACCATAGCAGCACCCACTCGTAGCACGCGCTCCAGCAGGTATATCTCACTGGTCACCGTAGCAGCACCCACTCGTAGCATGCGCTCCAGCAGGTATATCTCACTGGTCACTCTCAAAGCCAATTCCTCCTTTCCTCCTCTCTTTCCGGTTCTCTGCTGCCAATAATGACTGGAACGAACTGAACCTGGAGACTTATATCTCCCTCACTAGCTTCAAGCACCAGCTGTCAGAGCAGCTCACAGATCACTGCAGCTGTACACAGCCCATCCAACTTCTGCACATCTATCACTCCAGTGTTTAATTGCTATATTGTAATTACTTCGCCAGCATGGCCTTTTTATTGCCTTTAACTCCCTTATCTTACCGCATTTGCATATGCTGTATATAGACTTTTTGTTTTTGTTTTTTTTCTGCTGTATTATTGACTGTATGTTTGTTTATTCCATGTGTAACTCTGTGTTGTTGTATGTGTCGAACTGCTTTGCTTTATCTTAGCCAGGTAGGCCAGGTCGAACTTGTTCTCAACTGGCCTGCCTGGTTAAATAAAAAAATATAATATAAATATACGATGCTCTAGTATTGTGATCATGTTTCCTCCTGTGTATCCAATTCAGGGCCAGACAGACGCAGACATACAGTTACTCTAATAAGACACGGTTGAGGGGAACCGTACAGACCAACACTGGGTCTAGAAACAGCTTCTCCACTCGTTCACCTGACTCTGGAGAAAAATACATACATAGATAGATAAAGGGTATTCCTTTAAGGGAATGGTCTCTTGGAAACAATCCTTGCACATCACAGAAAACATTCCTATGAAAATGTTAATTGTTGACCGTGACTCTTATTGGAACGTTCTCTGAAGTCGTGGGAACGTTTTGTTGTTAGCTGGGATGTCTTGGTTCTTTCAATCAATCTCCAAGCATATAATTACTAATTAGATTGGGATTGAAGTCGACTTGCTCAGAGAGAGAGGAAGAGCGTGGCTAATTCAAATTACCATCTGAAATGTGATTAACTTTACTAGGGTAAAAAAACAACATTTATATGAATGTTTCAAATGATTCCCTCGTGAGCTCCCAGGTCTGGTAGAATTCCTCACAGGGAATAGTAGTAGGGGAACAGACAGTATTAGCTTCTCCTAACTAGCTAACTATACTTTTTCTCCTCTTTAATTTGAACACTTTATTTAGCCGTAAAATCATATGGAGATTGACCTCTCTTTCCCAAGTGAGCCCTGGTCAAGAAAGCAGCAGCACAAAACATCATTGTCAGATAAAAACAGAGTTAATAAGAGATTTTTAAAAACATGGCCAATATGTGGTCCTCTGGGATTACAAATCATCAATCAGAATCTAAATATCTAGTTTTACTTCTGCAAAATGTTCCAAGATGATAGGGCAGCAAACTGACAGAAAATAAGATAAATCACCTGCGTCCCATATTGGTCTTTCTAGAAAGCTACTGTACCAGTGAGGATTTCCTACGCTGGACAACTTGTTACAGCTGTTGATAAATCATTGATAACAGTCTGGGGGCATAGTTATATTCAATATAAATCATGATTTGTTTTAAAACCTGTGTTGGTGTCTTGAAAGATTTGCCAAAATATCATGTGACATAAAACAACACTTTTCTGTATTTATGGCAGTGTCCGTTATATGGCCGTGTCCGTTATATGGCAGTGTGCGTTATATGGCAGTGTCCGTTATATGGCAGTGTCCATTATATGGCAGTGTCCGTTCTATGGCAGTGTCCGTTATATGGCAGTGTGCGTTATATGGCAGTGTCCGTTCTATGGCAGTGTCCGTTATATGGCAGTGTGCATTATATGGCAGTGTCCGTTCTATGGCCGTGTCCGTTATATGGCAGTGTCCGTTCTATGGCAGTGTCCGTTATATGGCAGTGTCCGTTATATGGCAGTGTCCGTTGTCATTATATCACCATTACACTCTGTATTATATGGAAAACACTCTGTGTGTAAGGTAGACTATATACTGTAGTTATACCAGGCTATATACTGTAGTTATACCAGGCTAAATACTGTAGTTATACCAGGCTATATACTGTAGTTATACCAGGCTATATACTGTAGTTATACCAGGCTATATACTGTAGTTATACCAGGCTATATAGTGTATTTATACTGAGTTATACCAGGCTATATACTGTAGTTATAGCAGGCTATATAGTGTATTTATACTGAGTTATACCAGGCTATATACTGTAGTTATACCAGGCTATATAGTGTATTTAGACTGAGTTATACCAGGCTATATACTGTAGTTATACTGAGTTATACCAGGCTGTATACTGTAGTTATACCAGGCTATATAGTGTATTCACCAATTTGTAAGTCGCTCTGGATAAGAGCGTCTGCTAAATGACTTAAATGTAATGTAAATGTATTTATAGTGAGTTATACCAGGCTATATACTGTAGTTATACCAGGCTATATACTGTAGTTATACCAGGCTATATAGTGTATTTATACTGAGTTATACCAGGCTATATACTATAGTTATACCAGGCTATATACTGTAGTTATACCAGGCTATATAGTGTATTTATACTGAGTTATACCAGGCTATATACTGTAGTTATACCAGGCTATATACTGTAGTTATAACAGGCTATATACTGTAGTTATACCAGGCTATATACTGTAGTTATACCAGGCTATATACTGTAGTTATACTGAGTTATACCAGGCTATATACTGTAGTTATACCAGGCTATATAATGTATTTATACTGATTTATACCAGGCTATATACTGTAGTTATACCAGGCTATATACTGTAGGTATACTGAGTTATACCAGGCTATATACTGTAGTTATACTGAGTTATACCAGGCTATATACTGTAGTTATACTGAGTTATACCAGGCTATATACTGTGGTTATCTAGTTATACCAGGCTATATACTGTAGTTATACTGAGTTATACCAGGCTATATACTGTAGTTATACTGAGTTATACCAGGCTATATACTGTAGTTATACTGAGTTATACCAGGCTATATACTGTAGTTATACTGAGTTAAACCAGGCTATATACTGTAGTTAGCTAGTTATATTGAGTTATACCAGGCTATATACTGTAGTTATCTAGTTATACTGAGTTATACCAGGCTATATACTGTAGTTATACTGAGTTATACCAGGCTATATACTGCAGTTATACCAGGCTATATACTGTAGTTATACTGAGTTATACCAGGCTATATACTGTAGTTAGCTAGTTATATTGAGTTATACCAGGCTATATACTGTAGTTATACTGAGTTATACCAGGCTATATACTGTGGTTATCTAGTTATACCAGGCTATATACTGTAGTTATACTGAGTTATACCAGGCTATATACTGTAGTTATACTGAGTTATACCAGGCTATATACTGTAGTTAGCTAGTTATATTGAGTTATACCAGGCTATATACTGTAGTTATCTAGTTATACTGAGTTATACCAGGCTATATACTGTAGTTGTACTGAGTTATACCAGGCTATATACTGCAGTTATACCAGGCTATATACTGTAGTTATACTGAGTTTTACCAGGCTATATACTGTAGTTATCTAGTTATATTGAGTTATACCAAGCTATATACTGTAGTTAGCTAGTTATATTGAGTTATACCAGGCTATATACTGTAGTTATCTAGTTATACTGAGTTATACCAGGCTATATACTGTAGTTATACTGAGTTATACCAGGCTATATACTGTAGTTATACCAGGCTATATACTGTAGTTATACCAGGCTATATACTGTAGTTATACCAGGCTATATACTGTAGTTATACCAGGCTATATACTGTAGTTATACCAGGCTATGTACTGTAGTTATACCAGGCTATATAGTGTATTTATGGCAGTGTGCGTTGTCATTATATCACCATTACCCTCTGTATTATATGGAAAACACAAAGCAAAAATCAGTTAAATTTGACATTGGACTGGAACCCTGAAAGAGTTCTGGATCTAGCTGTCAAACAGTTTTATTGTATAGAGGTTATCTATGTGTGTTAGGTAGACTATATACTGTAGTTATCAGTTATACTGAGTTATACCAGGCTATATACTGTAGTTATACCAGGCTATATAGTGTATTTATACTGAGTTATACCAGGCTATATACTATAGTTATACCAGGCTATATACTGTAGTTATACCAGGCTATATAGTGTATTTATACTGAGTTATACCAGGCTATATACTGTAGTTATACCAGGCTATATACTGTAGTTATAACAGGCTATATACTGTAGTTATACCAGGCTATATACTGTAGTTATACCAGGCTATATACTGTAGTTATACTGAGTTATACCAGGCTATATACTGTAGTTATACCAGGCTATATAATGTATTTATACTGATTTATACCAGGCTATATACTGTAGTTATACCAGGCTATATACTGTAGGTATACTGAGTTATACCAGGCTATATACTGTAGTTATACTGAGTTATACCAGGCTATATACTGTAGTTATACTGAGTTATACCAGGCTATATACTGTGGTTATCTAGTTATACCAGGCTATATACTGTAGTTATACTGAGTTATACCAGGCTATATACTGTAGTTATACTGAGTTATACCAGGCTATATACTGTAGTTATACTGAGTTATACCAGGCTATATACTGTAGTTATACTGAGTTAAACCAGGCTATATACTGTAGTTAGCTAGTTATATTGAGTTATACCAGGCTATATACTGTAGTTATCTAGTTATACTGAGTTATACCAGGCTATATACTGTAGTTATACTGAGTTATACCAGGCTATATACTGCAGTTATACCAGGCTATATACTGTAGTTATACTGAGTTATACCAGGCTATATACTGTAGTTAGCTAGTTATATTGAGTTATACCAGGCTATATACTGTAGTTATACTGAGTTATACCAGGCTATATACTGTGGTTATCTAGTTATACCAGGCTATATACTGTAGTTATACTGAGTTATACCAGGCTATATACTGTAGTTATACTGAGTTATACCAGGCTATATACTGTAGTTAGCTAGTTATATTGAGTTATACCAGGCTATATACTGTAGTTATCTAGTTATACTGAGTTATACCAGGCTATATACTGTAGTTGTACTGAGTTATACCAGGCTATATACTGCAGTTATACCAGGCTATATACTGTAGTTATACTGAGTTTTACCAGGCTATATACTGTAGTTATCTAGTTATATTGAGTTATACCAAGCTATATACTGTAGTTAGCTAGTTATATTGAGTTATACCAGGCTATATACTGTAGTTATCTAGTTATACTGAGTTATACCAGGCTATATACTGTAGTTATACTGAGTTATACCAGGCTATATACTGTAGTTATACCAGGCTATATACTGTAGTTATACCAGGCTATATACTGTAGTTATACCAGGCTATATACTGTAGTTATACCAGGCTATATACTGTAGTTATACCAGGCTATGTACTGTAGTTATACCAGGCTATATAGTGTATTTATGGCAGTGTGCGTTGTCATTATATCACCATTACCCTCTGTATTATATGGAAAACACAAAGCAAAAATCAGTTAAATTTGACATTGGACTGGAACCCTGAAAGAGTTCTGGATCTAGCTGTCAAACAGTTTTATTGTATAGAGGTTATCTATGTGTGTTAGGTAGACTATATACTGTAGTTATCAGTTATACTGAGTTATACCAGGCTATATACTGTAGTTATACTGAGTTATACCAGGCTATATACTGTGGTTATCTAGTTATACCAGGCTATATACTGAGTTATACCAGGCTATATACTGTAGTTATACTGAGTTATACCAGGCTATATACTGTAGTTATCTAGTTATATTGAGTTATACCAGGCTATATACTGTAGTTAGCTAGTTATATTGAGTTATACCAGGCTATATACTGTAGTTATCTAGTTATACTGAGTTATACCAGGCTATATACTGTAGTTATACTGAGTTATACCAGGCTATATACTGCAGTTATCTAGTTATACCAGGCTATATACTGTAGTTATACTGAGTTATACTAGGCTATATACTGTAGTTATACTGAGTTATACCAGGCTATATACTGTAGTTAGCTAGTTATATTGAGTTATACCAGGCTATATACTGTAGTTATCTAGTTATACTGAGTTATACCAGGCTATATACTGTAGTTATACTGAGTTATACCAGGCTATATACTGGAGTTATCTAGTTATACCAGGCTATATACTGTAGTTATCTAGTTATACTGAGTTATACCAGGCTATATACTGTAGTTATACTGAGTTATACCAGGCTATATACTGTGGTTATCTAGTTATACCAGGCTATATACTGAGTTATACCAGGCTATATACTGTAGTTATACTGAGTTATACCAGGCTATATACTGTAGTTATACTGAGTTATACCAGGCTATATACTGTAGTTATCTAGTTATATTGAGTTATACCAGGCTATATACTGTAGTTAGCTAGTTATATTGAGTTATACCAGGCTATATACTGTAGTTATCTAGTTATACTGAGTTATACCAGGCTATATACTGTAGTTATACTGAGTTATACCAGGCTATATACTGGAGTTATCTAGTTATACCAGGCTATATACTGTAGTTATCTAGTTATACTGAGTTATACCAGGCTATATACTGTAGTTATACTGAGTTATACCAGGCTATATACTGCAGTTATCTAGTTATACCAGGCTATATACTGTAGTTATACTGAGTTATACTAGGCTATATACTGTAGTTATACTGAGTTATACCAGGCTATATACTGTAGTTAGCTAGTTATATTGAGTTATACCAGGCTATATACTGTAGTTATCTAGTTATACTGAGTTATACCAGGCTATATACTGTAGTTATACTGAGTTATACCAGGCTATATACTGGAGTTATCTAGTTATACCAGGCTATATACTGTAGTTATCTAGTTATACTGAGTTATACCAGGCTATATACTGTATCAAATTCAAATCAAATCAAATCAAATTTATTTATATAGCCCTTCGTACATCAGCTGATATCTCAAAGTGCTGTACAGAAACCCAGCCTAAAACCCCAAACAGCAAGCAATGCAGGTGTAGAAGCACGGTGGCTAGGAAAAACTCCCTAGAAAAGCCAAAACCTAGGAAGAAACCTAGAGAGGAACCAGGCTATGTGGGGTGGCCAGTCCTCTTCTGGCTGTGCCGGGTAGAGATTATAACAGAACATGGCCAAGATGTTCAAATGTTCATAAATGACCAGCATGGTCGAATAATAATAAGGCAGAACAGTTGAAACTGGAGCAGCAGCACGGCCAGGTGGACTGGGGACAGCAAGGAGTCATCATGTCAAGTAGTCCTGGGGCATGGTCCTAGGGCTCAGGTCAGTTGAAACTGGAGCAGCAGCACGGCCAGGTGGACTGGGGACAGCAAGGAGTCATCATGTCAGGTAGTCCTGGGGCATGGTCCTAGGGCTCAGGTCCTCCGAGAGAGAGAAGGAGAGAATTAGAGAACGCACACTTAGATTCACACAGGACACCGAATTGGACAGGAGAAGTACTCCAGATATAACAAACTGACCCCAGCCCCCGACACATAAACTACTGCAGCATAAATACTGGAGGCTGAGACAGGAGGGGTCAGGAGACACTGTGGCCCCACCCGAGGACACCCCGGACAGGGCCAAACAGGAAGGATATAACCCCACCCACTTTGCCAAAGCACAGCCCCCACACCACTGGAGGGATATCTTCAACCACCAACTTACCATCCTGAGACAAAGCTGAGTATAGCCCGCAAAGATCTCCGCCACGGCACAACCCGAGGGGGGGGGGGGCGCCAACCCAGACAGGATGACCACATCAGTGAATCAACCCACTCAGGTGACGCACCCCCTCCAGGGACGGCATGAGAGAGCCCCAGCAAGCCAGTGACTCAGCCCCTGTAATAGGGTTAGAGGCAGAGAATCCCAGTGGAAAGAGGGGAACCGGCCAGGCAGAGACAGCAAGGGTGGTTCGTTGCTCCAGAGCCTTTCCGTTCACCTTCCCACTCCTGGGCCAGACTACACTCAATCATATGACCCACTGAAGAGATGAGTCTTCAGTAAAGACTTAAAGGTTGAGACCGAGTTTGCGTCTCTGACATGGGTAGGCAGACCGTTCCATAAAAATGGAGCTCTATAGGAGAAAGCCCTGCCTCCAGCTGTTTGCTTAGAAATTCTAGGGACAATTAGGAGGCCTGCGTCTTGTGACCGTAGCGTACGTGTAGGTATGTACGGCAGGACCAAATCAGAGAGATAGGTAGGAGCAAGCCCATGCAATGCTTTGTAGGTTAGCAGTAAAACCTTGAAATCAGCCCTTGCTTTGACAGGAAGCCAGTGTAGGGAGGCTAGCACTGGAGTAATATGATCAAATTTTTTGGTTCTAGTCAGGATTCTAGCAGCCGTATTTAGCACTAACTGAAGTTTATTTAGTGCTTTATCCGGGTAGCCGGAAAGTAGAGCATTGCAGTAGTCTAACCTAGAAGTGACAAAAGCATGGATTAATTTTTCTGCATCATTTTTGGACAGAAAGTTTCTGATTTTTGCAATGTTACGTAGATGGAAAAAAGCTGTCCTTGAAATGGTCTTGATATGTTCTTCAAAAGAGAGATCAGGGTCCAGAGTAACGCCGAGGTCCTTCATAGTTTTATTTGAGATGACTGTACAACCATTAAGATTAATTGTCAGATTCAACAGAAGATCTCTTTGTTTCTTGGGACCTAGAACAAGCATCTCTGTTTTATCCGAGTTTAAAAGTAGAAAGTTTGCTGCCATCCACTTCCTTATGTCTGAAACACATGCTTCTAGCGAGGGCAATTTTGGGGCTTCACCATGTTTCATTGAAATGTACAGCTGTGTATCATCCGCATAGCAGTGAAAGTTAACATTATGTTTTCGAATAACATCCCCAAGAGGTAAAATATATAGTGAAAACAACAGCGGTCCTAAAACGGAACCTTGAGGAACACCGAAATTTACAGTTGATTTGTCAGAGGACAAACCATCCACAGAGACAAACTGATATCTTTCCGACAGATAAGATCTAAACCAGGCCAGAACTTGTCCGTGTAGACCAATTTGGGTTTCCAATCTCTCCAAAAGAATGTGGTGATCGATGGTATCAAAAGCAGCACTAAGGTCTAGGAGCACGAGGACAGATGCAGAGCCTCGGTCCGATGCCATTAAAATGTCATTTACCACCTTCACAAGTGCCGTCTCAGTGCTATGATGGGGTCTAAAACCAGACTGAAGCATTTCATATACATTGTTTGTCTTCAGGAAGGCAGTGAGTTGCTGAGCAACAGCCTTTTCTAAGATTTTTGAGAGGAATGGAAGATTCGATATAGGCCGATAGTTTTTTATATTTTCTGGGTCAAGGTTTGGCTTTTTCAAGAGAGGCTTTATTACTGCCACTTTTAGTGAGTTTGGTACACATCCGGTGGATAGAGAGCCGTTTATTATGTTCAACATAGGAGGGCCAAGCACAGGAAGCAGCTCTTTCAGTAGTTTAGTTGGAATAGGGTCCAGTAAGCAGCTTGAAGGTTTAGAGGCCCTGATTATTTTCATCATTGTGTCAAGAGATATAGTACTAAAACACTTGAGCGTCTCTCTTGATCCTAGGTCCACGCAGAGTTGTGCAGACTCAGGACAACTGAGCTTTGAAGGAATACGCAGATTTAAAGAGGAGTCTGTAATTTGCTTTCTAATAATCATAATTTTTTCCTCAAAGAAGTTCATGAATTTATCACTGCTAAAGTGAAAGTCATCCTCTCTTGGGGAATGCTGTAGTTATACTGAGTTATACCAGGCTATATACTGTGGTTATCTAGTTATACCAGGCTATATACTGAGTTATACCAGGCTATATACTGTAGTTATACTGAGTTATACCAGGCTATATACTGTAGTTATCTAGTTATATTGAGTTATACCAGGCTATATACTGTAGTTAGCTAGTTATATTGAGTTATACCAGGCTATATACTGTAGTTATCTAGTTATACTGAGTTATACCAGGCTATATACTGTAGTTATACTGAGTTATACCAGGCTATATACTGCAGTTATCTAGTTATACCAGGCTATATACTGTAGTTATCTAGTTATACTGAGTTATACCAGGCTATATACTGTAGTTATACTGAGTTATACCAGGCTATATTCTGTGGTTATCTAGTTATACCAGGCTATATACTGTAGTTATACTGAGTTATACTAGGCTATATACTGTAGTTATACTGAGTTATACCAGGCTATATACTGTAGTTAGCTAGTTATATTGAGTTATACCAGGCTATATACTGTAGTTATACTGAGTTATACCAGGCTATATTCTGTGGTTATCTAGTTATACCAGGCTATATACTGTAGTTATACTGAGTTATACCAGGCTATATACTGTAGTTATACTGAGTTATACCAGGCTATATACTGCAGTTATACCAGGCTATATACTGTAGTTATACTGAGTTATACCAGGCTATATACTGTAGTTATCTAGTTATATTGAGTTATACCAAGCTATATACTGTAGTTAGCTAGTTATATTGAGTTATACCAGGCTATATACTGTAGTTATCTAGTTATACTGAGTTATACCAGGCTATATACTGTAGTTATACTGAGTTATACCAGGCTATATACTGTAGTTATACCAGGCTATATACTGTAGTTATACCAGGCTATATACTGTAGTTATACCAGGCTATATACTGTAGTTATACCAGGCTATATACTGTAGTTAAACCAGGCTATATGCTGTAGTTAGCTAGTTATACTGAGTTATACCAGGCTATATACTGTAGTTATACTGAGTTATACCAGGCTATATACTGTAGTTATACCAGGCTATATACTGTAGTTATACCAGGCTATATACTGTAGTTATACCAGGCTATATAGTGTATTTATGGCAGTGTGCGTTGTCATTATATCACCATTACACTCTGTATTATATGGAAAACACAAAGCAAAAATCAGTTAAATTTGACATTGGACTGGAACCCTGAAAGAGTTCTGGATCTAGCTGTCAAACAGTTTTATTGTATAGAGGTTATCTATGTGTGTTAGGTAGACTATATACTGTAGTTATCAGTTATACTGAGTTATACCAGGCTATATACTGTAGTTATACTGAGTTATACCAGGCTATATACTGTGGTTATCTAGTTATACCAGGCTATATACTGTAGTTATACTGAGTTATACCAGGCTATATACTGTGGTTATCTAGTTATACCAGGCTATATACTGAGTTATACCAGGCTATATACTGTAGTTATACTGAGTTATACCAGGCTATATACTGTAGTTATCTAGTTATATTGAGTTATACCAGGCTATATACTGTAGTTAGCTAGTTATATTGAGTTATACCAGGCTATATACTGTAGTTATCTAGTTATACTGAGTTATACCAGGCTATATACTGTAGTTATACTGAGTTATACCAGGCTATATACTGGAGTTATCTAGTTATACCAGGCTATATACTGTAGTTATCTAGTTATACTGCGTTATACCAGGCTATATACTGTAGTTATACTGAGTTATACCAGGCTATATACTGTGGTTATCTAGTTATACCAGGCTATATACTGTAGTTATACTGAGTTATACCAGGCTATATACTGTAGTTATACTGAGTTATACCAGGCTATATACTGTAGTTAGCTAGTTATATTGAGTTATACCAGGCTATATACTGTAGTTATCTAGTTATACTGAGTTATACCAGGCTATATACTGTAGTTATACTGAGTTATACCAGGCTATATACTGTAGTTATACTGAGTTATACCAGGCTATATACTGCAGTTATACCAGGCTATATACTGTAGTTATACTGAGTTATACCAGGCTATATACTGTAGTTATACTGAGTTATACCAGGCTATATACTGTAGTTATCTAGTTATATTGAGTTATACCAAGCTATATACTGTAGTTATCTAGTTATATTGAGTTATACCAAGCTATATACTGTAGTTAGCTAGTTATATTGAGTTATACCAGGCTATATACTGTAGTTATCTAGTTATACTGAGTTATACCAGGCTATATACTGTAGTTATACTGAGTTATACCAGGCTATATACTGTAGTTATACCAGGCTATATACTGTAGTTAAACCAGGCTATATGCTGTAGTTAGCTAGTTATACTGAGTTATACCAGGCTATATACTGTAGTTATACTGAGTTATACCAGGCTATATACTGTAGTTATACCAGGCTATATACTGTAGTTATACCAGGCTATATACTGTAGTTATACCAGGCTATATACTGTAGTTATACCAGGCTATATAGTGTATTTATGGCAGTGTGCGTTGTCATTATATCACCATTACACTCTGTATTATATGGAAAACACAAAGCAAAAATCAGTTAAATTTGACATTGGACTGGAACCCTGAAAGAGTTCTGGATCTAGCTGTCAAACAGTTTTATTGTATAGAGGTTATCTATGTGTGTTAGGTAGACTATATACTGTAGTTATCAGTTATACTGAGTTATACCAGGCTATATACTGTAGTTATACTGAGTTATACCAGGCTATATACTGTGGTTATCTAGTTATACCAGGCTATATACTGTAGTTATACTGAGTTATACCAGGCTATATACTGTAGTTATCTAGTTATACCAGGCTATATACTGTAGTTATACTGAGTTATACCAGGCTATATACTGTAGTTATCTAGTTATATTGAGTTATACCAGGCTATATACTGTAGTTAGCTAGTTATATTGCGTTATACCAGGCTATATACTGTAGTTATCTAGTTATACTGAGTTATACCAGGCTATATACTGTAGTTATACTGAGTTATACCAGGCTATATACTGCAGTTATCTAGTTATACCAGGCTATATACTGTAGTTATCTAGTTATACTGAGTTATACCAGGCTATATACTGTAGTTATACTGAGTTATACCAGGCTATATACTGTAGTTATCTAGTTATACTGAGTTATACCAGGCTATATACTGTAGTTATACTGAGTTATACCAGGCTATATACTGTAGTTATACTGAGTTATACCAGGCTATATACTGCAGTTATCTAGTTATACCAGGCTATATACTGTAGTTATACTGAGTTATACCAGGCTATATACTGTAGTTATCTAGTTATATTGAGTTATACCAGGCTATATACTGTAGTTATATTGAGTTATACCAGGCTATATACTGTAGTTATCTAGTTATATTGAGTTATACCAGGCTATATACTGTAGTTATCTAGTTATATTGAGTTATACCAGGCTATATACTGTAGTTATACTGTAATAGAGTTATATGTAATAGACAAAATAGTCAAATTTGGTGAAGTGAAGTGAAAAAATTACTTTAAAAAAATATAAATATATATTATAAATGGAAAAGTGGTGCGTTCAATACGTATTCACCCCTTTACTATGAAGCCCCTTCCATTTGCTATGAAGCCCCTCCCCCTTTGATATTAAGCCCCTCCCCTTTGCTATGAAGCCCCTAAATAAGATCTGGTGCAACCAATTACCTTCAGATGTCACATAATTAGTTAAATAAAGTCCACCTGTGTAACGGCTGTCTTGGGTGGAAGAAGGAGAGGACCAAAGCGCAGCGTGGTTCGTGTTCATCTTAATTTAATAATAATCAAAAAACGGAACATTTCAAATTACAAAACAACAAAGTTGTCACAACTGAATCAGTTCTATCTTGTGCAGACACACAAAGACTGAAAACTACCACCCACAAACCCCAACAGAAAACATGCTACCTGAAATATGGTTCCCAATCTGAGACAATGACTAATACCTGCCTCTGATTGAGAACCATATCAGGCCAAACAAGAAACCCCACATAGAAACAGAAAACATAGACTGCCCACCCAACTCACGCCCTGACCACACTAAAACAAAGAAAATACAAAAGAACTATGGTCAGAACGTGACAATCTGTGTGCAATCTAAGTGTCACATGAACTGTCACATGATCTCAGTATATATGCTCCTGTTCTGAAAGGCCCCAGAGTCTGCAGCACCACCAAGCAAGTGGCTCCACCAAGCAAGCGGCACTATGAAGACAAAGGAGCTCACCAAACATGTCAGGGACAAAGTTGTGGAGAAGTATAGATCGGGGTTGGGTTATAAAAAAGATCAGAACTTTGAACATCCCACACAGCAGCATTAAATCCATTATTAAATAACGGAAAGAATATGGCACCACAACAAACCTGCCAAGAGAGGGCCGCCCACCAAAACTCACAGACCAGGCAAGGAGGGCATTAATCAGAGAGGCATCAAACAGACCAAAGATAACCCTGAAGGAGCTGCAACGCTCCACAGCAGAGATCTGACTCTCTGTCCACAGGACCACTTTAAGCTGCAACGCTCCACAGCGGAGATCTGACTATCTGTCCATAGGAACACTTTAAGCTGCAACGCTCCACAGCGGAGATCTGACTCTCTGTCCATAGGACCACTTTAAGCCGTACGCTCCACAGCGGAGATCTGACTCTCTGTCCACAGGACCACTTTAAGCTGCAACGCTCCACAGCGGAGATCTGACTCTCTGTCCATAGGACCACTTTAAGCCGTACGCTCCACAGCGGAGATCTGACTCTCTGTCCACAGGACCACTTTAAGCTGCAACGCTCCACAGCGGAGATCTGACTCTCTGTCCATAGGACCACTTTAAGCCGTACGCGCCACAGCGGAGATCTGACTCTCTGTCCATAGGACCACTTTAAGCTGCAACGCTCCACAGCGGAGATCTGACTCTCTGTCCATAGGACCACTTTAAGCTGCAACGCTCCACAGCGGAGATCTGACTCTCTGTCCATAGGACCACTTTAAGCTGCAACGCTCCACAGCGGAGATCTGACTCTCTGTCCACAGGACCACTTTAAGCTGCAACGCTCCACAGCGGAGATCTGACTCTCTGTCCATAGGACCACTTTAAGCCGTACGCGCCACAGCGGAGATCTGACTCTCTGTCCATAGGACCACTTTAAGCTGCAACGCTCCACAGCGGAGATCTGACTCTCTGTCCATAGGACCACTTTAAGCTGCAACGCTCCACAGCGGAGATCTGACTCTCTGTCCATAGGACCACTTTAAGCTGCAACGCTCCACAGCGGAGATCTGACTCTCTGTCCATAGGACCACTTTAAGCTGCAACGCTCCACAGCGGAGATCTGACTATCTGTCCATAGGACCACTTTAAGCTGCAACGCTCCACAGCGGAGATCTGACTCTCTGTCCATAGGACCACTTTAAGCCGTACGCTCCACAGCGGAGATCTGACTCTCTGTCCATAGGACCACTTTAAGCCGTACGCTCCACAGCGGAGATCTGACTCTCTGTCCATAGGACCACTTTAAGCTGCAACGCTCCACAGCGGAGATCTGACTCTCTGTCCATAGGACCACTTTAAGCTGCAACGCTCCACAGCGGAGATCTGACTCTCTGTCCATAAGACCACTTTAAGCCATACGCGCCACAGCGGAGATCTGACTCTCTGTCCATAAGACCACTTTAAGCCGTACGCTCCACAGCGGAGATCTGACTCTCTGTCCATAGGACCACTTTAAGCCGTACGCGCCACAGCGGAGATCTGACTCTCTGTCCATAGGACCACTTTAAGCTGCAACGCTCCAAAGCGGAGATCTGACTCTCTGTCCATAGGACCACTTTAAGCTGCAACGCTCCAAAGCGGAGATCTGACTCTCTGTCCATAGGACCACTTTAAGCCGTACTCGCCACAGCGGAGATCTGACTCTCTGTCCATAGGACCACTTTAAGCCGTACGCTCCACAGCGGAGATCTGACTATCTGTCCATAGGACCACTTTAAGCTGCAACGCTCCACAGCGGAGATCTGACTCTCTGTCCATAGGACCACTTTAAGCTGCAACGCTCCACAGCGGAGATCTGACTCTCTGTCCATAGGACCACTTTAAGCCGTACTCGCCACAGCGGAGATCTGACTATCTGTCCATAGGACCACTTTAAGCCGTACGCTCCACAGCGGAGATCTGACTATCTGTCCATAGGACCACTTTAAGCTGCAACGCTCCACAGCGGAGATCTGACTCTCTGTCCATAGGACCACTTTAAGCTGCAACGCTCCACAGCGGAGATCTGACTCTCTGTCCATAGGACCACTTTAAGCCGTACGATCCACAGCGGAGATCTGACTCTCTGTCCATAGGACCACTTTAAGCCGTACGCTCCACAGCGGAGATCTGACTCTCTGTCCATAGGACCACTTTAAGCCGTATGCGCCACAGCGGAGATCTGACTCTCTGTCCATAGGACCACTTTAAGCTGCAACGCTCCACAGCGGAGATCTGACTCTCTGTCCACAGGACCACTTTAAGCCGTACGCTCCACAGCGGAGATCTGACTCTCTGTCCATAGTACCACTTTAAGCTGCAACGCTCCACAGCGGAGATCTGACTCTCTGTCCATAGGACCACTTTAAGCTGCAACGCTCCACAGCGGAGATCTGACTCTCTGTCCATAGGACCACTTTAAGCCGTACGCGCCACAGCACCACTTTAAGCTGCAACGCTCCACAGCGGAGATCTGACTATCTGTCCATAGGACCACTTTAAGCTGCAACGCTCCACAGCGGAGATCTGACTCTCTGTCCATAGGAACACTGTAAGCTGCAACGCTCCACAGCGGAGATCTGACTCTCTGTCCATAGGACCACTTTAAGCTGCAACGCTCCACAGCGGAGATCTGACTCTCTGTCCACAGGACCACTTTAAGCCGTACGCTCCACAGCGGAGATCTGACTCTCTGTCCATAGGACCACTTTAAGCTGCAACGCTCCACAGCGGAGATCTGACTCTCTGTCCATAGGACCACTTTAAGCCGTACGCTCCACAGTGGAGATCTGACTCTCTGTCCATAGGACCACTTTAAGCCGTACGCTCCACAGCGGAGATCTGACTCTCTGTCCACAGGACCACTTTAAGCTGCAACGCTCCACAGCGGAGATCTGACTCTCTGTCCATAGGACCACTTTAAGCTGCAACGCTCCACAGCGGAGATCTGACTCTCTGTCCATAGGACCACTTTAAGCCGTACGCTCCACAGCGGAGATCTGACTCTCTGTCCATAGGACCACTTTAAGCCGTACGCTCCACAGCGGAGATCTGACTCTCTGTCCATAGGACCACTTTAAGCCGTACGCTCCACAGCGGAGATCTGACTCTCTGTCCATAGGACCACTTTAAGCCGTACGCTCCACAGCGGAGATCTGACTCTCTGTCCATAGGACCACTTTAAGCCGTACGCTCCACAGTGGAGATCTGACTCTCTGTCCATAGGACCACTTTAAGCCGTACGCTCCGCAGCGGAGATCTGACTCTCTGTCCATAGGACCACTTTAAGCTGCAACGCTCCACAGCGGAGATCTGACTATCTGTCCATAGGACCACTTTAAGCCGTACGCTCCACAGCGGAGATCTGACTATCTGTCCATAGGACCACTTTAAGCTGCAACGCTCCACAGCGGAGATCTGACTCTCTGTCCATAGGACCACTTTAAGCTGCAACGCTCCACAGCGGAGATCTGACTCTCTGTCCATAGGACCACTTTAAGCCGTACGCTCCACAGCGGAGATCTGACTCTCTGTCCATAGGACCACTTTAAGCCGTACGCTCCACAGCGGAGATCTGACTCTCTGTCCATAGGACCACTTTAAGCCGTATGCGCCACAGCGGAGATCTGACTCTCTGTCCATAGGACCACTTTAAGCTGCAACGCTCCACAGCGGAGATCTGACTCTCTGTCCACAGGACCACTTTAAGCCGTACGCTCCACAGCGGAGATCTGACTCTCTGTCCATAGGACCACTTTAAGCTGCAACGCTCCACAGCGGAGATCTGACTCTCTGTCCATAGGACCACTTTAAGCCGTACGCGCCACAGCACCACTTTAAGCTGCAACGCTCCACAGAGGAGATCTGACTATCTGTCCATAGAACCACTTTAAGCTGCAACGCTCCACAGCGGAGATCTGACTCTCTGTCAATAGGAACACTGTAAGCTGCAACGCTCCACAGCGGAGATCTGACTCTCTGTCCATAGGACCACTTTAAGCTGCAACGCTCCACAGCGGAGATCTGACTCTCTGTCCATATGACCACTTTAAGCCGTACGCTCCACAGCGGAGATCTGACTCTCTGTCCATAGGACAACTTTAAGCTGCAACGCTCCACAGCGGAGATCTGACTCTCTGTCCATAGGACCACTTTAAGCCGTACGCTCCACAGTGGAGATCTGACTCTCTGTCCATAGGACCACTTTAAGCCGTACGCTCCACAGCGGAGATCTGACTCTCTGTCCACAGGACCACTTTAAGCTGCAACGCTCCACAGCGGAGATCTGACTCTCTGTCCATAGGAACACTTTAAGCTGCAACGCTCCACAGCGGAGATCTGACTCTCTGTCCATAGGACCACTTTAAGCCGTACGCTCCACAGCGGAGATCTGACTCTCTGTCCATAGGACCACTTTAAGCCGTACGCTCCACAGTGGAGATCTGACTCTCTGTCCATAGGACCACTTTAAGCCGTACGCTCCACAGCGGAGATCTGACTCTCTGTCCATAGGACCACTTTAAGCCGTACGCTCCACAGCGGAGATCTGACTCTCTGTCCATAGGAACACTGTAAGCTGCAACGCTCCACAGCGGAGATCTGACTCTCTGTCCATAGGACCACTTTAAGCCGTACGCTCCACAGTGGAGATCTGACTCTCTGTCCATAGGACCACTTTAAGCCGTACGCTCCACAGCGGAGATCTGACTCTCTGTCCATAGGACCACTTTAAGCCGTACGCTCCACAGCGGAGATCTGACTCTCTGTCCATAGGAACACTGTAAGCTGCAACGCTCCACAGCGGAGATCTGACTCTCTGTCCATAGGACCACTTTAAGCCGTACGCTCCACAGCGGAGATCTGACTCTCTGTCCATAGGACCACTTTAAGCTGCAACGCTCCACAGCGGAGATCTGACTCTCTGTCCATAGGACCACTTTAAGCTGCAACGCTCCACAGCGGAGATCTGACTCTCTGTCCATAGGACCACTTTAAGCTGCAACGCTCCACAGCGGAGATCTGACTCTCTGTCCATAGGACCACTTTAAGCTGCAACGCTCCACAGCGGAGATCTGACTCTCTGTCCATAGGACCACTTTAAGCTGCAACGCTCCACAGCGGAGATCTGACTATCTGTCCATAGGACCACTTTAAGCTGCAACGCTCCACAGCGGAGATCTGACCCTCTGTCCATAGGACCACTTTAAGCTGCAACGCTCCACAGCGGAGATCTGACTCTCTGTCCATAGGACCACTTTAAGCTGCAACGCTCCACAGCGGAGATCTGACTCTCTGTCCATAGGACCACTGTAAGCTGCAACGCTCCACAGCGGAGATCTGACTCTCTGTCCATAGGACCACTTTAAGCCGTACGCTCCACAGTGGAGATCTGACTCTCTGTCCATAGGACCACTTTAAGCCGTACGCTCCACAGCGGAGATCTGACTCTCTGTCCATAGGACCACTTTAAGCCGTACGCTCCACAGCGGAGATCTGACTCTCTGTCCATAGGAACACTGTAAGCTGCAACGCTCCACAGCGGAGATCTGACTCTCTGTCCATAGGACCACTTTAAGCCGTACGCTCCACAGCGGAGATCTGACTCTCTGTCCATAGGACCACTTTAAGCTGCAACGCTCCACAGCGGAGATCTGACTCTCTGTCCATAGGACCACTTTAAGCTGCAACGCTCCACAGCGGAGATCTGACTCTCTGTCCATAGGACCACTTTAAGCTGCAACGCTCCACAGCGGAGATCTGACTATCTGTCCATAGGACCACTTTAAGCTGCAACGCTCCACAGCGGAGATCTGACTCTCTGTCCATAGGACCACTTTAAGCTGTACGCTCCACAGCGGAGATCTGACTCTCTGTCCATAGGACCACTTTAAGCTGCAACGCTCCACAGCGGAGATCTGACTCTCTTTCCATAGGACCACTTTAAGCTGCAATGCTCCACAGCGGAGATCTGACTCTCTGTCCATAGGACCACTTTAAGCTGCAACGCTCCACAGCGGAGATCTGACTCTCTGTCCATAGGAACACTGTAAGCCGTACGCTCCACAGCACCACTTTAAGCTGTTGTGGTGGAATTCTTCTGCTTTACCAAATAAAGAGAGTTTCAAACTACACACCAGTCAGAGTTATACTTCAACTACATATTTTTTATTAAGAGCTTTGCAATAGCCTTTTTTGACTTTCAATGATGATATCTCTAATGAACCACTGAAAAGTACCAACAGAAAAGTAAATAGATCTTTTGTAGCCAAGATACACCCCTCTCAACTCACATGATGAACCACAGATCTTAGGAACAGTTCACAAAGAAAGACTTTTTCTTGAGAAAGGAGTATCCCTTACCCAGATAACATAAGCTATAAATTATCGTTCAGTTTGGTCCCTCAGACGAGGTTCTAATCTCGTTCCTGGTTCTTCATAGGAAAAAAACACCAACTTATCCAATGGCATATGTCAATTGTCAACTCTACATTTACATTTACATTTAAGTCATTTAGCAGACGCTCTTATCCAGAGCGACTTACAAATTGGTGAATTCACCTTCTGACATCCAGTGGAACAGCCACTTTACAATAGTGCATCTAAATCATTAAGGGGGGGGTGGTGAGAAGGATTACTTATCCTATCCTAGGTATTCCTTGAAGAGGTGGGGTTTCAGGTGTCTCCGGAAGGTGGTGATTGACTCCGCTGTCCTGGCGTCGTGAGGGAGTTTGTTCCACCATTGGGGGGCCAGAGCAGCGAACAGTTTTGACTGGGCTGAGCGGGAACTGTACTTCCTCAATGGTAGGGAGGCGAGCAGGCCAGAGGTGGATGAACGCAGTGCCCTTGTTTGGGTGTAGGGCCTGATCAGAGCCTGGAGGTACTGCGGTGCCGTTCCCCTCACAGCTCCGTAGGCAAGCACCATGGTCTTGTAGCGGATGCGAGCTTCAACTGGAAGCCAGTGGAGAGAGCGGAGGAGCGGGGTGACGTGAGAGAACTTGGGAAGGTTGAACACCAGACGGGCTGCGGCGTTCTGGATGAGTTGTAGGGGTTTAATGGCACAGGCAGGGAGCCCAGCCAGCAGCGAGTTGCAGTAATCCAGACGGGAGATGACAAGTGCCTGGATTAGGACCTGCGCCGCTTCCTGTGTGAGGCAGGGTCGTACTCTGCGGATGTTGTAGAGCATGAACCTACAGGAACGGGCCACCGCCATGATGTTGGTTGAGAACGACAGGGTGTTGTCCAGGATCATGCCAAGGTTCTTAGCGCTCTGGGAGGAGGACACAATGGAGTTGTCAACCGTGATGGCGAGATCATGGAACGGGCAGTCCTTCCCCGGGAGGAAGAGCAGCTCCGTCTTGCCGAGGTTCAGCTTGAGGTGGTGATCCGTCATCCACACTGATATGTCTGCCAGACATGCAGAGATGCGATTCGCCACCTGGTCATCAGAAGGGGAAAGGAGAAGATTAATTGTGTGTCGTCTGCATAGCAATGATAGGAGAGACCATGTGAGGTTATGACAGAGCCAAGTGACTTGGTGTATAGCGAGAATAGGAGAGGGCCTAGAACAGAGCCCTGGGGGACACCAGTGGTGAGAGCGCGTGGCGAGGAGACAGATTCTCGCCACGCCACCTGGTAGGAGCGACCTGTCAGGTAGGACGCAATCCAAGCGTGGGCCGCGCCGGAGATGCCCAACTCGGAGAGGGTGGAGAGCAGGATCTGATGGTTCACAGTATCGAAGGCAGCCGATAGGTCTAGAAGGATGAGAGCAGAGGAGAGAGAGTTAGCTTTAGCAGTGCGGAGCGCCTCCGTGATGCAGAGAAGAGCAGTCTCAGTTGAATGGCTAGTCTTGAAACCTGACTGATTTGGATCAAGAAGGTCATTCTGAGAGAGATAGCGGGAGAGCTGGCCAAGGACGGCACGTTCAAGAGTTTTGGAGAGAAAAGAAAGAAGGGATACTGGTCTGTAGTTGTTGACATCGGAGGGATCGAGTGTAGGTTTCTTCAGAAGGGGTGCAACTCTCGCTCTCTTGAAGACGGAAGGGACGTAGCCAGCGGTCAGGGATGAGTTGATGAGCGAGGTGAGGTAAGGGAGAAGGTCCCCGGAAATGGTCTGGAGGAGAGAGGAGGGGATAGGGTCGAGCGGGCAGGTTGTTGGGCGGCCGGCCGTCACAAGAAGCGAGATTTCATCTGGAGAGAGAGGGGAGAAAGAGGTCAGAGCACAGGGTAGGGCAGTGTGAGCAGAACCAGCGGTGTCGTTTGACTTAGCAAACGAGGATCGGATGTCGTCGACCTTCTTTTCAAAATGGTTGACGAAGTCATCTGCAGAGAGGGAGGAGGGGGGAGGGGGAGGAGGATTCAGGAGGGAGGAGAAGGTGGCAAAGAGCTTCCTAGGGTTAGAGGCAGATGCTTGGAATTTAGAGTGGTAGAAAGTGGCTTTAGCAGCAGAGACAGAGGAGGAAAATGTAGAGAGGAGGGAGTGAAAGGATGCCAGGTCCGCAGGGGAGGCGAGTTTTCCTCCATTTCCGCTCGGCTGCCCGGAGCTCTGTTCTGTGAGCTCGCAATGAGTCATCGAGCCACGGAGCGGGAGGGGAGGACCGAGCCGGCCTGGAGGATAGGGGACATAGAGAGTCAAAGGATGCAGAAAGGGAAGAGAGGAGGGTTGAGGAGGCAGAGTCAGGAGAAAGGTTGGAGAAGGTATGAGCAGAGGGAAGAGATGAAAGGATGGAAGAGGAAAGAGTAGCGGGGAGAGAGAGCGAAGGTTGGGACGGCGCGATACCATCCGAGTAGGGGCAGTGTGGGAAGTGTTGGATGAGAGCGAGAGGGAAAAGGATACAAGGTAGTGGTCGGAGACTTGGAGGGGAGTTGCAGTGAGGTTAGTGGAAGAACAGCATCTAGTAAAGATGAGGTCGAGTGTATTGCCTGCCTTGTGAGTAGGGGGGGAAGGTGAGAGGGTGAGGTCAAAAGAGGAGAGGAGTGGAAAGAAGGAGGCAGAGAGGAATGAGTCAAAGGTAGACGTGGGGAGGTTAAAGTCGCCCAGGACTGTGAGAGGTGAGCCGTCCTCAGGAAAGGAGCTTATCAAGGCATCAAGCTCATTGATGAACTCTCCGAGGGAACCTGGAGGGCGATAAATGATAAGAATGTTAAGCTTGAAAGGGCTGGTAACTGTGACAGCATGGAATTCAAAGGAGGCGATAGATAGATGGGTAAGGGGAGAGAGAGAGAATGACCACTTGGGAGAGATGAGGATCCCGGTGCCACCACCCCGCTGACCAGAAGCTCTCGGGGTGTGCGAGAACACGTGGGCGGACGAAGAGAGAGCAGTAGGAGTAGCAGTGTTATCTGTGGTGATCCATGTTTCCGTCAGTGCCAGGAAGTCGAGGGACTGGAGGGAGGCATAGGCTGAGATGAACTCTGCCTTGTTGGCCGCAGATCGGCAGTTCCAGAGGCTACCGGAGACCAGGAACTCCACGTGGGTCGTGCGCGCTGGGACCACCAGATTAGGGTGGCCGCGGCCACGCGGTGTGGAGCGTTTGTATGGTCTGTGCAGAGAGGAGAGAACAGGGATAGATAGACACATAGTTAACAGGGTACAGAAGAGGCTACGCTAATGCAAAGGAGATTGGAATGACAAGTGGACTACACGTCTCGAATGTTCAGAAAGTTAAGCTTACGTAGCAAGAATCTTATTGACTAAGATGATTGAAATGAAACAGTACTGCTGGAGTAGGCTAGCTGGTAGTGGCTGCGATGTTGACACTACACTAATCAAGTCGTTCCGTCGAGTGTAATAGTTTCTACAGTGCTGCTATTCGGGGGCTAGCTGGCTAGCTAGCAGGTTGATTGCGTTCCGTTACTTTAAAAGAACGACAATAGCTGGCTGGCTAACCTAGAAAATCGCTCTAGGCTACACAATTGTCTTAGATACAAAGACGGCTATGTAGCTAGCTAGCTACGATCAAACAAAACAAACCGTTGTACTGTAATAGTTACTACAGTGCTGCTATTCGGGGGCTAGCTGGCTAGCTACGTTAGAAGAACGACAATAGCTGGCCAGCTAACCTAGAAAATCGCTCTAGGCTACACAATTGTCTTAGATACAAAGACGGCTATGTAGCTAGCTAGCTACGATCAAACAAAACAAACCGTTGTACTCTAATAGTTACTACAGTGCTGCTATTCGGGGGCTAGCTGGCTAGATACGCCCATCTCAAGTAAACCCCATCTTGACCCCACTCCTGGACAAGCTCACTGAGGGGAGTGAGCCTCTAGGTCATACACTTATCCTGGGATAGAGTCAGAGAGGACATACAATGTTTCCAGACACTGCCATACACCTCCCCCCAATGGGAAAAGGAGGGAGTGACTGGCACACAGACATTGTGGAGACAAGTAATTGGTTCCCCATTAATCACACCATCCCTTCACATGGTTTAGGAATAGGTAAAGACACATTCACATATGAAGACAATGTTCCATTCTGTCCCCTTCCATTTCTGATATTTCGCATAGCACCAGGGACATGTGAAAGACAAGCCTGACCTCTCCCCTCTCTGGGCCCCAAGTGACTAAGGCCTGGCTGAGGGAAAAGTGCAACTGCCAACACTATAGTCCAAAAGGATACATTCTAATGACAAGTATCTCACATAAGCATATTATGCAAATAAAACATCTTAACTATTTATGTTACCCAACTAATTCTGATTCATCCGCCACACCGTACACTCCACAGAGCTGGGCTTTATGGAAGAGTGGCCATAAAAAAAGCCATCAAGGAAAACACTATGTCTGGCGCAAACCCAACACCTCTTATCACCCCAAGAATACCATCCCCACAGTGAAGCATGGTGGTGGCAGCATCATGCTGTGGCGATGTTCTTCATTGGTAGGGACTGGGAAACTGTTCAGAATTGAAGGAATGATGGATGATGCTAAATACAGGGAAATTCTTGAGGGAAACCTTTTTCAGTCATCCAGAGGTTTGAGACTGGGATAGAGGTTCACCTTCCAGCAGGGCAATGACCCTAAGCATGCTGCTAAAGAGACACTCAAGTGGTATAAGGGGAAACATTTACATGTCTTGGAATGGCCTAGTCAAAGCCTAGACCTTAATCCAATTGAGAATCTGTGGTATTACTTAAAGTTTCTATACACCAGCGGAACCCATCCAACTTGAAGGAGCTGGAGCAGTTTGCCTTGAAGAATGGGCAAAAATCTCAGTGGTTAGATGTGCCAAGCTTTTTTTGGTGCCTCAGCTAGTTAACATTTGTTCCCGGTTTGTGTAGTCATACTTTTTCAGGTGGTGACATGCTAGCTAGCAATAGCCCATCAGGGAACTTATATTTAGCTGTTTTTAGCTAGTTAACGTTAACTCACCATTCAAATCAAATCCAATCAAATGTATTTATATAGCCCTTCGTACATCAGCTGATATCTCAAAGTGCTGTACAGAAACCCAGCCTAAAACCCCAAACAGCAAGCAATACAGGTGTAGAAGTATGGTGGCTTGGAAAAACTCCCTAGAAAGGCCAAAACCTAGGAAGAAACCTAGAGAGGAACCAGGCTATGAGGGGTGGCCAGTCCTCTTCTGGCTGTGCCGGGTGGAGATTATAACAGAACATGGCCAAGATGTTCAAATGTTCATTCATGTAGTCAGACTTGCTAGCTAACATTAGGCCAGCACCATGGCAAGGGTAGTTGGTTAGCTAGCATGTCACCACTTAGAAAAGTCTGACTACATGAAAAGTTGGCTAATGTTAATTAGCTAGCTAAATATCGCTTGTGGGCTAGATAGTTAGACACCTTGGTTGGCTTGTGGGATCAATGTTTTCCCCATACAAGACACAAAAACGATTTCGTTCCACAAGTGCATCTACTGTACATGACTAATCAATTTACAGCTAGAAATGTCAGCAAGGATGGAAATTAAGCTAGCGCTCTAACACAATGTCTGTGCTCACGTGGGCATGGTGGTTACTGACTGGTCCCGGGTTTATATGAAAAGCCATTATCTCATTTAGAAGGCTAAAATCACATTCCTAACTTTTCAAAAATAGTTTCATATTTAATCATATACTTTTTACAATATTAAGATGTAAATATGATATGTACAGTGTAAAAGCTCTTAAAGTTACACTTTTTCTGTTGTAACGTCTTTCTGATCATTTTAACGACATAAAAAACATTATTTATGTTAGAAATATTGTTTCAATGTCCAATCTTTCGACGTTAGAGTTTTTAGGCGGGCCACACCCTCTCTAGACAAAGCATTCCTATGGTGGATACTGAAAGGCTGAGAGGGAAAGTTCCCTCCTCCACCGTGACAGAAGAGAGAGATCGAGACTCATCCACCGTGACAGAAGAGGAGGATCCAGACTCATCCACCCTGACAGAAGGGGAGGATCCAGACTCATCCACCGTGACAGAAGAGGAGAATCCAGACTCATCCACCGTGACAGAAGAGGAGAATCCAGACTCATCCACCGTGACAGAAGGGGAGGATCCAGACTCATCCACCGTGACAGAAGAGGGGGATCCAGACTCATCCACCGTGACAGAAGGGGAGGATCCAGACTCATCCACCGTGACAGAAGAGGAGAATCCAGACTCATCCACCCTGACAGAAGAGGATAATCCAGACTCATCCACCGTGACAGAAGAGGGGGATCCAGACTCATCCACCGTGACAGAAGAGGGGGATCCAGACTCATCCACCGTGACAGAAGGGGAGGATCCAGACTCATCCACCGTGACAGAAGAGGGGGATCCAGACTCATCCACCGTGACAGAAGAGGGGGATCCAGACTCATCCACCGTGACAGAAGGGGAGGATCCAGACTCATCCACCGTGACAGAAGAGGGGGATCCAGACTCATCCACCGTGACAGAAGAGGAGAATCCAGACTCATCCACCGTGACAGAAGGGGAGGATCCAGACTCATCCACCGTGACAGAAGAGGAGAATCCAGACTCATCCACCGTGACAGAAGAGGAGAATCCAGACTCATCCACCGTGACAGAAGAGGAGAATCCAGACTCATCCACCGTGACAGAAGAGGGGGATCCAGAGATGGTTCTCCTTACTTAAAATGGGATGGGACCACTGAGGGACCACTTATCACATTCTCCCAGGTGTGTTTGTGTTATGATAAACAATGAATTTTCTGTCCAGATAAAGATGGTGACACAGCATTAAAAAAGACCTACCCATTGACCAAATGTCTCTTTGTTTTCCAGGCCAACAGGTTTACATCACTTCTTAAGCCATCCGGGTTAAAGGACGTTCTGTGCCAATGTGATCCAGTTCTGGAGACAACAGCACATTGAGCCTGTGGACAATCAGGTCAGTAACTCATCAAACATGATACAATATTGTGCATGTTTTAGGCATGAGGCGGAACATCAGGCTCACCCAACGAGAGACAGGACATCTGCTGGAAGTGAGCGCTCTCTCTCTCTCTCTCTCTGTCCCTCTCTCTCTCTCTCTCTCTGTCCCTCTCTCTCTCTCTCTGTCTCTCTCTCTCTCTCTCTCTCTCTGTCTCTCTCTCTCTCTCTCTCTGTCTCTCTCTCTCTGTCCCTCTCTCTCTCTGTCCCTCTCTCTCTCTCTCTCTCTCTCTGTCCCTCTCTCTGTCTCTCTCTCTCTCTCTCTCTCTCTGAACATCAGGCTCACCCAACGAGAGAGACAGGGATGGAGAGAGATAGAGAGGGATGGAGAGAGAGAGAGAGAGGGACAGAGAGAGAGAGGGACAGAGAGAGAGAGAGAGAGAGAGGGACAGAGAGAGAGAGAGAGAGACAGGGATGGAGAGAGAGATAGGGATGGAGAGAGAGAGAGACGGATGGAGAGAGAGAGAGAGGGATGGAGAGAGAGAGAGGGGGATGGAGAGAGAGAGGGATGGAGAATGAGAGAGAGAGAGGGATGGAGAGAGAGAGAGAGAGAGAGAGAGGGAGGGATGGAGAGAGAGCAATGGAGAGAGAGGGATGGAGGGAGAGGGATAGAGAGAGAGGGATGGAGAGAGAGGGATAAAGACAATAAAAAACTGTTTTTCTGTGGTCCATGGAGGAAGTAAATGGTCTGGGTGTGGATGCAGTGAGGCGTCCAACTCCACAGGCAGTTCAGTGGTCAGGGGGATGTAGTCAGAGCCACCCGCTGGAGAGACACACACACACGCGCACGCACACACACGCATGCGCACGCACACGCACGCACACGCACACACACACACACGCACACGCACACGCACACGCACACACACACACACACACACACACACACACACACACACACACACACACACACACACACACACACACAAGAGGGGTAAACTGTTGACAGCAATTTCACCATGGGCAGAAAATCGACCTGTGGATGCTTGTGGTACACTGTCTGATTGACTGTCTGATTGCTCTGGGAGGAATGAGGGCTGTTTGGCTGTTTTCAGTATACAAACAACACCTACTGTAGCTACGTGACTCGGCTGCTCATGGAGCTTATCTGTGACAACTGAATATAGAAAGAGAAAAGAGAGACAGTTGTCGCCTGAAAGTTGTTATTTAGCATTATTATAAACAAGTCTATTCCTTCACACATCTATACCAGCTGTATCTATACCAGCTGTATCTATACCAGCTGTATCTATACCAGCTGTATCTATACCAGCTGTATCTATACCAGCTGTAGCTATATCAGCTGTATCTATACCAGCTGTATCTATACCAGCTGTAGTTATACCAGCTGTATCTATACCAGCTGTCTCTATACCAGCTGTAGTTATACCAGCTGTATCTATACCAGCTGTATCTATACCAGCTGTAGCTATATCAGCTGTAGCCATACCAGCTGTATCTATACCAGCTGTATATATACCAGCTGTATCTATACCAGCTGTATCTATACCAGCTGTATCTATATCAGCTGTATCTATACCAGCTGTATCTATACCAGCTGTATCTATACCAGCTGTAGTTATACCAGCTGTATCTATACCAGCTGTATCTATACCAGCTGTCTCTATACCAGCTGTCTCTGTACTACCTGTCTCTATACCAGCTGTATCTATACCAGCTGTATATATACCAGCTGTATCTATACCAGCTGTAGTTATACCAGCTGTATCTACACCAGCTGTATCTATACCAGCTGTATCTATACCAGCTGTATCTATACCAGCTATATCTGTACCAGCTATATCTATACCAGCTGTATATATATATCAGCTGTATCTATACCAGCTGTAGCTATACCAGCTGTATCTATACCAGCTGTATCTATACCAGCTGTATATATATATCAGCTGTATCTATACCAGCTGTATCTATATATCAGCTGTATCTATACCAGCTGTATCTATACCAGCTGTATATATAAATCAGCTGTATCTATACCAGCTGTATGTATACCAGCTGTATCTATACCAGCTGTATATATATATCAGCTGTATCTATACCAGCTGTAGCTATACCAGCTGTATCTATACCAGCTGTATATATACCAGCTGTATCTATACCAACTGTATCTATACCAGCTGTATCTATACCAGCTGTAGTTATACCAGCTGTAGTTATACCAGCTATATCTATACCAGCTGTATCTATACCAGCTGTAGTTTTACCAGCTGTAGTTATACCAGCTGTATCTATACCAGCTGTATCTATACCAGCTGTATCTATACCAGCTGTCTCTGTACTACCTGTCTCTATACCAGCTGTATCTATACCAGCTGTAGTTATACCAGCTGTCTCTATACCAGCTGTATCTATACCAGCTGTAGTTATACCAGCTGTATCTATATCAGCTGTAGTTATACCAACTGTATCTATACCAGCTGTATATATACCAGCTGTAGTTATACCAGCTGTATCTATACCAGCTGTAGTTATACCAGCTGTAGTTCTACCAGCTGTATCTATACCAGCTGTAGTTCTACCAGCTGTAGTTATACCAGCTGTCTCTCTACCAGCTGTCTCTATACCAGCTGTATCTATACCAGCTGTATCTATACCAGCTGTAGTTATACCAGCTGTACCTATACCAGCTATATCTATACCAGCTGTATCTGTACCAGCTGTATCTATACCAGCTGTTTCTATACCAGCTGTATATATACCAGCTGTATCTATACCAGCTGTTTCTATACCAGCTGTATCTGTACGAGCTGTAGTTATACCAGCTGTAGTTATACCAGCTGTATCTGTACCAGCTGTATCTATACCAGCTGTTTCTATACCGGCTGTATCTATACCAGCTGTAGTTATACCAGCTGTATCTATACCAGCTGTAGTTATACCAGCTGTCTCTATACCAGCTGTATCTATACCAGCTGTTGTTTTAGCAGCTGTAGTTATACCAGCTGTATCTATACCAGCTGTAGTTATACCAGCTGTATATATACCAGCTATATCTATATCAGCTGTATCTATACCAGCTGTAGTTATACCAGCTGTAGTTATACCAGCTGTCTCTATACCAGCTGTATCTATACCAGCTGTTGTTTTAGCAGCTGTAGTTATACCAGCTGTATCTATACCAGCTGTATCTATACCAGCTGTATATATACCAGCTATATCTATATCAGCTGTATCTATACCAGCTGTAGTTATACCAGCTGTAGTTATACCAGCTGTCTCTATACCAGCTGTCTCTATACCAGCTGTCTCTATACCAGCTGTATCTATACCAGCTGTAGTTATACCAGCTGTAGTTATACCAGCTGTCTCTATACCAGCTGTATCTATACCAGCTGTTGTTTTAGCAGCTGTATCTATACCAGCTGTCTCTATACCAGCTGTATCTATACCAGCTGTTGTTTTAGCAGCTGTATCTATACCAGCTGTCTCTATACCAGCTGTATCTATACCAGCTGTTGTTTTAGCAGCTGTATCTATACCAGCTGTATCTATACCAGCTGTAGTTATACCAGCTGTAGTTATACCAGCTGTATCTATACCAACTGTTGTTTTAGCAGCTGTATGGGGATGTAAATGTAGTGAAGGAGGGCCTTGGGGGCGGGCTCTGGAAAACAGGATGAGGAGAAAACAGGCCCAGAGGGCCTGGAGACAAGGTAGTATCTCTCTTTCTCTGTCTCTCGACACTCACACTTCACTTCTTCTGTAATAGCCTGAAGCAACAGGTTCATCATGGCCAGGGCTTGACTTGGCTTTCCCTGGGCTGAGCCTTCTGTGATGCAGCCTTATGTCCTCTGCAAACACATAGACAGCAATAGACAGCTCTCGCCCCGTCGCCTCACCTCTGCCACCACTCTACCCAACGGGCATCCACTTTTCCTGGGTGATTCATCATCCATAGCATGGGCTTCATCCCTCATTGGAGGCTGAGCCTGGCGGTGGGGAGCAGGGGAGGTGGGAGCAGGGGAGGTGGGAGCAGGGGAGGTGGAAGCAGGGGAGGTGGGAGCAGGGGAGGTTGGGAGCAGGGGAGGTGGGAGCAGGGGAGGTGGGGAGCAGGGGAGGTGGGGAGCAGGGGAGGTGGAAGCAGGGGAGGTGGGAGCAGGGGAGGTGGGGAGCAGGGGAGGAGGGAGCAGGGAGGTGGGGAGCAGGGGAGCAGGCGGCTGCATGGATGGCTGGGCAGTGTGAAAGGAAGAAAGCCTGAGGGGGAGAGGAAAGCTGACAGGTAAATGGACAGCCCATGTCACCTCTCTCTCTCTCTCTCTCTCTCTCTCTCTGTCTCTCTCTCTCTCTCTCTCTCTCTCTCTCTCTCTCTCTCTCTCTCTCTCTCTCTCTCTCTCTCTCTCTCTCTCTCTCTCTCTCTCTCTCTCTCTCTCTCTCTCTCTCTCTCTCTCTCTCTCTCTCTCTCTCTCTCTCTCTCTCTCTGTGGGTCTGTGGCTGGCTGGCTGGCTCGAGGTGTAGAGGTATGTGTTTTTTTGGCTGGCTGGCGGTTTGAGTGACAGATTGACTGATTGGTTGGCTTTTTGAAGGACTGGCCTGCTGACTGGTTGACTGTTTGAATGACTGCCTAAATGGTTGGCTGTTTGACTGGCTGACTGACTGACGGGCTGGCTGGTTGTTTGACTGACCGGCTGGTTGGCTGTTTGACTGGTTGTTTGACTGACTGGCTGGTTGGCTGCATGTAGTGCATCGTTGAAGGTGACTGTGATTAGTGTGACAGACCCCTCAATCCATCTCTATTGTAGTCAGACACACAGACTCACTCATCCATGCACACAGGTTTCTCAGACTTGCACATAGACACCATATAAAACTAAATACATGCACACAGATGAGAAACTTTGACTTGTTTAAATAATACAAATATTGTATGCTAATACAATTTCTCAGAGGAGAAGTTGGGATTTGTTTTAATCCAAAAAAAAGGTAGGGTTCAAAATTCATTTTTAGAAGTCATATTTACAAGTCATATTTTCAAGTTATATTTAGAAGTCATTTTAGAAGTCATTTTAGAAGTCATTTTAGTAGTCATTTTAGAAGTCATTTTAGTAGTCATTTTAGAAGTCATTTTAGTAGTCATTTTAGAAGTCATTTTAGAAGTCATTTTAGAAGTCATTTTAGTAGTTATATTTAGAAGTCATTTTAGTAGTTATATTTAGAAGTCATTTTAGAAGTCATTTTAGAAGTCATTTTAGTAGTCATTTTAGAAGTCATTTTAGAAGTTATATTTACAAGTCATTTTTGCTCTTCATCAAGGGTGTCAATAATTTGAACCCCACTGTTCATTCATATAAACATGTTATGTTTTTAAATTCCCTTTCTATGACGCCAGCTAGGCTTCCATCCAATTGTTGGCAGATTTCCATGAGGATATTCTACAATCCGCATAAAGAACACGTGTACGTTTTCCCACCTGTGGCATTTCCACCGAACGGATTTGTTGTGAATAAAATCAGTGCGTGACGAGGTGGTGCACACAATATGTACGTTTTCGCTTAAGTGTTTATGTACCAAATAAAAATCTGAAGGTCAATGCGTTTCAATCACATGTTTCACTCTACTGATAGTTTTGTCACAAAAACTGTTGCACTAAATAACAAATGTGTCTAACTCTGGTATTGGTACATGTGGTCCAGCCAACAGCTCGCAAGTACAGTGTGGGTAGGCTGTGAGACTGGTTCTTGTGATTCGCCCACACAACGAAAGGATGTTCTGCCCCCTCCAACCGGTGCCTCCATTCATCCAATGCCATCTTCACCAAGTGAAGCTCATGATTCTCTCACATTGTAACTGTGTGGCATTGAGGTGATGGGAGAAGAAGGTGCAGGGATGCAGCTTAAGGTCCAGGGCAGAATGCTGGGACAGGAAAGACCCCACTCCGACATCCGAAGTGTCGGTCTCCACCGCGAACTGACGGGACGCTTCAGGATGATATGAAAGTTGTGGTGAAGCGGTGCTTGAGGTCCAGGAACGCCCCGTTAGCAGCTGGTGACCACGAGAACGGAACCTTGGGAGAGATGAGAGCAAAAAGGGGGGAAGCCAGGGTAACTCAGGGTATAGCGGTGATAGTAATTGACAAATCCCAGGAAGCGCTGCAGCTGCACTCTGGACGTAGGTTGGGACCAATCCACCACCGCTCTCCTTTCCGGAATCGATCTGCACATTAACACGCAGCAATGATGTAACCAAGGAATTCGCACTTTTCCTCTTTCACAAAAAGCTGGTGCTCCAGGAGACGCTGGAGCATGTGTTCTTGGGCTGAGCGGGAGAAGACGAGGATGTCATCGAGGTAGACAAACACATGTTGTGGAGAACGTCATTAACCAGGGCCTGAAACACAGCTAGTGCGTTGGTCAGACCAAATGGCACAACCAGACATGTGTAGTGTTGAATGCTCTTCCACTCATCCCCTTTTTAAATATGTTTTATTTAACACACAGGTTCACACTGCTATGCTTTATCTTGGCCAGGTCGCAGTTGCAATTTTTTTTTTTTTACCTTTATTTAACTAGGCAAGTCAGTTAAGAAAAATTCTTATTTACAATGACAGCCTAGGAAGAGTGGGTTAACTTCCTTGTTCAGGGGCAGAATGACAGATTTTTACCTTGTTGGCTCAGGGATTCGATCTAGCAACCTTTTGATTATTGGCCAAACGATCTAACCACTAGGCTACCTGACACCCCCCTTCCCATATCTGCACCAACTTGGAGAAAATGATGGACCCCTGTCGAGGCTCGAAGGCCGTGATGATGAGTGGTAGAGTGTAGCGGTTCTTAACCGTGATGTCATTGAGGCCCCGGTAGTCGATGCATGGGAACAGGGTTTTGTCCCTCTTCTTCTTCACAAAGAAGTACCCTGTGCCGGCAGGGGAGGAAGAAGGATGGATACACCCTGCAGCCCGAGAGAAGATTGATCCCGTTGATGCAAATGAGGAAAACTGGCACCTGAGGAAATTTAATAAGCAATAAGTATGGCCTCGCTGTGGTTCCCTGACACTCTCAGTTTGATGGGAGTGGTATTGTGCGTGACCCTGCCTATAGAGCACCTGTCCAGTGATCTAACATCTATATGCATGGCTGAATGGGGATGACCAGCTCTGACACCAAGGTTAGTGTCCATAAAACACTCATTGGCCCAAGAGTCAATGAGTACCCGGAGATATTTTGACTGGTTCCCCCACAGCAAGATGGTATGGAGATGGTTGTGAGAATGGCGATGTAATGTGTGCAGAGAAGTCAGGCGTAGGAGACTGTGTTACAACGTGCAGTTTAATAATAAAAATCACTGTGAACAAAAACAATAAATAAATACAATGGGACGAAACACTTCGCACGCCAGACATAACGTGCACAAGCTCTTACAATCACCAATACCAGAGAAGGACATGGGGAGAACAGAGAGTTAAAAATAAATACACAACATGCAATTAATGGGATTGAAACCAGGGAAGACAAGACAAAACAAATGGAAAAATTAAAGGTGGATCGGCGATGGCTAGAAGACCGGTGACGTCGACCGCCGAACGTCGCCTGAACAACGAGAGGGACTGACTTCGGAGGAAGTCGTGACAGGCGGGAAGTAAAGAGATCTGCCCACCAGAGTACTTGCCCCCTACCAGTGAGACTGGTCTTGTTATGCGGAGCAGCACAGGGGAACCCAAGAGCAGACCCAGACCAGGAAACAGGGATGTATGAACCAAGATATTTATTGTAACACAGGGAGAGATGAAGTGCAGATCCAGGGAATCTCAGATGTGTTGTAGGAAACCAGCTGTTGAGGCTGAGGTTGGAGTGAACTGGGTTGGGACAGGGTAAACAAGTCCGGAGGGGAATCCAAGGGAGTGATGGTGAGTTGTAGGAAACCAGATGTTGAGGCTGAGGTTGGAGTGAACTGGGTTGGGACAGGGTAAACAGGTCCGGAGGGGAATCCAAGGGAGTGATGGTGTGTAGAATCCAGAACAGAGTAGCAGGGTGGTGAGATGTAGAACAGGAGACAGGAACCAGAGTCAGAGCAGCAAAATGAACGGAGATTACGATCCGGCAGAGTGGAAGTGACAGGACTGAGTATTTGTAGAGGTCTTGATTATGGAACGGGTTGCAGGTGGTGAGGATCCGCTCTGGCTCCAGCACACCTGTCTCCAACCACACAATCACACACAAACAGAAAGGGAGGGTGAGAGAGTGTACTGGAGGCTGCAGGTCCAGGAGACACAGGATGTCCACCAGGGTGTGTGGCAGGAGCAGATGTGACAGGTGTTTTAGTGGGCAGGTACTGTAGACACAGGTAGAGTTCCTCTGTCCAGTGTCTATGTTATTTTGCCCATCTTTTTAGTGGCCAGTCTGAGATATGGCTTTTTCTTTGCAACTCTGCCTAGAAGGCCAGCATCCCGGAGTCGCCTCTTCGTTGTTGGCGTTGAGACCGGTGTTTTGCGGGTACTATTTTATGAAGCTGCCAGTTGAGGACTTGTGAGTCGTCTGTTTCTCAAACTAGACACTCCAATGTACTTGTCCTCTGGCTCAGTTGTGCACCGGGGCCTCCCACTCCTCTTTCCATACTGCTTAGAGCCAGTTTAAGCTGTTCTGTGAAGGGGGTAGTACACAGCGCTGTATCAGCTCTTCAGTTTCTTGGCAATTTCTCGAACGGAATAGCCTTTATTTCTCAGAACAAGAATAGACTGATGAGTTTCAGAAGAAAGTCCTTTGTTTCTGACCATTTTGAGCCTGTAATCAAACCCACAAATGCTGATGCTCCAGATACTCAACTAGTCTAAAGGAGGCCAGTTTTATAGCTTTCTTTAATCAGGACAACAGTTTTCAGCTGTGCTAATAATTGCAAAAGAGTTTTCTAATGATCAATTAGCCTTTTAAAATGATAAACTTGTATTAGCTAACACAACGTGCCTTTGGAACACAGGAGTGATGGTTGCTGATAACGGGACTCCAGCTACCATAGTCATTTACAACATTAACAATGTCTACACTGTATTTCTGATCAATTTGGTGTTATATATTAATATATATATTAATGGACATAAAAAATGCTCTTCTTTCAAAAACAAGGACATTTCTAAGTGACCCAAAACTTTTAAATGGTAGTGTATGTATTTCATTTTTTTTTTTATGGGGGATTGGAAATCATGCATACAAATACATTGATGGAAGACACAGTCCATTTGCAATAAGAAAAAACACAAGAAAAAACATAAATTCAGTATAACAGGTAACACACACTACCACAGTATAACAGGTAACACACACTACCACAGTATAACAGGTAACACACACTACCACAGTATAACAGTTAACACACACTACCACAGTATAACAGGTAAAACACACTACCACAGCATTACAGGTAACACACACTACCACAGTATAACAGGTAAAACACACTACCACAGTATAACAGGTAAAACACACTACCACAGCATTACAGGTAACACACACTACCACAGTATAACAGGTAAAACACACTACCACAGCATTACAGGTAACACACACTACCACAGTATAACAGGTAACACACACTACCACAGTATAACAGGTAAAACACACTACCACAGCATTACAGGTAACACACACTACCACAGTATAACAGGTAACACACACTACCACAGCATTACAGGTAACACACACTACCACAGTATAACAGGTAACACACACTACCACAGCATTACAGGTAACACACACTACCACAGTATAACAGGTAACACACACTACCACAGTATAACAGGTAACACACACTACCACAGTATAACAGGTAACACACACTACCACAGTCTGTCTGTCTGTCTGTCTGTCTGTCTGTCTGTCTGTCTGTCTGTCTGTCTGTCTGTCTGTCTGTCTGTCTGTCTGTCTGTCTGTCTGTCTGTCTGTCTGTCTGTGTGTATGCATGTATGTATGTATGTATGTATGTATGTATGTATGTATGTATGTATGTATGTATGTATGTATGTATGTATGTATGTATGTATGTATGTATGTATGTATGTATGTATGTATGTATGTATGTATGTATGTATGTATGTATGTATGTATATACAGTATGTATCCTAACTAGTCTCCCAGTCCCTGCCGCTGAAAAACACCCCCACAGAAAAAGTCAAGGGGTCTGAATTCTATCCGAATACACTGTATCAGGCAGGGTCTATGTTGTTTATAAGACTCAACTCAGTTTTATATTGGAAGTCAATGTTAATACTATTCAATATAGGCCCTGATGTGCCTGGGTGGTGCATGGAGAATATGAATGAATGCTTCTGCATTGAAGACAACCTGAAAATGGAACTTATGCAGTGTAATTGATCATATGCTCAGGGGGAGGGAGACATCAATTTGATGAGAGAGAGAGAGAGAGAGAGAGAGAGAGAGAGAGAGAGAGAGAGAGAGAGAGAGAGAGAGAGAGAGAGAGAGAGAGATTTTCTTAAGTGGATTGGTTTCACAAAGGCAAATCAAATACAACACATCCAGCTCAAAAAACTAAAAGCTTGTAGGAGATTCTGAGAATTTCAATGATACGTTGGGCAAGTATTGTCTGTCTGTCTGTCTGTGTGTCTGTGCGTGTGTGCGTGTGTGCGTCTGTCTGTCTGTCTGTCTGTCTGTCTGTCTGTCTTTTGAAGAGCAGCAGCACTTAGCTACAGTGTTAGGTGTTAGCTACAGTGTACATGAGTTAGCTACAGTGTTAATTATTAGCTACAGTGTACAGGTGTTAGCAACAGTGTTAGGTGTTAGCTCCAGTTGTAGGTGTTAGCTACAGTGTATAGGTGTTAGCTACAGTGTTAATTGTTAGCTACAGTTGTAAGTGTTAGCTACAGTGTACAGGTATTAGCTAAAGTGTTAGGAGTTAGCTACACTGTACAGGTGTTAGCTACAGTGTTAGGTGTTAGCTGCAGTGTACAGGAGTTAGCTACAGTTGTAGGTGTTAGCTACATTTTTAGGTGTTAGCCACAGTGTACAGGTGTTTGCTAAAGTTTACAGGTGTTAGCTACAATGTTAGGTGTTAGTCACAGTGTACAGGTGTTAGCTTTAGTGTACAGGTGTTAGCTACAGTGTACAGGTGTTAGCTACAGTGTACTGATGCTAGCTACAATGTATGTATGCTAGCTACAGTGTACTGATGTTAGCTACAGTGTTAGGTGTTAGCGACAGTGTGAAGGTATTAGCTACATGCAGACCTCCGAGAGGTTTTCACTGATGATTGATTCAAGGAAGGTGACACGACATGAGAACCAGAGCAATAATGCAGAACACTGGTAGCTAGGAGCTTTTAATTCATTCACAGAACCTGATACAGAACATTAAATTGATCCTATCCCACCTTTACCCAATGGTTTTCCTTCCACTGCTATGTGAATGCAGCCTTTTAATAGACTTGACCCCCCCACACACACACTTCCCTTCATAGGGACTTCATCACCACACCCCCCACTGAGCTAATGGTCTGATTTGCATACGAATTGACAAAGGGCTCTAATCCCTCTGATCCTTTCTCTCCTTCCTCCTGTTCATTAAATCGTGAGCTACTAAGACGGATCACGATTGGGTCGTCTTAGTGTGTATGTCTGTATGTGTGTGTTTGTCTATTTGAAATTGAAACAACAAATTGAACCACTTCGATGTTAGCTACAATGTACAGGTGTTAGCTACAATGTACAGGTGTTAGCTACCATTTACAGGTGTTAGCTACAATGTACAGGTGTTAGCTACAGTGTACAGGTGTTAGCTACAGTGTACAGTCTAAGCTATATTGTATAGGTGTTAACTATAATGTACAGGTGTTAGCTATAGTGTACAGGTGTTAGCTATAGTGTACAGGTGTTAGCTACAGTGTACAGGTGTTAATAAAACAATTTTTAACCTTTATTTAACTAGGCAAGTCAGTTAAGAACAAATTCTTATTTTCAATGATGGCCTAGGGTTAGTGGGTTAATTGCCTGTTCAGAACAACATTTAACATACATTTAAGTCATTTAGCAGACGCTCTTATCCAGAGCGACTTACAAATTGGTGAATTCACCTTCTGACATCCAGTGGAGCAGCCACTTTACAATAGTGCATCTAAATCATTAAGGGGGGGGGTGAGAAGGATAACTTATCCTATCCTAGGTATTCCTTGAAGAGGTGGGGTTTCAGGTGTCTCCGGAAGGTGGTGATTGACTCCGCTGTCCTGGCGTCGTGAGGGAGTTTGTTCCACCATTGGGGGGCCAGAGCAGCGAACAGTTTTGACTGGGCTGAGCGGGAACTGTACTTCCTCAATGGTAGGGAGGCGAGCAGGCCAGAGGTGGATGAACGCAGTGCCCTTGCTTGGGTGTAGGGCCTGATCAGAGCCTGGAGGTACTGCGGTGCCGTTCCCCTCACAGCTCCGTAGGCAAGCACCATGGTCTTGTAGCGGATGCGAGCTTCAACTGGAAGCCAGTGGAGAGAGCGGAGGAGCGGGGTGACGTGAGAGAACTTGGGAAGGTTGAACACCAGACGGGCTGCGGCGTTCTGGATGAGTTGTAGGGGTTTAATGGCACAGGCAGGGAGCCCAGCCAACAGCGAGTTGCAGTAATCCAGACGGGAGATGACAAGTGCCTGGATTAGGACCTGCGCCGCTTCCTGTGTGAGGCAGGGTCGTACTCTGCGGATGTTGTAGAGCATTAACCTACAGGAACGGGCCACCGCCATGATGTTGGTTGAGAACGACAGGGTGTTGTCCAGGATCACGCCAAGGTTCTTAGCGCTCTGGGAGGAGGACACAATGGAGTTGTCAACCGTGATGGCGAGATCATGGAACGGGCAGTCCTTCCCCGGGAGGACGAGCAGCTCCGTCTTGCCGAGGTTCAGCTTGAGGTGGTGATCCGTCATCCACACTGATATGTCTGCCAGACATGCAGAGATGCGATTCGCCACCTGGTCATCAGAAGGGGGAAAGGAGAAGATTAATTGTGTGTCGTCTGCATAGCAATGATAGGAGAGACCATGTGAGGTTATGACAGAGCCAAGTGACTTGGTGTATAGCGAGAATAGGAGAGGGCCTAGAACAGAGCCCTGGGGGACACCGGTGGTGAGAGCGTGTGGCGAGGAGACAGATTCTCGCCACGCCACCTGGTAGGAGCGACCTGTCAGGTAGGACGCAATCCAAGCGTGGGCCGCGCCGAAGATGCCCAACTCGGAGAGGGTGGAGAGGAGGATCTGATGGTTCACAGTATCGAAGGCAGCCGATAGGTCTAGAAGGATGAGAGCAGAGGAGAGAGAGTTAGCTTTAGCAGTGCGGAGCGCCTCCGTGATACAGAGAAGAGCAGTCTCAGTTGAATGACTAGTCTTGAAACCTGACTGATTTGGATCAAGAAGGTCATTCTGAGAGAGATAGCGGGAGAGCTGGCCAAGGACGGCACGTTCAAGAGTTTTGGAGAGAAAAGAAAGAAGGGATACTGGTCTGTAGTTGTTGACATCGGAGGGATCGAGTGTAGGTTTTTTCAGAAGGGGTGCAACTCTCGATCTCTTGAAGACGGAAGGGACGTAGCCAGCGGTCAGGGATGAGTTGATGAGCGAGGTGAGGTAAGGGAGAAGGTCTCCGGAAATGGTCTGGAGAAGAGAGGAGGGGATAGGGTCAAGCGGGCAGGTTGTTGGGCGGCCGGCCGTCACAAGAAGCGAGATTTCATCTGGAGAGAGAGGGGAGAAAGAGGTCAGAGCACAGGGTAGGGCAGTGTGAGCAGAACCAGCAGTGTCGTTTGACTTAGCAAACGAGGATCGGATGTCGTCGACCTTCTTTTCAAAATGGTTGACGAAGTCATCTGCAGAGAGGGAGGAGGGGGGAGGGGGAGGAGGATTCAGGAGGGAGGAAAAGGTGGCAAAGAGCTTCCTAGGGTTAGAGGCAGATGCTTGGAATTTAGAGTGGAAGAAAGTGGCTTTAGCAGCAGAGACAGAGGAGGAAAATGTAGAGAGGAGGGAGTGAAAGGATGCCAGGTCCGCAGGGAGGCGAGTTTTCCTCCATTTCCGCTCGGCTGCCCGGAGCACTGTTCTGTGAGCTCGCAATGAGTCGTCGAGCCACGGAGCAGGAGGGGAGGACCGAGCCGGCCTGGAGGATAGGGGACATAGAGAGTCAAAGGATGCAGAAAGGGAAGAGAGGAGGGTTGAGGAGGCAGAATCAGGAGATAGGTTGGAGAAGGTATGAGCAGAGGGAAGAGATGATAGGATGGAAGAGGAGAGAGTAGCGGGGGGAGAGAGAGCGAAGGTTGGGACGGCGCGATACCATCCGAGTAGGGGCAGTGTGGGAAGTGTTGGATGAGAGCGAGAGGGAAAAGGATACAAGGTAGTGGTCGGAGACTTGGAGGGGAGTTGCAATGAGGTTAGTGGAAGAACAGCATCTAGTAAAGATGAGGTCGAGCGTATTGCCTGCCTTGTGAGTAGGGGGAAGGTGAGAGGGTGAGGTCAAAGAGGAGAGGAGTGGAAAGAAGGAGGCAGAGAGGAATGAGTCAAAGGTAGACGTGGGGAGGTTAAAGTCGCCCAGGACTGTGAGAGGTGAGCCGTCTTCAGGAAAGGAGCTTATCAAGGCATCAAGCTCATTGATGAACTCCCCGAGGGAACCTGGAGGGCGATAAATAATAAGGATGTTAAGCTTGAAAGGGCTGGTAACTGTGACAGCATGGAATTCAAAGGAGGCGATAGACAGATGGGTAAGGGGAGAAAGAGAGAATGACCACTTGGGAGAGATGAGGATCCCGGTGCCACCACCCCGCTGACCAGAAGCTCTCGGGGTGTGCGAGAGCACGTGGGCGGACGAAGAGAGAGCAGTAGGAGTAGCAGTGTTGTCTGTGGTGATCCATGTTTCCGTCAGTGCCAAGAAGTCGAGGGACTGGAGGGAGGCATAGGCTGAGATGAACTCTGCCTTGTTGGCCGCAGATCGGCAGTTCCAGAGGCTACCGGAGACCTGGAACTCCACGTGGGTCGTGCGCGCTGGGACCACCAGATTAGGGTGCCGCGGCCACGCGGTGTGGAGCGTTTGTTTGGTCTGTGCAGAGAGGAGAGAACAGGGATAGATAGACACATAGTTGACGGGCTACAGAAGAGGCTACGCTAATGCAAAGGAGATTGGAATGACAAGTGGACTACACTTATCGAATGTTCAGAACGTTAAGCTTACGTAGCAAGAATCTTATTGACTAAAATGATTGAAATGATACAGTACTGCTGGAGTAGGCTAGCTGGCAGTGGCTACGTTGTTGACACTACACTAATCAAGTCGTTCCGTCGAGTGTAATAGTTTCTACAGTGCTGCTATTCTGGGGGTAGCTGGCTAGCTAGCAGTGTTGATTACGTAACGTTACGTTAAAAGAACGACAATAGCTGGCTAGCTAACCTAGAAAATCGCTCCAGACTACACAATTGTCTTAGATACAAAGACGGCTATGTAGCTAGCTAGCTACGATCAAACAAATCAAACCGTTGTACTGTAATAGTTTCTACAGTGCTGCTATTCGGGGGCTAGCTGGCTAGCTACGTTAAAAGAACGACAATAGCTGGCCAGCTAACCTAGAAAATCGCTCTAGACTACACAATTGTCTTAGATACAAAGACGGCTATGTAGCTGGCTAGCTACGATCATACAAATCAAACCGTTGTACTGTAATGAAGTGAAATGAAAATGTGATACTACCTGTGGAGCGACGCGGAATGTTGACCGGGTAGTTGAAGTTCAATTCGGTAGAGGTTGGCTAGCTGTTGGCTAGCTAGCTAGCAGCATCTCCTACGTTAAGGACGACAAATAGCTGGCTAGCTAACCTCGGTAAATTAAGATAATCACTCTAAGTCTACACACTCTAAACTACACAATTAACCTTCCGGCTACTAGTCCAACACTCTAACAACGAGGCTACCCTGCCGCCCGTAGTGTACAGGTGTTAGCTATAATGTACAGGTGTTAGCTACGGTGTACAGGTGTTAGCTACAGTGTACAGTTGTTAGCTACAGTGTTAGGTGTTAGCTACAGTGTTCGGTGTTAGCTACAGTGTAGCGGTGTTAGCTACAGTCTTAGAAACAGTATACAGGTGTTAGCTACAGTGTTAGGTGTAAGCTACAGTATACAGGTGTTAGCTACAGTGTTAGGTGATAGCTACAGTGTACAGGTGTTAGCTACAGTCTTAGCTACAGCGTACAGGTGTTAGCTACAGTGTTCGGTGTTAGCTACAGTGTAGCGGTGTTAGCTACAGTCTTAGAAACAGTATACAGGTGTTAGCTACAGTGTTAGGTGTAAGCTACAGTATACAGGTGTTAGCTACAGTGTTAGGTGATAGCTACAGTGTACAGGTGTTACCTACAGTGTTAGGTGTAAGCTACAGTATACAGGTGTTAGCTACAGTGTTAGATGTTAGCTGCAGTGTACAGGTGTTAGCTACAGTGTTAGATGTTAGCAAAAGTAGCAGGTGGGTTAGGGTTAGGGTCACTACCCCCCCCCCCCCCACATTCGACCTCACAACACAAATCTGACCCTGTCTTCAATCACTACCCCCCCCCCCCACATTCAACCTCATAACACAAACCTGACCCTGTCTTCAATCACTACCCCCCCATATTCAACCTCATAACACAAACCCTGTCTTCAATCACTACCCCCCACATTCAACCTCATAACACAAACCCTGTCTTCAATCACTACCCCCCCCCCCACATTCAACCTCATAACACAAACCCTGTCTTCAATCACTACCCCCCACATTCAACCTCATAACACAAACCCTGTCTTCAATCACTACCCCACACATTCAACCTCATAACACAAACCCTGTCTTCAATCACTACCCCCCCCACATTCAACCTCACAACACAAACCTGACCCTGTCTTCAATCACTACCCCCGCCACCCCACATTCAACCTCATAACACCAACCCTGTCTTCAATCACTACCCCCCACATTCAACCTCATAACACAAACCCTGTCTTCAATCACTACCCCCCCCACATTCAACCTCATAACACAAACCCTGTCTTCAATCACTACCCCCACCCCACATTCAACCTCATAACACAAACCCTGTCTTCATTCACTACCCCCACATTCAACCTCATAACACAAACCCTGTCTTCAATCACTACCCCCCCACATTCAACCTCATAACACAAACCTGACCCTGTCTTCAATGACTACCCCACACCCCCACATTCAACCTCATAACACAAACCTGACCCTGTCTTCAATCACCACTCCCCCCCACATTCAACCTCATAACACAAACCTGACCCTGTCTTCAATCACTACCCCCCCCACATTCAACCTCATAACACAAATCTGACCCTGTCTTCAATCACTACCCCCCACATTCAACCTCATAACACAAACCTGACCCTGTCTTCAATCACTACCCCCCCACATTCAACCTCATAACACAAACCTGACCCTGTCTTCAATCACTACCCCCCCACACATTCAACCTCATAACACCAACCCTGTCTTCAATCACTACCCCCACATTCAACCTCATAACACAAACCCTGTCTTCAATCACTACCCCCCCACATTCAACCTCATAACACAAACCCTGTCTTCAATCACTACCCCCCACCCCACATTCAACCTCATAACACAAACCCTGTCTTCAATCACTACCCCCACATTCAACCTCATAACACAAACCCTGTCTTCAATCACTACCCCACCCCCACCCCACATTCAACCTCATAACACAAACCTGACCCTGTCTTCAATCACTACCCCCCCCCCACATTCAACCTCATAACACAAACCTGACCCTGTCTTCAATCACTACCCCCCCCACATTCAACCTCATAACACAAACCTGACCCTGTCTTCAATCACTACCCCCCACACATTCAACCTCATAACACAAACCTGACCCTGTCTTCAATCACTACCCCCACATTCAACCTCACAACACAAACCTGACCCTGTCTTCAATCACTACCCCCCACATTCAACCTCATAACACAAACCTGACCCTGTCTTCAATCACTACCCCCCCCCCCACATTCAACCTCATAACACAAACCTGTGGTTCTATGTGATTTATCTATAGTTCTGCATCCTGTGGTTCTATGTGATGTATCTATTGTTCTGCATCCCGTGGTTCTATGTGATTTATCTTTAGTTATGCATCTCATGGTTCTATGTGATTTATGTTTAGTTCTGCATCCCGTGGTTCTATGTGATTTATCTATAGTTCTGCATCTCATGGTTCTATATGATTTGTCTATGGGTCTGCATCCCATGGTTCTATGTGATTTATCCATGGGTCTGCATCTCATGGTTCTATATGATTTGTCTATGGGTCTGCATCTCATGGTTCTATATGATTTGTCTATGGGTCTGCATCCCGTGGTTCTATGTGATTTATCTATAGTTCTGCATCTCATGGTTCTATATGATTTGTCTATGGGTCTGCATCTCATGGTTCTATATGATTTGTCTATAGTTCTGCATCCCGTGGTTCTATATGATTTGTCTATGGGTCTGCATCTCATGGTTCTATATGATTTGTCTATGGGTCTGCATCTCATGGTTCTATGTGATGTATCTATTGTTCTGCATCCCGTGGTTCTATGTGATTTATCTATAGTTCTGCATCTCATGGTTCTATATGATTTGTCTATGGGTCTGCATCCCATGGTTCTATGTGATTTATCCATGGGTCTGCATCTCATGGTTCTATATGATTTGTCTATGGGTCTGCATCTCATGGTTCTATGTGATTTATCTATGGGTCTGCATCTCATGGTTCTATATGATTTGTCTATGGGTCTGCATCCCGTGGTTCTATGTGATTTATCTATAGTTCTGCATCTCATGGTTCTATATGATTTGTCTATGGGTCTGCATCTCATGGTTCTATATGATTTGTCTATGGGTCTGCATCTCATGGTTCTATATGATTTGTCTATAGTTCTGCATCCCGTGGTTCTATATGATTTGTCTATGGGTCTGCATATCATGGTTCTATATGATTTGTCTATAGTTCTGCATCCCGTGGTTCTATATGATTTGTCTATGGGTCTGCATCCCATGGTTCTATGTGATTTATCCATGGGTCTGCATCTCATGGTTCTATATGATTTGTCTATGGGTCTGCATCTCATGGTTCTATGTGATTTATCTATGGGTCTGCATCTCATGGTTCTATATGATTTATCTATAGTTCTGCATCTCATGGTTCTATATGATTTGTCTATGGGTCTGCATCTCATGGTTCTATATGATTTGTCTATAGTTCTGCATCCCGTGGTTCTATATGATTTGTCTATGGGTCTGCATCTCATGGTTCTATATGATTTGTCTATGGGTCTGCATCTCATGGTTCTATATGATTTGTCTATAGTTCTGCATCTCATGGTTCTATATGATTTGTCTATAGTTCTGCATCTCATGGTTCTATATGATTTGTCTATAGTTCTGCATCCAAAGTGGCACCTGTTAATAATTTAGTGCACTACTTTTGACCAGAGCCCCATGGGTAATACACTATACACGGCAGAGGGGGCAACCCACATTAAGCACACCTGGCAACCCACATTAAGCACACCTGGCAACCCACATTAAGCACACCTGGACTTCGTCACCACCCGGATTACTCTCTCTTTACTTAGCCATCAGTAGCCTCAGTGATCAGGCAGTATTGGTGTTGTTTACTTTCAGTACACTGCTCCTGTTTTGATTATTTTCATGCTTCTTATTATTAGACCTTCTGCACCTGTTTCCTGACTCACTGTGTATACATTACAACACAGATATACTTCCTGACTCCGTGTGTACACATTACAACACAGATATACTTCCTGACTCACTGTGTATACATTACAACACAGATATGTTTCCTGACTCCGTGTGTACACATTACAACACAGATATGTTTCCTGACTCACTGTGTATACATTACAACACAGATATACTTCCTGACTCACTGTGTATACATTACAACACAGATATGTTTCCTGGCTCACTGTGTATACATTACAACACAGATATGTTTCCTGACTCACTGTGTATACATTACAACACAGATATGTTTCGGTTGGTCACAGATCCCTTAAAAAAAGGTAGGGGTGTGGATTAGAAAACCAGTCAGTATCTGGTGTGACCACCATTTGCCTCTTGCAGCGCGACACATCTCCTTCACATAGAGTTGATCAGGCTGTTGATTGTGGTCTGTGGAATGTTGTCCCACTTCTCTTCAATGGCTGTGGGAAGTTGCTGGATATTGACGGGACCTGAAACACTCTGTCGTACACTTCGATCCAGAGCATCCCAAACATGCTCAACGGTGACATGCCTGGTGAATACGCAGGCCATTTTTCAGCTTCCAGGAATTGTGTACAGATCCTTACGACATGAAGCCGTGCTTTATCATGCTGAAAAAGGAGGTGATGGTGGCGGGTGAATGGAAAGACAATGGGCCTCAGGATCTCGTCACTGTATTTCTGTGCATTCAAATTGCCTGGAGTGGCCTAGCAAGTCTCCAGACCTGAACCCAATAGAAAATCTTTGGAGGGAGCTGAAAGTCCGTATTGCCCAGCGACAGCCCTGAAACCTGAAGGATCTGGAGAAGGTCTGTATGGAGGAGTGGGCCAAAATCCCTGCTGCAGTGTGTGCAAACCTGGTCAAGAACTACAGGAAACATATTTGTTCTCTGTAATTGCAAACAAAGTTTTCTGTACCAAATATTAAGTTCTGCTTTTCTGATGTATGAAATACTTAAGTCATGCAATAAAATGCTAATTAATTACTTAAAAATCATACAATGTGATTTTCTGGATTTTTGTTTTAGATTCAGTCTCTCACAGTTGAAGTGTACCTATGATAAAAATGACAGACCTCTACATGCTTTGTAAGTAGGAAAACCTGCATAATCGGCAGTGTATCAAATACTTGTTCTCCCCACTGTATACCTACAGTACAACATATATAAACCTATCAGGGACTGCAGTAGCTATACCTACTGAACAACGTATATAAACCTATCAGGGGGGGGCTGCATTAGCTATACCTACAGAACAACATATATAAACCTATCAGGGGGGGGCTGCAGTAGCTATACCTACAGAACAACGTATATAAACCTATCAGGGGGGACTGCAGTAGCTATACCTACAGAACAACATATATAAACCTATCAGGGGGGGGCTGCAGTAGCTATACCTACAAAACAACATATATAAACCTATCAGGGGCTGCAGTAGCTATACCTACAGAACAACATATATAAACCTATCAGGGGGGCTGCAGTAGCTATACCTACAGAACAACGTATATAAACCTATCAGGGACTGCAGTAGCTATACCTACAGAACAACGTATATAAACCTATCAGGGACTGCAGTAGCTATACCTACAGAACAAAGTATATAAACTTATCAGGGGGGGGCTGCAGTAGCTATACCTACAGAACAACATATATAAACCTATCAGGGGGGGGGGCTGCAGTAGCTATACCTACAGAACAACATATATAAACCTATCAGGGGGGGCTGCAGTAGCTATACCTACAGAACAACATATATAAACCTATCAGGGGGGGGCTGCAGTAGCTATACCTACAGAACAACATATATAAACCTATCAGGGGGGGCTGCAGTAGCTATACCTACAGTACAACATATATAAACCTATCAGGGGGGGCTGCAGTAGCTATACCTACAGTACAACATATATAAACCTATCAGGGACTGCAGTAGCTATACATACAGAACAACGTATATAAACCTATCAGGGACTGCAGTAGCTATACCTACAGAACAACGTATATAAACCTATCAGGGACTGCAGTAGCTATACCTACAGAACAACGTATATAAACCTATCAGGGGCTGCAGTAGCTATACCTACAGAACAACGTATATAAACCTATCAGGGACTGCAGTAGCTATACCTACAGAACAACGTATATAAACCTATCAGGGGCTGCAGTAGCTATACCTACAGAACAACGTATATAAACCTATCAGGGACTGCAGTAGCTATACCTACAGAACAACGTATATAAACCTATCAGGGGGGGGGGGCTGCAGTAGCTATACCTACAGAACAACATATATAAACCTATCAGAGGGGGGGCTGCAGTAGCTATACCTACAGAACAACATATATAAACCTATCAGGGACTGCAGTAGCTATACCTACAGAACAACATATATAAACCTATCAGGGACTGCAGTAGCTATACCTACAGAACAACGTATATAAACCCATCAGGGGCTGCAGTAGCTATACCTACAGAACAACATATATAAACCTATCAGGGACTGCAGTAGCTATACCTACAGAACAACATATATAAACCTATCAGGGGGGGCTGCAGTAGCTATACCTACAGAACAACGTATATAAACCTATCAGGGACTGCAGTAGCTATACCTACAGAACAACGTATATAAACCTATCAGGGACTGCAGTAGCTATACCTACAGAACAACGTATATAAACCTATCAGGGACTGCAGTAGCTATACCTACAGAACAACGTATATAAACCCATCAGGGGCTGCAGTAGCTATACCTACAGAAAAACATATATAAACCTATCAGGGGGGGCTGCAGTAGCTATACCTACAGAACAACGTATATAAACCTATCAGGGGGGGCTGCAGTAGCTATACCTACAGAACAACGTATATAAACCTATCAGGGGCTGCAGTAGCTATACCTACAGAACAACGTATATAAACCTATCAGGGGGGGCTGCAGTAGCTATACCTACAGAACAACGTATATAAACCTATCAGGGGGGGCTGCAGTAGCTATACCTACAGAACAACATATATAAACCTATCAGGGGGGCTGCAGTAGCTATACCTACAGAACAACGTATATAAACCTATCAGGGGGGGCTGCAGTAGCTATACCTACAGAACAACGTATATAAACCTATCAGGGGGGGGGGGCTGCAGTAGCTATACCTACAGAACAACATATATAAACCTATCAGAGGGGGGGCTGCAGTAGCTATACCTACAGAACAACATATATAAACCTATCAGGGACTGCAGTAGCTATACCTACAGAACAACATATATAAACCTATCAGGGACTGCAGTAGCTATACCTACAGAACAACATATATAAACCCATCAGGGGCTGCAGTAGCTATACCTACAGAACAACATATATAAACCTATCAGGGACTGCAGTAGCTATACCTACAGAACAACGTATATAAACCTATCAGGGATTGCAGTAGCTATACCTACAGAACAACATATATAAACCCATCAGGGGCTGCAGTAGCTATACCTACAGAACAACGTATATAAACCCATCAGGGACTGCAGTAGCTATACCTACAGAACAACGTATATAAACCTATCAGGGGCTGCAGTAGCTATACCTACAGAACAACATATATAAACCTATCAGGGACTGCAGTAGCTATACCTACAGAACAACATATATAAACCTATCAGGGGCTGCAGTAGCTATACCTACAGAACAACATATATAAACCCATCAGAACAACAGAACAACGTATATAAACCTATCAGGGCTGCTGCAAGTATATAAACCTATCAGCTATACCTACAGAACAACATATATAAACCTATCAGGGGGGCTGCAGTAGCTATACCTACAGAACAACGTATATAAACCTATCAGGGGGGGCTGCAGTAGCTATACCTACAGAACAACATATATAAACCTATCAGAGGGGGGCTGCAGTAGCTATACCTACAGAACAACATATATAAACCTATCAGGGACTGCAGTAGCTATACCTACAGAACAACTATATAAACCTATCAGGGACTGCAGTAGCTATATATATAAACCTATCAGGGAACAACTATACCTACAAACAACATATATAAACCCATCAGGGGCTGCAGTAGCTATACCTACAGAACAACATATATAAACCTATCAGGGACTGCAGTAGCTATACCTACAGAACAACATATATAAACCCATCAGGGGCTGCAGTAGCTATACCTACAGTACAACGTATATAAACCCATCAGGGGCTGCAGTAGCTATACCTACAGAACAACGTATATAAACCTATCAGGGGCTGCAGTAGCTATACCTACAGAACAACGTATATAAACCTATCAGGGACTGCAGTAGCTATACCTACAGAACAACGTATATAAACCCATCAGGGGCTGCAGTAGCTATACCTACAGAACAACGTATATAAACCTATCAGGGGGGGCTGCAGTAGCTATACCTACAGAACAACATATATAAACCTATCAGGGACTGCAGTAGCTATACCTACAGAACAACGTATATAAACCTATCAGGGGGGGCTGCAGTAGCTATACCTACAGAACAACATATATAAACCTATCAGGGACTGCAGTAGCTATACCTACAGAACAACGTATATAAACCTATCAGGGACTGCAGTAGCTATACCTACAGAACAACATATATAAACCTATCAGGGGGGGGGGGGGCTGCAGTAGCTATACCTACAGAACAACATAGATAAACCTATCAGGGACTGCAGTAGCTATACCTACAGAACAACATATATAAACCCATCAGGGGCTGCAGTAGCTATACCTACAGTACAACATATATAAACCTATCAGGGACTGCAGTAGCTATACCTACAGAACAACATATATAAACCTATCAGGGACTGCAGTAGCTATACCTACAGAACAACGTATATAAACCTATCAGGGGGGGCTGCAGTAGCTATACCTACAGAACAACATATATAAACCTATCAGGGGGGCTGCAGTAGCTATACCTACAGAACAACATATATAAACCTATCAGGGGGGCTGCAGTAGCTATACCTACAGAACAACATATATAAACCTATCAGGGGGGGGCTGCAGTAGCTATACCTACAGAACAACGTATATAAACCTATCAGGGGGCTGCAGTAGCTATACCTACAGTACAACATATATAAACCTATCAGGGGGGCTGCAGTAGCTATACCTACAGAACAACATATATAAACCTATCAGGGGGGGCTGCAGTAGCTATACCTACAGAACAACGTATATAAACCTATCAGGGGGGGGCTGCAGTAGCTATACCTACAGTACAACATATATAAACCTATCAGGGGGGGGGCTGCAGTAGCTATACCTACAGTACAACATATATAAACCCATAGGCCTATAGGAAGGGGGGGCTGCAGTAGCTATACCTACAGTACAACATATATAAACCCATAGGCCTATAGGAAGAGAGGAAGATAAAATAATAATAATCTAATGATCCTGTTCTGGAAACAGTAGAGTTGTGTGCTTTGCCTCCGGACTGGATGAGTCACACGACACACAGCCAGCGATGCTCCTCAACGGTCACTTGCGCTTCAGCACACGCCTCTCTTTCATGCCACAGCTCTCCATTTCAGAGAGGAATTGATTAAAGATTCAAAATATTCCTCTCGTCCCCGCTATTGCTTTTTAACGTTATTGTATGTATTATTTTGTCGATGCCATCGTACAAAGTGCATCTGGAAAAATATTCAGTCCCCTTGACTCTGTCCACATTTTGTTAGAGCCTTATTTATTTTCCTCATCAATCTACACACAACACCCCATAATGACATCACAATACCCCATAATGACATCCCAATACCCCATAATGACAACACAATACCCCATAATGACATCACAATACCCCATAATGACATCACAATACCCCATAATGACATCACAATACCCCATAATGACATCACAATACCCCATAATGGCATCCCAATACCCCATAATGACATCACAATACCCCATAATGACATCACAATACCCCATAATGACATCACAATACCCCATAATGACATCACAATACCCCATAATGACATCACAATACCCCATAATGACATCCCAATACCCCATAATGACAACACAATACCCCATAATGACAACACAATACCCCATAATGACATCACAATACCCCATAATGACATCACAATACCCCATAATGACATCCCAATACCCCATAATGACATCCCAATACCCCATAATGATATCACAATACCCCATAATGACATCACAATACCCCATAATGACATCACAATACCCCATAATGACATCCCAATACCCCATAATGACATCCCAATACCCCATAATGACATAACAATACCCCATAATGACATCACAATACCCCATAATGACATCACAATACCCCATAATGACATCCCAATACCCCATAATGACATCACAATACCCCATAATGACATCCCAATACCCCATAATGACATCACAATACCCCATAATGACATCACAATACCCCATAATGACATCACAATACCCCATAATGACATCACAATACCCCATAATGACATCACAATACCCCATAATGACATCCCAATACCCCATAATGACAACACAATACCCCATAATGACAACACAATACCCCATAATGACATCACAATACCCCATAATGACATCACAATACCCCATAATGACATCCCAATACCCCATAATGACATCCCAATACCCCATAATGACATCACAATACCCCATAATGACATCACAATACCCCATAATGACATCCCAATACCCCATAATGACATCCCAATACCCCATAATGACATAACAATACCCCATAATGACATCACAATACCCCATAATGACATCACAATACCCCATAATGACATCACAATACCCCATAATGACATCACAATACCCCATAATGACATCACAATACCCCATAATGACATCACAATACCCCATAATGACATCACAATACCCCATAATGACATCACAATACCCCATAATGACATCCCAATACCCCATAATGACATCACAATACCCCATAATGACATCACAATACCCCATAATGACATCCCAATACCCCATAATGACATCACAATACCCCATAATGACATCACAATACCCCATAATGACATCCCAATACCCCATAATGACATCACAATACCCCATAATGACATCCCAATACCCCATAATGACATCCCAATACCCCATAATGACATCACAATACCCCATAATGACATCACAATACCCCATAATGACATCCCAATACCCCATAATGACATCACAATACCCCATAATGACATCCCAATACCCCATAATGACATCACAATACCCCATAATGACATCACAATACCCCATAATGACATCACAATACCCCATAATGACATCACAATACCCCATAATGACATCACAATACCCCATAATGACATCACAATACCCCATAATGACATCACAATACCCCATAATGACATCACAATACCCCATAATGACATCACAATACCCCATAATGACATCACAATACCCCATAATGACATCCCAATACCCCATAATGACAACACAATACCCCATAATGACAACACAATACCCCATAATGACATCACAATACCCCATAATGACATCACAATACCCCATAATGACATCCCAATACCCCATAATGACATCCCAATACCCCATAATGATATCACAATACCCCATAATGACATCACAATACCCCATAATGACATCACAATACCCCATAATGACATCCCAATACCCCATAATGACATCCCAATACCCCATAATGACATAACAATACCCCATAATGACATCACAATACCCCATAATGACATCACAATACCCCATAATGACATCACAATACCCCATAATGACATCCCAATACCCCATAATGACATCACAATACCCCATAATGACATCCCAATACCCCATAATGACATCACAATACCCCATAATGACATCACAATACCCCATAATGACATCACAATACCCCATAATGACATCACAATACCCCATAATGACATCACAATACCCCATAATGACATCCCAATACCCCATAATGACAACACAATACCCCATAATGACAACACAATACCCCATAATGACATCACAATACCCCATAATGACATCACAATACCCCATAATGACATCCCAATACCCCATAATGACATCCCAATACCCCATAATGACATCACAATACCCCATAATGACATCCCAATACCCCATAATGACAACACAATACCCCATAATGACAACACAATACCCCATAATGACATAACAATACCCCATAATGACATCACAATACCCCATAATGACATCACAATACCCCATAATGACATCACAATACCCCATAATGACATCACAATACCCCATAATGACATCCCAATACCCCATAATGACATCACAATACCCCATAATGACATCACAATACCCCATAATGACATCCCAATACCCCATAATGACATCACAATACCCCATAATGACATCACAATACCCCATAATGACATCCCAATACCCCATAATGACATCACAATACCCCATAATGACATCACAATACCCCATAATGACATCACAATACCCCATAATGACAAAGCTAAAATAGATTTTTAGAAATATCATATTTACATAAGTATTCAGACCCTTTGCTCCGGTGCATCCTGTTCTCATTGATCATCCTTGAAATGTTTCTACAACTTGATTGGAAATGATTTGAAAAGGCAAACGCCTGTCTATATAAGGTCCCACAGTTGACAGTGCATGTCAGCAAAAGACAAGCCATTTGTGTCGAGGCACAGATCTGGGGAAGGGTACCAAAAAATGTCTGCAGCATTGAAGGTCGCAAAAAAAAAATTGTGGCCTCCATCCTTCTTAAATGTAAGAAGTTTGGCTGCCAGGCCACACTGAGCAATCGGGGTAGAAGGGCCTTGGTCAGGAAGGTGACCAAGAACCCGATGGTCACTCTGACAGAGCTCCAGAGTTCCTCTGTGGAGATGAGAGAATCTTCCAGAAGGTCAACCATCTCTGCAGCACTCCACCAATCAGCACTCCACCAACCCTTATGGTAGAGTGGCCAGACAAAAGCCCCTACTCAGTAAAAGGCACATGACAGCCCGCTTGGTGTTTGCCAAAAGGCATCTAAAGACTCTCAGACCATGAGAAACAAGATTCTCTGGTCTGTTGAAACCCAGATTGAACTCTTTGGCCTGAATGCCAAGCATCATGTCTGGAGGAAACCTGGACCCATCCCTACAGTAAAGCATGGTGGTGGCAGCATCATGCTGTGGGGATGTTTTTCAGCGGTACGGACTGGGTGACTAGTTAGGATCGAGGGAATGATGAACGGAGCAAAGTACAGAGAGATCCTTGATGAAAACCTGCTCCAGAGAGCTCAGGACCTCAGACTGGGGCTAAGGTCCACCTTCCAACAGGACAATGAGCATAAGCACACAACCAAGACAACACTTCAGGACAAGTCTCTGAAAGTCCTTGAGTGGCCCAGCCAGAGCCCGGACTTGAACCCGATCGAATATCTCTGGCGAAACCCGAAAACAGCTGTGCAGCGACGTTCCCCATCCAATCTGACAGAGTTTGAGAGTATCTACAGAGAAGAATGGGCAAAAGGCTGTAATCGCTGCCAAAGGTGCTTCAACAAAATACTGAGTAAAGGGTCTGAATAATTATGTCAATGTGACATTTCTGAGTTTTATTTTATACATTTGCAAAAATGTTATGGGGTCTTGTGTGTAGATTGATGAGGGGAAAAAGAACAAGGCTGAATACTTTCCCAATGCACTGTATCTCAATGTTTTAGGGGTACTTAATCATGCTAGGACAGAGCCCTAGTCGTCTCTTTGTAAAGTGGTTGACTGTTACAAGTGACATTGTGCTAATGGCAGGGCCCTATTTACAAAGCAGCCCTGCCGCCTGCCTGCCTGGCTGACTGACAGGCTGACTGACAGACTGACAGCCTGGCTAACCAAACCGCCACCCTCTGGTTACAGATGAATAATTGCCCACAGGGGACTGATTTGCTGCTAATATCCCCTGTGGGCTCTCGCTTCTCTCCTCTACTCCTCTCTGCACTCTCTCTTCTCTCCTCTACTCCTCTCTGCACTCTCTCTTCTCTCCTCTACTCCTCTCTGCACTCTCTCTTCTCTCCTCTCTGCACTCTCTCTTCTCTCCTCTTTGCACTCTCTCTTCTCTCCTCTCTGCACTCTCTCTTCTCTCCTCTCTGCACTCTCTCTTCTCTCCTCTACTCCTCTCTGCACTCTCTCTTCTCTCCTCTACTCCTCTCTGCACTCTCACTTCTCTCCTCTACTCCTCTCTGCACTCACTCTTCTCTCCTCTACTCCTCTCTGCACTCTCTCTTCTCTCCTCTCTGCACTCTCTCTTCTCTCCTCTCTGCACTCTCTCTTCTCTCCTCTCTGCACTCTCTCTTCTCTCCTCTCTGCACTCTCTCTTCTCTCCTCTCTGCACTCTCTCTTCTCTGCACTCTCTCTTCTCTCCTCTCTGCACTCTCTCTTCTCTCCTCTACTCCTCTCTGCACTCTCTCTTCTCTCCTCTACTCCTCTCTCTTCTCTCCTCTACTCCTCTCTGCACTCTCTCTTCTCTCCTCTCTACACTCTCTCTTCTCTCCTCTACTCCTCTCTGCACTCTCTCTTCTATCCTCTACTCCTCTCTGCACTCTCTCTTCTCTCCTCTCTGCACTCTCTCTTCTCTCCTCTACTCCTCTCTGCACTCTCTCTTCTCTCCTCTCTGCACTCTGTCTTCTCTCCTCTCTGCGCTCTCTCTTCTCTCCTCTACTCCTCTCTGCACTCTCTCTTCTCTCCTCTACTCCTCTCTGCACTCTCTCTTCTCTTCTCTCTGCACTCTCTCTTCTCTCCTGCTTTCTTTGCTTCCTCTTTCTGCTCCAGTCCTCCTTCCCCCGCTCCATTCTCCCATGAGAGAGAGATGCACTTCCTCTTGCCAACTGTATGACCATATTAGAGACACATATTTCTCTCAGATTACACAGACCCTCAAATAATTTGAAAATCGTCAGTTGAGCGGTGATTCCTCCGACAGTATATATAACTCCGATAGTTGTTGCGGCTGGTGTGAGCTAAAACTAACAGGTCTGTGAGAGCCGGAATTCTTACTGGTTGGTAGGTATATAACTCCGATAGTTGTTGCAGCTGGCTTCCGGGTTTCGCGAGCTCGTGATAAGGAGCGGGTCATGTTTCGGAGGACGCATGACTCGACCTTCGACTCTCCTGAGTCTGTTGGGGAATGAGAGAAGATCGTCATCACCAAATTGGGGAGAGATTTTTTTTTTATATATATATAAACTCTTTTTATAAATACTTTTTTGTGTGAGTGTTTGTCTATTTCGCTTTGGAATTGTAAACATATGTTTCCAAATGAAAGCCCTTGGAGTTGCATTGACATTGAAATTGAGACATTTTGTTTTCTGTGTCCCCCAAAGGCATATTTTTATATCTATTTATTCTATGTCTGTCTTTAATAATAGTGAAACCCCTTGACTTTTCCACATTTTGTTGTGTTTTATAGTCTGAAATTTAAAATGGATTATATTGAGATTTTGTGTCTCTGATCTACACACAATATTCAATAATATCAAAGTGGAATTTTATTTGTAGAACATTTTCACGAAATAAGTAGAATAATGAAAAGGTGAAATATCGAGGCAACAAGTATTCAACCCATTTGTTTTGGCATAAATAAATTCAGCAGTTAACAATAATAATAGCATTTAACAGGATTTTTGAATGGCTATCTCATACCCCCCCCCCCCCCCCCCCACACACACACACACACACACACACACACAATTATCTGTAAGGTCCCTCAGTCAAACACAGATTCAACCACAAAGACCAGGGAGGTTTTCCAATGCCTCGCAAAGAGGGGCACACATAACACATTACAATAAAATGAGCAGACATTGCATATCCCTTTGAATATCCCTGTTGGTGCCCCATCCACAGTTTGAATGGTGTATCAATACACCCAGTCACTACAAAGGTACAGGCGTCCTTCCTAACTCATTTGCCGGAGAGGAGGGAAACCGCTCAGGGATTTCACCATGAGGCCAACGGTGACTTTAAAACAGTTATTGAGTTTAATAGCTGTGACAGGAGAAAACTGAGGATGGATCCACAACATTGTAGTTACTCCACAATACTAACCTAAATGACAGAGTGAAAAGAAGAAAGCCTGTGCAGAATAAAAATATTCCAAAACATGCATCTGGTTTGCAACAAGGCACTAAAGTCATACTGCAGAAAATCTGTCTGCATTATGTTATGGGTATACTTGTCATTGGCAAGGACTAGGGAGTTTAAGGATAAAAAGTAACAGAATACAGCTAAGCTCATGCAAAATCCTAGAGGAAACCCTGCTTCAATCTGCTTTCCAACAGACACTGGGAGATGAATACACCTTTCAGCAGGACAACAACCTAAAACATAAAGAGGAGTAGATGAGAGAAGAGAGGCCACTGGAGTTGCTTACTGGTTCTAGTTTTGCCTTAAATCATCTTGAAAAATCTATGTTAAGACCTGAAAATGGCTGTCAAGCAATAATTAACAGCCAAATTCATAGAAGTTGAAGAATTTTTTAAAAGAATGATGGGAAAATATTGCACAAACCAGGTGTGCAAAGCTCTTGGAGACTTACCCAGAAACACTCACAGCTGTAATCACTCTTAGAGACTCACCCAGAAACACTCACAGCTGTAATCACTCTTAGAGACTTACCCAGAAACACTCACAGCTGTAATCACTCTTAGAGACTTACCCAGAAAGACTCACAGCTGTAATCACTCTTAGAGACTTACCCAGAAACACTCACAGCTGTAATCACTCTTAGAGACTTACCCAGAAAGACTCACAGCTGTAATCACTCTTAGAGACTTACCCAGAAACACTCACAGCTGTAATCACTCTTAGAGACTTACCCAGAAAGACTCACAGCTGTAATCACTCTTAGAGACTTACCCAGAAAGACTCACAGCTGTAATCACTCTTAGAGACTTACCCAGAAACACTCACAGCTGTAATCACTCTTAGAGACTTACCCAGAAAGACTCACAGCTGTAATCGCTGCCAAAGGTGTTCCTAACTATTTTCTCAGAGGGGTGAATACTTATCTACTCAAGATATATGTGGGTTTTTTTCATTGACATTTACAAAGGTATGTGGACACCCCTTCAAAATAATGGATTTGGCTATTTCAGCCACACCCGTTGCTGAAATTAGTATAAAAAACGAGCACACAGTCATGCAATCTCCATAGACAAATATTGGCAGTAGAATGGCCTTACTGAAGAGCTCATTGACTTTCAACGTGGCACCATCATAGGATGCCACCTTTCCGACAAGTCACTTTGTAAACTGCAAGAGGAATCTGGGTTTGGCTGATGCCAAGAGAACACTACCTGCCCGAATGCATAGTGCCAACTGTAAAGTTTGGTGGAGGAGGAATAATGGTCTGGGGCTGTTTTTCATGGTTCAGGCCCCTAAGTTCCAGTGAAGGACACCTTAATGCTACAGCATACAATACACCCTAGACAATTCTGTGCTTCCAACTTTGTGGCAACAGTTCGGGGAAGGCTCTTTTCTAATGTCCCTGTGCACAAAGTGAGGTCTATACAGAAATGGTTTGTTGAGATCTGTGAGGAAGAACTGACTGGCCATGAGCTACACCCCATCGAACACCTTTGGGATTCATTGGAATGCCGATTGCAAGCCAGGCCTAAACGCCCAACATCAGTACCCGACCTCACTAATGCTCTTTTGGCTGAATGGAAGCAAGTCCTTGCAGCAATGTTCACATTTCTATTGGAAAGTCTTCCCAGAAGAGTGGAGGATGTTATAGCAGCAAAGGGAGGGACCAACTCAATGTTTATGCCCATGATTTTGGAATGAGATGTCCGACAAGTAAGTGTCCACATACGTTCGGCCATGTCGTCCATCACTTTGTATCTATTTATTAATTTATCTCTTTTATTTAAATATATTTTAGTCTTTGTAACACAACAAAATGTGGAATAAGTCAAGGGGTGTGAATACATTCAGAAGACACTGCATCTCTATCTATCTATTTACTCATTTATCTCTATTTATTAATTTATCTATACATAAATTAATTAATATATCTTTATCTATTTACTCAATTATCTTTGTCTATTTATTCATTTATATTTATCTATTAATTCATTTATCATCTTCTATTTATTAATTTATATGTATCTATTTACTCATTTATATTTATATATTTCTTCATTTCACTTGATCTATCTATCATTTATTTCTATATTTATTAATGTATCTCTATCTATTCATTTATATTTATATATTTATGAATTTCTCTATGTATTCATTTATATTTATATATTTATGAATTTATCTCTATCTATTCATTTATATTTATATATTTATTAATGTATCTCTATCTATTCATTTTTCTCATTCTATCTTTCTTATACCTTTATCTGTATCTAATTATTCATTCATTTATTTATATCTATTTATACATTTCTGTCTTCTATCTACTTATTCATTTATCTCTATTTAGTCAGGTATCTCTTTCTTTTATTCATTTATCTCTATCTATTTATTAATTTCTCTTTATCTATTTATTAATTTATTTCTATCTATTAATGTATCTCTTTCAATCTATGAATTCATCTCTTTCCATTTATTTATTAATTTTGCTCTATTTATTATTTTCTCTCTAATCATTTATCGCTTTAAATTTGTGAATTTATCTCTTTCTATGTATTTATTATTTTATCTCTATCAATCCTTTTTACTCATTTAGCTCCTGATATTTATTGATTAATTCATGTCTTTATATTTATTTATTTAACTCTTTAATTTCTATATATTTAGTAATTTCTTTCTTTCTATCTATTTATTCATTAATCTATATTTTTTTAGTCATTGATCTCTTTGTATTTTGTAATTTTTCTCTGTCAATTTATGCATTTATCTCTATTTATTTATTAATGTATTCATATATTTCTATATTTATTCATTCATTGCTGTCAACCTATTTATTCTTTATCTCTATCTATCTATTTATTAACTTATTTCTTTATTTTATTTTATTTCACCTTTATTTAACCAGGTAGGCAACTTGAGAACAAGTTCTCATTTACAATAACGACCTGGCCAAGATAAAGCAAAGCAGTTCGACACATACAACAACACAGAGTTACACATGGAGCAAAACAAACATACAGTCAATAATACAGTATAAACAAGTCTATATACGATGTGTGCAAATGAGGTGAGATAAGGGAGGTAAAGGCAAAAAAAGGCCATGGTGGCAAAGTAAATACAATATAGCAAGTAAAACAGTGGAATGGTAGATTTGCAGTGGAAGAATGTGCAAAGTAGAAATACAAATAATGGGGTGCAAAGGAGCTAAATAAATAAATGAATACAGTAGGGAAAGAGGTAGTTGTTTGGGCTAAATTATAGATGGGCTATCTACAGGTGCAGTAATCTGTGAGCTGCTCTTGACAGTTGGTGCTTAAAGCTAGTGAGGGAGATAAGTGTTTCCAGTTTCAGAGATTTTTGTAGTTTGTTCCAGTCATTGGCAGCAGAGAACTGGAAGGAGAGGCGGCCAAAGAAAGAATTGGTTTTGGGGGTGACTAGAGAGATATACCTGCTGGAGTGCGTGCTACAGGTGGGGGATGCTATGGTGTCCAGCGAGCTGAGATAAGGAGGGACTTTACCTAGCAGGGTCTTGTAGATGACATGGAGCCAGTGGGTTCGGCGACGAGTATGAAGCGAGGGCCAGCCAACTAGAGAGTACAGGTCGCAATGGTGGGTAGTATATGGGGCTTTGGTGACAAAACGGATGGCACTGTGATAGACTGCATCCAATATGTTGAGTAGGGTATTGGAGGCTATTTTGTAAATGACTTCGCCGAAGTCGAGGATTGGTAGGATGGTCAGTTTTACGAGGGTATATTTGGCAGCATGAGTAAAGGATGCTTTGTTGCAGAATAGGAAGCCAATTCTAGATTTAACTTTGGATTGGAGATGTTTGATGTGGGTCTGGAAGGAGAGTTTACAGTCTAACCAGACACCTAAGTATTTGTAGTTGTCCAGATATTCTAAGTCAGAGCCGTCCAGAGTAGTGATGTTGGACAATAATTTATCTCTGTATATTCATTAATTTAACGATTTCCCTTCATTCATTCTCTATCTACTAATTTCTCTCTTTCAATGTATTCCTTTATATCTATCTATCTGTATGTATATCTATAAGGTACAATTCTGTCGTTCTGCCCCTGAACAGGCAGTTAACCGACTGTTTCTAGTTAACCGACTGTTTCTAAGCATGTCCAGACAGGTACTGAGAGGCATGTCCAGACTGGTACAGAGAGGCATGTCCAGACTGGTACTGAGAGACATGTCCAGACAGGTACTGAGAGACATGTCCAGACTGGTACTGAGAGGTATGTGCAGACTGGTACTGAGAGGCATGTCCAGACTGGAACTGAGAGGTATGTCCAGACTGGTACAGAGAGGTATTGAGAGGCATGTCCAGACAGGTATTGAGAGACATGTCCAGACTGGTACTGAGAGACATGTCCAGACTGGTACTGAGAGGTATTGAGAGGCATGTCCAGACAGGTATTGAGAGGCATGTCCAGACAGGTACTGAGAGGCATGTCCAGACTGGTACTGAGAGGCATGTCCAGACTGGTACTGAGAGGTATGTCCAGACTGGGACTGAGAGGCATGTCCAGACTGGTACTGGTACTGAGAGACATGTCCAGACTGGTACTGAGAGACATGTCCAGACTGGTACTGAGAGGTATGTCCAGACTGGTACTGAGAGGCATGTCCAGACTGGTACTGAGAGACATGTCCAGACTGGTACTGAGAGGTATGTCCAGACTGGTACTGAGAGACATGTCCAGACTGGTACTGAGAGGCATGTCCAGACTGGTACTGAGAGGCATGTCCAGACTGGGACTGAGAGGCATGTCCAGACTGGTACTGGTACTGAGAGGCATGTCCAGACTGGTACTGAGAGGCGTGTCCAGACAGGTACTGAGAGGCATGTCCAGACTGGTACTGAGAGGTATGTCCAGACAGGTACTGAGAGGCGTGTCCAGACTGGTACTGAGAGGCATGTCCAGACTGGTACTGAGAGACATGTCCAGACTGGTACTGAGAGGCACTGAGAGGCATGTCCAGACAGGTACTGAGAGACATGTCCAGACTGGTACTGAGAGGCACTGAGAGGCATGTCCAGACAGGTACTGAGAGACATGTCCAGACTGGTACTGAGAGGTACTGAGAGGCGTGTCCAGACTGGTACTGAGAGGCATGTCCAGACAGGTACTGAGAGACATGTCCAGACTGGTACTGAGAGGCATGTCCAGACTGGTACTGAGAGACATGTCCAGACTGGTACAGAGAGACATGTCCAGACTGGTACAGAGAGACATGTCCAGACTGGTACTGAGAGGCATGTCCAGACTGGTACTGAGAGGCATGTCCAGACTGGTACTGAGAGGCATGTCCAGACTGGTACTGAGAGACATGTCCAGACTGGTACTGAGAGACATGTCCAGACTGGTACTGAGAGACATGTCCAGACTGGTACTGAGAGGCATGTCCAGACTGGCACTGAGAGGCATGTCCAGACTGGTACTGAGAGACATGTCCAGACTGGTACTGAGAGACATGTCCAGACTGGTACTGAGAGGTATGTCCAGACTGGTACTGAGAGGCATGTCCAGACAGGTACTGAGAGACATGTCCAGACTGGTACTGAGAGGCATGTCCAGACTGGTACTGAGAGACATGTCCAGACTGGTATTGAGAGGCATGTCCAGACTGGTACTGAGAGGCATGTCCAGACTGGTACTGAGAGGCATGTCCAGACTGGTACTGAGAGGCATGTCCAGACTGGTACTGAGAGGCATGTCCAGACTGGTACTGAGAGGCATGTCCAGACTGGTACTGAGAGGCACTGAGAGGCATGTCCAGACTGGTACTGAGAGGCACTGAGAGACATGTCCAGACTGGTACTGAGAGGCATGTCCAGACTGGTACTGAGAGGCATGTCCAGACTGGTACTGAGAGACATGTCCAGACTGGGACTGAGAGGCATGTCCAGACTGGTACTGAGAGGTACTGAGAGACATGTCCAGACTGGTACTGAGAGGTACTGAGAGACATGTCCAGACTGGTACTGAGAGGCATGTCCAGACTGGTACTGAGAGGCATGTCCAGACTGGTACTGAGAGACATGTCCAGACTGGGACTGAGAGGCATGTCCAGACTGGTACTGAGAGGTACTGAGAGGCATGTCCAGACTGGTACTGAGAGGCGTGTCCAGACAGGTACTGAGAGGTACTGAGAGACATGTCCAGACTGGTTCTGAGAGGCACTTAGAGGCATGTCCAGACTGGTACTGAGAGGCACTGAGAGGCATGTCCAGACTGGTACTGAGAGGCATGTCCAGACTGGTACTGAGAGACATGTCCAGACTGGTACAGAGAGGCATGTCCAGACTGGTACTGAGAGGTACTGAGAGACATGTCCAGACTGGTACTGAGAGGCATGTCCAGACTGGTACTGAGAGGTACTGAGAGACATGTCCAGACTGGTACTGAGAGGCATGTCCAGACTGGTACTGAGAGACATGTCCAGACTGGTACTGAGAGACATGTCCAGACAGGTACTGAGAGGCATGTCCAGACTGGTACTGAGAGGCATGTCCAGACTGGTACTGAGAGGCATGTCCAGACTGGTACTGAGAGGTACTGAGAGGCATGTCCAGACAGGTACTGAGAGGCATATCCAGACTGGTACTGAGAGACATGTCCAGACTGGTACTGAGAGGTATTGAGAGGCATGTCCAGACTGGTACTGAGAGGTATTGAGAGGCCTGTCCAGACTGGTACTGGTACTGAGAGGCGTGTCCAGACTGGTACTGAGAGGCATGTCCAGACTGGTACTGAGAGGCATGTCCAGACTGGTACTGAGAGGTATTGAGAGGCATGTCCAGACTGGTACTGGTACTGAGAGGCATGTCCAGACTGGTACTGAGAGGTACTGAGAGGCGTGTCCAGACTGGTACTGAGAGACATGTCCAGACAGGTACTGAAGGCATGTCCAGACTGGTACTGAGAGGCGTGTCCAGACTGGTACTGAGAGACATGTCCAGACAGGTATTGAGAGACATGTCCAGACTGGTACTGAGAGGCGTGTCCAGACTGGTACTGAGAGACATGTCCAGACAGGTACTGAGAGGCATGTCCAGACTGGTACTGAGAGACATGTCCAGACTGGGACTGAGAGGCATGTCCAGACTGGTACTGAGAGGCATGTCCAGACTGGTACTGAGAGGTATTGAGAGGCATGTCCAGACTGGTACTGAGAGGCATGTCCAGACAGGTACTGAGAGGCATGTCCAGACTGGTACTGAGAGGTATGTCCAGACTGGTACTGAGAGGCATGTCCAGACAGGTACTGAGAGGTATTGAGAGGCATGTCCAGACAGGTACTGAGAGGCGTGTCCAGACTGGTACTGAGAGGCATGTCCAGACAGGTACTGAGAGGCATGTCCAGACTGGTACTGAGAGGCATGTCCAGACAGGTACTGAGAGGCATGTCCAGACTGGTACTGAGAGGCATGTCCAGACTGGTACTGAGAGGCATGTCCAGACTGGTACTGAGAGGCATGTCCAGACAGGTACTGAGAGGCATGTCCAGACTGGTACTGAGAGGCATGTCCAGACAGGTACTGAGAGGCATGTCCAGACTGGTACTGAGAGGTATGTCCAGACTGGTACTGAGAGGCATGTCCAGACAGGTACTGAGAGGTATTGAGAGGCATGTCCAGACAGGTACTGAGAGGCGTGTCCAGACTGGTACTGAGAGGCATGTCCAGACTGGTACAGAGAGGTACTGAGAGGCATGTCCAGACAGGTACTGAGAGACATGTCCAGACTGGTACTGAGAGGCACTGAGAGGCATGTCCAGACTGGTACTGAGAGACATGTCCAGACTGGTACAGAGAGACATGTCCAGACTGGTACTGAGAGGCATGTCCAGACTGGTACTGAGAGGCATGTCCAGACTGGTACTGAGAGACATGTCCAGACTGGTACTGAGAGGCATGTCCAGACTGGGACTGAGAGGCATGTCCAGACTGGTACTGAGAGGCATGTCCAGACTGGTACTGAGAGACATGTCCAGACTGGTACTGAGAGGCATGTCCAGACTGGTACTGAGAGACATGTCCAGACTGGTACTGAGAGGCATGTCCAGACTGGTACTGAGAGACATGTCCAGACTGGTATTGAGAGGCATGTCCAGACTGGTACTGAGAGGCACTGAGAGGCATGTCCAGACTGGTACCGAGAGGCACTGAGAGGCATGTCCAGACTGGTACCGAGAGGCACTGAGAGGCATGTCCAGACTGGTACTGAGAGGCATGTCCAGACTGGTACTGAGAGACATGTCCAGACTGGTATTGAGAGGCATGTCCAGACTGGTACCGAGAGGCACTGAGAGGCATGTCCAGACTGGTACCGAGAGGCACTGAGAGGCATGTCCAGACTGGTACCGAGAGGCACTGAGAGGCATGTCCAGACTGGTACCGAGAGGCACTGAGAGACATGTCCAGACTGGTACTGAGAGACATGTCCAGACTGGTACTGAGAGACATGTCCAGACTGGTACTGAGAGGCATGTCCAGACTGGTACTGAGAGGCATGTCCAGACTGGTACTGAGAGGTATGTCCAGACAGGTACTGAGAGGCATGTCCAGACTGGTACTGAGAGACATGTCCAGACTGGTACTGAGAGGTACTGAAAGACATGTCCAGACTGGTACTGAGAGACATGTCCAGACTGGTACTGAGAGGTACTGAGAGACATGTCCAGACTGGTACTGAGAGGTACTGAGAGGCATGTCCAGACTGGTACTGAGAGACATGTCCAGACTGGTACTGAGAGGCATGTCCAGACTGGTACTGAGAGACATGTCCAGACTGGTACTGAGAGGTACTGAGAGGCATGTCCAGACTGGTACTGGTACTGAGAGGCATGTCCAGACTGGTACTGAGAGGCACTGAGAGGCATGTCCAGACAGGTACTGAGAGGCACTGAGAGGCATGTCCAGACTGGTACTGAGAGACATGTCCAGACAGGTACTGAGAGGCACTGAGAGGCCTGTCCAGACTGGTACTGAGAGGCCTGTCCAGACTGGTACTGAGAGACATGTCCAGACTGGGACTGAGAGGCATGTCCAGACTGGTACTGAGAGACATGTCCAGACTGGTACTGAGAGGCATGTCCAGACTGGTACTGAGAGACATGTCCAGACTGGGACTGAGAGGCATGTCCAGACTGGTACTGAGAGGTACTGAGAGACATGTCCAGACTGGTACTGAGAGGCATGTCCAGACTGGTACTGAGAGACATGTCCAGACTGGTACTGAGAGGTACTGAGAGGCATGTCCAGACTGGTACTGAGAGGTACTGAGAGGCATGTCCAGACTGGTACTGAGAGACATGTCCAGACTGGTACTGAGAGGTACTGAGAGGCATGTCCAGACTGGTACTGGTACTGAGAGGCATGTCCAGACTGGTACTGAGAGGCACTGAGAGGCATGTCCAGACAGGTACTGAGAGGCACTGAGAGGCATGTCCAGACTGGTACTGAGAGACATGTCCAGACAGGTACTGAGAGGCACTGAGAGGCCTGTCCAGACTGGTACTGAGAGGCCTGTCCAGACTGGTACTGAGAGGCATGTCCAGACTGGTACTGAGAGGCATGTCCAGACTGGTACTGAGAGACATGTCCAGACTGGGACTGAGAGGCCTGTCCAGACTGGTACTGAGAGGCATGTCCAGACTGGTACTGAGAGGCCTGTCCAGACTGGTACTGAGAGGCATGTCCAGACTGGTACTGAGAGGCATGTCCAGACTGGTACTGAGAGACATGTCCAGACTGGTACTGAGAGGCATGTCCAGACTGGTACTGAGAGACATGTCCAGACTGGTACTGAGAGACATGTCCAGACTGGGACTGAGAGGCATGTCCAGACTGGTACTGAGAGGCATGTCCAGACTGTTACTGAGAGACATGTCCAGACTGGTACAGAGAGACATGTCCAGACTGGTACTGAGAGGCATGTCCAGACTGGTACTGAGAGGCATGTCCAGACTGTTACTGAGAGACATGTCCAGACTGGTACAGAGAGACATGTCCAGACTGGTACTGAGAGGCATGTCCAGACTGGTACTGAGAGACATGTCCAGACTGGTACTGAGAGACATGTCAGACTGGTACTGAGAGGTACTGAGAGACATGTCCAGACTGGTACTGAGAGACATGTCCAGACTGGTACTGAGAGACATGTCCAGACTGGTACTGAGAGACATGTCCAGACAGGTACTGAGAGACATGTCCAGACTGGTACAGAGAGACATGTCCAGACTGGTACTGAGAGGCATGTCCAGACTGGTACTGAGAGGCATGTCCAGACTGGTACTGAGAGACATGTCCAGACTGGTACTGAGAGACATGTCCAGACTGGTACTGAGAGGCATGTCCAGACTGGTACTGAGAGACATGTCCAGACTGGTACTGAGAGGCATGTCCAGACTGGTACTGAGAGGTACTGAGAGACATGTCCAGACTGGTACTGAGAGACATGTCCAGACTGGTACTGAGAGGCATGTCCAGACTGGTACTGAGAGGTACTGAGAGACATGTCCAGACTGGTACTGAGAGGCATGTCCAGACTGGTACTGAGAGGCATGTCCAGACTGGTACAAAGAGACATGTCCAGACTGGTACTGAGAGGCATGTCCAGACTGGTACTGAGAGACATGTCCAGACTGGTACTTAGAGGTACTGAGAGACATGTCCAGACAGGTACTGAGAGGCATGTCCAGACTGGTACTGAGAGGCATGTCCAGACTGGTACTGAGAGGCATGTCCAGACTGGTACTGGTACTGAGAGACATGTCCAGACAGGTACTGGTACTGAGAGGCATGTCCAGACTGGTACTGAGAGGCGTGTCCAGACTGGTACTGAGAGACATGTCCAGACTGGTACTGGTACTGAGAGACATGTCCAGACAGGTACTGGTACTGAGAGGCATGTCCAGACTGGTACTGAGAGACATGTCCAGACTGGGACTGAGAGGCGTGTCCAGACTGGTACTGAGAGGCATGTCCAGACTGGTACTGAGAGGCATGTCCAGACAGGTACTGAGAGGCATGTCCAGACTGGTACAGAGAGGCCTGTCCAGACTGGTACTGAGAGACATGTCCAGACTGGTACTGAGAGGCATGTCCAGACTGGTACTGAGAGGCATGTCCAGACTGGTACTGAGAGGCATGTCCAGACTGGTACTGAGAGACATGTCCAGACTGGGACTGAGAGGCATGTCCAGACTGGTACTGAGAGGCATGTCCAGACTGGTACTGAGAGACATGTCCAGACTGGTACTGAGAGACATGTCCAGACAGACTGGTACTGAGAGACATGTCCAGACTGGTACTGAGAGACATGTCCAGACAGACTGGGACTGAGAGGCATGTCCAGACTGGTACTGAGAGACATGTCCAGACTGGTACTGAGAGACATGTCCAGACTGGTACTGAGAGACATGTCCAGACAGGTACAGAGAGGCATGTCCAGACAGACTGGGACTGAGAGGCATGTCCAGACTGGTACTGAGAGACATGTCCAGACTGGTACTGGTACTGAGAGACATGTCCAGACAGGTACTGGTACTGAGAGGCATGTCCAGACTGGTACTGAGAGGCATGTCCAGACTGGTACTGAGAGACATGTCCAGACTGGTACTGGTACTGAGAGACATGTCCAGACAGGTACTGGTACTGAGAGGCATGTCCAGACTGGTACTGAGAGGCATGTCCAGACTGGTACTGAGAGGCGTGTCCAGACTGGTACTGAGAGGCGTGTCCAGACTGGTACTGAGAGACATGTCCAGACTGGTACTGAGAGGCCTGTCCAGACTGGTACTGAGAGACATGTCCAGACTGGTACTGAGAGGCATGTCCAGACTGGTACTGTCCAGACTGGGACTGAGTGGGACTGAGAGGCATGTCCAGACTGGTACTTAGAGGTACTGAGAGACATGTCCAGACAGGTACTGAGAGGCATGTCCAGACTGGTACTGAGAGGCATGTCCAGACTGGTACTGAGAGGCATGTCCAGACTGGTACTGGTACTGAGAGACATGTCCAGACAGGTACTGGTACTGAGAGGCATGTCCAGACTGGTACTGAGAGGCGTGTCCAGACTGGTACTGAGAGACATGTCCAGACTGGTACTGGTACTGAGAGACATGTCCAGACAGGTACTGGTACTGAGAGGCATGTCCAGACTGGTACTGAGAGACATGTCCAGACTGGGACTGAGAGGCGTGTCCAGACTGGTACTGAGAGGCATGTCCAGACTGGTACTGAGAGGCATGTCCAGACAGGTACTGAGAGGCATGTCCAGACTGGTACAGAGAGGCATTTCCAGACTGGTACTGAGAGGTACTGAGAGACATGTCCAGACTGGTACTGAGAGACATGTCCAGACTGGTACAGAGAGGCATTTCCAGACTGGTACTGAGAGGTACTGAGAGACATGTCCAGACTGGTACTGAGAGGCATGTCCAGACTGGTACTGAGAGGCATGTCCAGACTGGTACAGAGAGACATGTCCAGACTGGTACTGAGAGGCATGTCCAGACTGGTACTGAGAGACATGTCCAGACTGGTACTTAGAGGTACTGAGAGACATGTCCAGACAGGTACTGAGAGGCATGTCCAGACTGGTACTGAGAGGCATGTCCAGACTGGTACTGAGAGGCATGTCCAGACTGGTACTGGTACTGAGAGACATGTCCAGACAGGTACTGGTACTGAGAGGCATGTCCAGACTGGTACTGAGAGGCGTGTCCAGACTGGTACTGAGAGACATGTCCAGACTGGTACTGGTACTGAGAGACATGTCCAGACAGGTACTGGTACTGAGAGGCATGTCCAGACTGGTACTGAGAGACATGTCCAGACTGGGACTGAGAGGCGTGTCCAGACTGGTACTGAGAGGCATGTCCAGACTGGTACTGAGAGGCATGTCCAGACAGGTACTGAGAGGCATGTCCAGACTGGTACAGAGAGGCCTGTCCAGACTGGTACTGAGAGACATGTCCAGACTGGTACTGAGAGGCATGTCCAGACTGGTACTGAGAGGCATGTCCAGACTGGTACTGAGAGGCATGTCCAGACTGGGACTAAGAGGCATGTCCAGACTGGTACTGAGAGGCATGTCCAGACTGGTACTGAGAGACATGTCCAGACTGGTACTGAGAGACATGTCCAGACTGGGACTAAGAGGCATGTCCAGACTGGTACTGAGAGGCATGTCCAGACTGGTACTGAGAGACATGTCCAGACTGGTACTGAGAGACATGTCCAGACAGACTGGTACTGAGAGACATGTCCAGACTGGTACTGAGAGACATGTCCAGACAGACTGGGACTGAGAGGCATGTCCAGACTGGTACTGAGAGACATGTCCAGACTGGTACTGAGAGACATGTCCAGACTGGTACTGAGAGACATGTCCAGACAGGTACAGAGAGGCATGTCCAGACAGGTACTGAGAGGCATGTCCAGACTGGTACTGAGAGGCATGTCCAGACTGGTACTGAGAGGCATGTCCAGACAGGTACTGAGAGACATGTCCAGACTGGTACTGAGAGACATGTCCAGACTGGTACTGAGAGGCATGTCCAGACAGGTACTGAGAGGCATGTCCAGACTGGTACTGAGAGGCATGTCCAGACTGGTACTGAGAGACATGTCCAGACTGGTACAGAGAGACATGTCCAGACTGGTACAGAGAGACATGTCCAGACAGGTACTGAGAGGCATGTCCAGACTGGTACTGAGAGGCATGTCCAGACTGGTACTGAGAGACATGTCCAGACTGGTACTGAGAGGCATGTCCAGACAGGTACTGAGAGGCATGTCCAGACTGGTACTGAGAGGCATGTCCAGACTGGTACTGAGAGACATGTCCAGACTGGTACTGAGAGACATGTCCAGACTGGTACTGAGAGGCATGTCCAGACTGGTACTGAGAGGCATGTCCAGACTGGTACTGAGAGGCATGTCCAGACTGGGACTGAGAGGCGTGTCCAGACTGGTACTGAGAGGCATGTCCAGACTGGTACTGAGAGGCATGTCCAGACAGGTACTGAGAGGCATGTCCAGACTGGTACAGAGAGGCCTGTCCAGACTGGTACTGAGAGACATGTCCAGACTGGTACTGAGAGGCATGTCCAGACTGGTACTGAGAGGCATGTCCAGACTGGTACTGAGAGGCATGTCCAGGCTGGTACTGAGAGACATGTCCAGACTGGGACTAAGAGGCATGTCCAGACTGGTACTGAGAGGCATGTCCAGACTGGTACTGAGAGACATGTCCAGACTGGTACTGAGAGACATGTCCAGACAGACTGGTACTGAGAGACATGTCCAGACTGGTACTGAGAGACATGTCCAGACAGACTGGGACTGAGAGGCATGTCCAGACTGGTACTGAGAGACATGTCCAGACTGGTACTGAGAGACATGTCCAGACTGGTACTGAGAGACATGTCCAGACAGGTACAGAGAGGCATGTCCAGACAGGTACTGAGAGGCATGTCCAGACTGGTACTGAGAGGCATGTCCAGACTGGTACTGAGAGGCATGTCCAGACAGGTACTGAGAGGCATGTCCAGACTGGTACAGAGAGGCCTGTCCAGACTGGTACTGAGAGACATGTCCAGACTGGTACTGAGAGACATGTCCAGACTGGTACTGAGAGACATGTCCAGACTGGTACTGAGAGGCATGTCCAGACAGGTACTGAGAGGCATGTCCAGACTGGTACTGAGAGGCATGTCCAGACTGGTACTGAGAGACATGTCCAGACTGGTACTGAGAGGCATGTCCAGACTGGTACTGAGAGGCATGTCCAGACAGGTACTGAGAGGCATGTCCAGACTGGTACTGAGAGACATGTCCAGACTGGTACTGAGAGGCATGTCCAGACTGGTACTGAGAGGCATGTCCAGACAGGTACTGAGAGACATGTCCAGACTGGTACTGAGAGGTACTGAGAGACATGTCCAGACTGGTACTGAGAGGCATGTCCAGACTGGCACTGAGAGGCATGTCCAGACTGGTACTGAGAGGCATGTCCAGAGAATAGAGTCCCAGAGAATATAGTCCCAGGGAATAGAGTCCCAGTGAATAGAGTCCCAGAGAACAGAGTCCCAGAGAATAGAGTCCCAAAAAACAGAGTCCCAGAGAATACAGTCCCAGAGAACAGAGTCCCAGAGAATAGAGTCCCAGGGAATAGAGTCCCAGGGAATAGAGTCCCAGAGAACAGAGTCCCAGAGAACAGAGTCCCAGAGAATAGAGTCCCAGGGAATCGAGTCCCAGGGAATGGAGTCCCTTTGTGTGCCAAGTCTCACTGCACCATTCAGGGATGGGGAAAGAGACCTGTGGCATCAGCACCACAGCATATGCCACTAGTCTAACTTCTTAGCTACTTTGGGAAGTCACATTCCCCCTCTACTTGTTAGCCCCTGAAAAGTTCAGCCACAAAATAATAGAAAACTTGTTTTAGAAAAAGAGCCTCTCTATTGGGAAAAGAGCGATAAAAGGTTTTGCTTTTGTGCTGAGTTCTAACTGGTCGCAATTTCACTTTCCTTTTGGAGCTGAAAAGGAGAGAAGAAATTATGTTTTACTAATTGACAAACTCGGTTCAAATTCAGTTAGCCGTTCGGTTTCTAAACGTTTCTATTGACATTCACCACAGCAGCTCTTTCAGAGGAACTGAAACTGCACTTTAGACTGTGTTCATTTGTCTTTCCAAAGACCTGGCTGCTACCAGCACAATGACAAATTAAAACTTTGGTTTCATGGCAATGGCACAGAAGACCAGCTTTAATCTGAGTTTAAAAGAAACGTCAATGGTGCCTCACTTAGTGACGGGCTTTCTACGTGTTGTAGTCATTTAGAGTTGATCAGGCTGTTGATTGTGGCCTTTGGGATGTTGTCCCACTCCTCGTCAATGGCTGTGCGAAGTTGACAGATATTTGGCGGGAACTGGAACACACAGTCGTATACGTCGATCCAGAGCATCCCAAACAGGCTCAATGATGACATGTCTGGTGAGTATGCAGGCCATGGAAGAACTGGGAAATGTTTAGCATCCAGGAATTGTGTACAGATCCTTGTGACATTGTGTGCAGATCCTTGTGACATTGTGTACAGATCCTTGCGACATTGTGTACAGATCCTTGCGACATTGTGTACAGATCCTTGTGACATTGTGTACAGATCCTTGTGACGTCCTTGTGACATTGTGTACAGATCCTTGTGACGTCCTTGTGACATTGTGTACAGATCCTTGTGACATTGTGTACAGATCCGTGTGACTTTGTGTACAGATCCTTGTGACATTGTGTACAGATCCTTGTGACATTGTGTACAGATCCTTGCGACATTGTGTACAGATCCTTGCGACATTGTGTACAGATCCTTGTGACATTGTGTACAGATCCTTGTGACGTCCTTGTGACATTGTGTACAGATCCTTGTGACATTGTGTACAGATCCTTGTGACATTGTGTACAGATCCTTGTGACATCCTTGTGACATTGTGTACAGATCCTTGTGACATCCTTGTGTCATTGTGTACAGATCCTTGTGACATTGTGTACAGTTCCTTGTGACATTGTGTACAGATCCTTGTGACATTGTGTACAGATCCTTGTGACATCCTTGTGACATTGTGTACAGATCCTTGTGACATCCTTGTAACATTGTGTACAGATCCTTGTGACATTGTGTACAGATCCTTGCGACATTGCGTACAGATCCGTGCGACATTGTGTACAGATCCGTGCAACATTGTGTACAGATCCTTGTGACATTGTGTACAGATCCTTGTGACATTGTGTACAGATCCTTGTGACATTGTGTACAGATCCTTGTGACATCCTTGTGACATTGTGTACAGATCCTTGTGACATCCTTGTGTCATTGTGTACAGATCCTTGTGACATTGTGTACAGTTCCTTGTGGCATTGTGTACAGATCCTTGTGACATTGTGTACAGATCCTTGTGACATCCTTGTGACATTGTGTACAGATCCTTGTAACATCCTTGTAACATTGTGTACAGATCCTTGTGACATTGTGTACAGATCCTTGTGACATTGTTTACAGATCCTTGTGACATTGTGTACAGATCCTTGTGACATTGTATACAGATCCATGCATAATCATGCAGAAACATGAGGTGATTGCTACAGAGGAATGGCATGACAATGGGCCTCAGGATCTCATTACAGTATCTCTGAGATTTCAAATTGCCATCAATAAAATGCAATTTTGTTCGCTGTCTGTAGCTTATGCCTGCCCATACCCCACTGCCACCATGGGGCACTCTGTTCACAACATTGGCATCAGCAAAACTCTTGCCCACACAACACCATACACGCTGTCTGCCATTTGCCCGGTACAGTTGAAAAGAGAATTCTATTGTGAAGGACACACATCAACAGCGAGCCAGTGGCCATCGAAGGTGAACATTTGCGCACTGAAGTAATTTTCGAAGCCAAACTGCAGTCAGGTCACGACCCTGGTGAGAGTTTCTGAGAGTTTGTGCAGAAAACCCACAGTTTCATCAGGTGTCCAGGTGGCTGTTCTCAGATGATCCCACAGGAGAAGAAGCTGGATGTGGAGCTCCTGGGCTGCCGTGGTTACATGTGGTCTGCGGTTGTGAGGCCGGTTTGACATACTTCCACATAAACGAAAATGACGTTGAATGCGGTTTATGGTAGAAAAATGAACATTCAATTCTCTGGCAACAGCTCTGGCGGACAGTAAGCATGGACAAGGTAGCTCCATAAGAACTTCAGACATGGAGCTGTTCAGATAATACCTCATCTGGCAGGCATACTGTAGACTCTCCAAGATATATACTGATCAGACCCATACTGTAGACATCTCTCCAAGATATATACTGATCAGACCAACACTGTAGACATCTCTCCAAGATATATATTGATCAGACCCATACTGTAGACATCTCTCCAAGATATATATTGATCAGACCCATACTGTAGACATCTCTCCAAGATATATAATGGTCAGACCCATACTGTAGACATCTCTCCAAGATATATACTGGTCAGACCCATACTGTAGACATCTCTCCAAGATATATACTGATCAGACCCATACTGTGGACATCTCTCCAAGATATATCATTGTTCAGACCCATACTGTAGACATCTCTCCAAGATATATACTGATCAGACCCATACTGTAGACATCTCTCCAAGATATATAATGGTCAGACCCATACTGTAGACATCTCTCCAAGATATATAATGGTCAGACCCATACTGTAGACATCTCTCCAAGATATATACTGATCAGACCCATACTGTAGACATCTCTCCAAGATATATAATGATCAGACCCATACTGTAGACATCTCTCCAAGATATATACTGATCAGACCCATACTGTAGACATCTCTCCAAGATATATACTGATCAGACCCATACTGTAGACATCTCTCCAAGATACATAATGATCAGACCCATACTGTAGACGTCTCTCCAAGATATATACTGATCAGACCCATACTGTAGACATCTCTCCAAGATATATCATTGGTCAGACCCATACTGTAGACATCTCTCCAAGATATATACTGATCAGACCCATACTGTAGACATCTCTCCAAGATATATACTGATCAGACCCATACTGTAGACATCTCTCCAAGATATATACTGATCAGACCCATACTGTAGACATCTCTCCAAGATACATAATGATCAGACCCATACTGTAGACATCTCTCCAAGATATATCATTGGTCAGACCCATACTGTAGACATCTCTCCAAGATATATACTGATCAGACCCATACTGTAGACATCTCTCCAAGATATATACTGTTCAGACCCATACTGTAGACATCTCTCCAAGATATATACTGATCAGACCCATACTGTAGACATCTCTCCAAGATATATACTGATCAGACCCATACTGTAGACATCTCTCCAAGATATATAATGGTCAGACCCATACTGTAGACATCTCTCCAAGATATATCATTGGTCAGACCCATACTGTAGACATCTCTCCAAGATATATACTGATCAGACCCATACTGTAGACATCTCTCCAAGATACATAATGATCAGACCCATACTGTAGACATCTCTCCAAGATATATACTGATCAGACCCATACTGTAGACATCTCTCCAAGATATATACTGATCAGACCCATACTGTAGACATCTCTCCAAGATATATCATTGGTCAGACCCATACTGTAGACATCTCTCCAAGATATATCATTGGTCAGACCCATACTGTAGACATCTCTCCAAGATACATAATGATCAGACCCATACTGTAGACATCTCTCCAAGATATATCATTGGTCAGACCCATACTGTAGACATCTCTCCAAGATACATAATGATCAGACCCATACTGTAGACATCTCTCCAAGATATATACTGATCAGACCCATACTGTAGACATCTCTCCAAGATACATAATGATCAGACCCATACTGTAGACATCTCTCCAAGATATATACTGGTCAGACCCATACTGTAGACATCTCTCCAAGATATATCATTGGTCAGACCCATACTGTAGACATCTCTCCAAGATATATACTGATCAGACCCATACTGTAGACATCTCTCCAAGATATATACTGATCAGATCCATACTGTAGACATCTCTCCAAGATATATACTGATCAGACCCATACTGTAGACATCTCTCCAAGATATATACTGATCAGACCCATACTGTAGACATCTCTCCAAGATATATACTGATCAGACCCATACTGTAGACATCTCTCCAAGATATATACTGATCAGACCCATACTGTAGACATCTCTCCAAGATATATACTGATCAGACCCATACTGTAGACATCTCTCCAAGATATATCATTGGTCAGACCCATACTGTAGACATCTCTCCAAGATACATACTGATCAGACCCATACTGTAGACATCTCTCCAAGATATATACTGATCAGACCCATACTGTAGACATCTCTCCAAGATATATCATTGGTCAGACCCATACTGTAGACATCTCTCCAAGATACATACTGATCAGACCCATACTGTAGACATCTCTCCAAGATATATACTGATCAGACCCATACTGTAGACATCTCTCCAAGATATATCATTGGTCAGACCCATACTGTAGACATCTCTCCAAGATACATAATGATCAGACCCATACAGACATCTCTCCAAGATATATACTGATCAGACCCATACTGTAGACATCTCTCCAAGATATATACTGATCAGACCCATACTGTAGACATCTCTCCAAGATATATACTGATCAGACCCATACTGTAGACATCTCTCCAAGATATATACTGATCAGACCCATACTGTAGACATCTCTCCAAGATACATAATGATCAGACCCATACTGTAGACATCTCTCCAAGATATATACTGATCAGACCCATACTGTAGACATCTCTCCAAGATATATACTGATCAGACCCATACTGTAGACATCTCTCCAAGATACATAATGATCAGACCCATACTGTAGACATCTCTCCAAGATACATACTGATCAGACCCATACTGTAGACATCTCTCCAAGATATATACTGATCAGACCCATACTGTAGACGTCTCTCCAAGATATATACTGATCAGACCCATACTGTAGACATCTCTCCAAGATATATACTGATCAGACCCATACTGTAGACATCTCTCCAAGATATATACTGATCAGACCCATACTGTAGACATCTCTCCAAGATATATACTGATCAGACCCATACTGTAGACATCTCTCCAAGATATATACTGATCAGACCCATACTGTAGACATCTCTCCAAGATATATACTGATCAGACCCATACTGTAGACATCTCTCCAAGATATATACTGATCAGACCCATACTGTAGACATCTCTCCAAGATATATACTGATCAGACCCATACTGTAGACATCTCTCCAAGATATATACTGATCAGACCCATACTGTAGACATCTCTCCAAGATATATATTGATCAGACCCATACTGTAGACATCTCTCCAAGATATATACTGATCAGACCCATACTGTAGACATCTCTCCAAGATATATACTGATCAGACCCATACTGTAGACATCTCTCCAAGATACATAATGATCAGACCCATACTGTAGACATCTCTCCAAGATACATAATGATCAGACCCATACTGTAGACATCTCTCCAAGATATATACTGATCAGACCCATACTGTAGACATCTCTCCAAGATATATACTGATCAGAACCATACTGTAGACATCTCTCCAAGATATATACTGATCAGACCCATACTGTAGACATCTCTCCAAGATACATAATGATCAGACCCATACTGTAGACATCTCTCCAAGATATATACTGATCAGACCCATACTGTAGACATCTCATGAAGATATATACTGATCAGACCCATACTGTAGACATCTCTCCAAGATACATAATGATCAGACCCATACTGTAGACATCTCTCCAAGATATATCATTGGTCAGACCCATACTGTAGACATCTCTCCAAGATATATACTGATCAGACCCATACTGTAGACATCTCTCCAAGATATATACTGATCAGACCCATACTGTAGACATCTCATGAAGATATATACTGATCAGACCCATACTGTAGACATCTCTCCAAGATATATACTGATCAGACCCATACTGTAGACATCTCTCCAAGATATATACTGTTCAGACCCATACTGTAGACATCTCTCCAAGATATATACTGATCAGACCCTTACTGTAGACATCTCTCCAAGATATATACTGATCAGACCCATACTGTAGACATCTCTCCAAGATATATACTGATCAGACCCATACTGTAGACATCTCTCCAAGATATATACTGATCAGACCCATACTGTAGACATCTCTCCAAGATACATAATGATCAGACCCATACTGTAGACATCTCTCCAAGATGTTTATCCCCCTCAAGCCAATGTCTCCACGTCTTCAATGCTTTGACAGACAGCCAACAGCTCCCGGTCCCCCACATCATAGTTTCGCTCCGCCGGGCTGAGCTTCTTCGAGAAGAAGGCACAGGGGCGGAGCTTCGGTGGCATGACCGAGCACTGAGAGAGCACGGCTCCTATCCCAGCCTTCGGTGGCATGACCGAGCATTGAGAGAGCACGGCGCCTATCCCGGCCTTCGGTGGCATGACCGAGCATTGAGAGAGCACGGCTCCTATCCCAGCCTTCGGTGGCATGACCGAGCGCTGAGAGAGCACGGCTCCTATCCCAGCCTTCGGTGGCATGACCGAGCGCTGAGAGAGCACGGCTCCTATCCCAGCCTTCGGTGGCATGACCGAGCATTGAGAGAGCACGGCTCCTATCCCAGCCTTCGGTGGCATGACCGAGCGCTGAGAGAGCACGGCTCCTATCCCAGCCTTCGGTGGCATGACCGAGCGCTGAGAGAGCACGGCTCCTATCCCAGCCTTCGGTGGCATGACCGAGCGCTGAGAGAGCACGGCTCCTATCCCAGCCTTCGGTGGCATGACCGAGCGCTGAGAGAGCACGGCTCCTATCCCAGCCTTCGGTGGCATGACCGAGCACTGAGAGAGCACGGCTCCTATCCCAGCCTTCGGTGGCATGACCGAGCACTGAGAGAGCACGGCTCCTATCCCAGCCTTCGGTGGCATGACCGAGCGCTGAGAGAGCACGGCTCCTATCCCAGCCTTCGGTGGCATGACCGAGCGCTGAGAGAGCACGGCTCCTATCCCAGCCTTCGGTGGCATGACCGAGCACTGAGAGAGCACGGCTCCTATCCAGAGCCCTCAGGAGACCAAAGGCCCTGTCCGCCTCAGAAGACCACAGCAATCGAACCGGATCCCCCTTTAGCAGTGAGGTAAAGGGAGCCGCTACCTGACCAAAACCCCGGATAAACCTCCGGTAGTAATTGGCAAACCCTAGAAACCGCTGCACCTCCTTTACCGTGGTGGGAGTCGGCCAATTACTCACGGCTGAAATGCGGTCACTCTCCATCTCCACCCCTGAAGTGGATATGCGGTATCCTAGGAAGGAGACGGACTGCTTGAAGAACAGGCATTTCTCAGCCTTGATATACAGGTCATGCTCTAACAGTTGACCAATCACCTTTAGCTAACAAATGTACACAGTAGATAACACCTGCACACTGTAACAAACACCTGTACATTGTAGCTAACACCTGTACACTGTAGCTCACACCTGTACACTGTAGCTAACACCTGTACACTGTAGCTCACACCTGTACACTGTATCTAACTCCTGTACACTGTAGCTAACAGCTAACACTGTATCTAACACCTAAAACTGTAGCTAATGGATAACACTTTAGCGAACACCAAACATTGTAGCTAACAAATGTACACAGTAGCTAACACCTGTACACTGTAGCTAACACCTGTACACTGTAGCTAACACCTAAAACTGTAGCTACATATCAAAAATCAGCTATACACTGTAGCTAACACCTAACACTGTAGCTTACACCTGTACACTGTATCTAACACCTGTACACTGTAGCTAACAGCTAACACTGTATCTAACACCTATAACTGTAGCTAATGGATAACACTTTAGCGAACACCAAACATTGTAGCTAACATCTAACACTGTAGCTAACAAATGTACACTGTAGCTAACACCTAACACTGTAGCTTACACCTGTAAACTGTAGCTAACACCTGTACACTGTAGCTAACACCTAACACTGTAGCTTACACCTGTAAACTGTAGCTAACACCTGTACACTGTAGCTAACACCTGTAAACTGTAGCTAACACCTGTACACTGTAGCTTACACCTGTAAACTGTAGCTAACACCTGTACACTGTCGCTAACACCTAACACTGTAGCTAACACCTGTACACTGTAGCTAAAACTTGTAAACTGTAGCTAACACCTAACACTGTAGCTAAAACCTTCAAACTGTAGCTAACACCTGTACACTGTAGCTAAAACCTTTGTTAGAACCCACACAAATACAGCTGGTACCACACAATTCAGGCTGCCATGCTGGAAAAGGAAATTACTTGTGCATGATTAAAGCTTTGTCTTGTCACAATGAGAGGCTAGAGGAGACCACAGTCAAATGAAATGAGAGGAGAAAGAGGGAGGGAAAATAGAGGAGTGGAGAAACAATGATCTGAGCCACTCAACCGTTCTCCCCATGTAGAGATGAAGACTCTCTATCTGAGACACTCAACCTTTCTCTCCATGGAGAGATGAAGTCCCTCTATCTGAGCCACTCAACCTTTCTACCCATGGAGAGATGAAGACTCTCTATCTGAGACACTCAACCTTTCTCTCCATGGAGAGATGAAGTCCCTCTATCTGAGACACTCAACCTTTCTCTCCATGGAGAGATGAAGTCCCTCTATCTGAGCCACTCAACCTTTCTCCCCATGGAGAGATGAAGACTCTCTATCTGAGACACTCAACCTTTCTCTCCATGGAGAGATGAAGTCCCTCTATCTGAGCCACTCAACCTTTCTACCCATGGAGAGATGAAGACTCTCTATCTGAGCCACTCAACCTTTCTACCCATGGAGAGATGAAGACTCTCTATCTGAGACACTCAACCTTTCTCCCCCATGGAGAGATGCAGTCTCTCTATCTGAGACAATCAACCCTTATCCCCATGGAGAGATGAAGTCCCTCTATCTGAGACACTCAACCTTTCTCCCCCATGGAGAGATGAAGTCCTAGAGGGACTCTGAGACACTCAACCTTTCTCCCCCATGGAGAGATGCAGTCTCTCTTTCTGAGACACTCAACCTTTCTCCCCATGGAGAGATTAAGTATCTCTATCTGAGCCACTCAACCTTTCTCCCCATGGAGATATGAAGTCTGTCTATCTGAGACACTCAACCTTTCTCCCAATGGAGAGATGAAGTCCCTCTATCTGAGCCACTCAACCTTTCTCCCCATGGAGAGATGAAGTCTGTCTATCTGAGACACTCAACCTTTCTCCACATGGAGAGATGAAGTCTCTCTGAGACACTCAACCTTCCTCCCCATGGAGAGATGAAGTCTCTCTGAGACACTCAACCTTTCTCCCCCATGGAGAGATGAAGTCTCTCTGAGACACTCAACCTTTCTCCACATGGAGAGATGAAGTCTCTCTGAGACACTCAACCTTTCTCCACATGAAGTCTGTCTATCTGAGCCCCTCAACCTTTCTCCCCATGGAGAGATGAAGTCTCTCTGAGACACTCAACCTTTCTCCCCCATGGAGAGATGAAGTCTCTCTGAGACACTCAACCTTTCTCCACATGGAGAGATGAAGTCTCTCTGAGACACTCAACCTTTCTCCACATGGAGAGATGAAGACTCTCTATCTGAGCCACTCAACCTTTCTCCCCATGGGGAGATGAAGTCTCTCTATCTGAGCCACTCAACCTTTCTCCCCATGGAGAGATGAAGTCTCTCTATCTGAGCCACTCAACCTTTCTCCCCATGGAGAGATGAAGCCTCTCTATCTGAGCCACTCAACCTTTCTCCACATGGAGAGATGAAGTCTCTCTGAGACACTCAACCTTTCTCCACATGGAGAGATGAAGTCTCTCTGAGACACTCAACCTTTCTCCCCATGGAGAGATGAAGTCTCTCTGAGACACTCAACCTTTCTCCCCATGGAGAGATGAAGTCTCTCTGAGACACTCAACCTTTCTCCACATGGAGAGATGAAGTCTCTCTGAGACACTCAACCTTTCTCCACATGGAGAGATGAAGACTCTCTATCTGAGCCACTCAACCTTTCTCCACATGGAGAGATGAAGTCTCTCTGAGCCACTCAACCTTTCTCCCCATGGAGAGATGAAGTCTCTCTGAGACACTCAACCTTTCTCCCCATGGAGATATGAAGTCTCTCTCTCTGAGACACTCAACCTTTCTCCCCATGGAGAGATGAAGTCTCTCTGAGCCACTCAACCTTTCTCCCCATGGAGAGATGAAGTCTCTCTGAGACACTCAACCTTTCTCCCCATGGAGAGATGAAGTCTCTCTGAGACACTCAACCTTTCTCCCCATGGAGAGATGAAGTCTCTCTGAGACACTCAACCTTTCTCCACATGGAGAGATGAAGTCTCTCTGAGACACTCAACCTTTCTCCCCATGGAGAGATGAAGTCTCTCTGAGACACTCAACCTTTCTCCCCATGGAGAGATGAAGTCTCTCTGAGACACTCAACCCTTCTCCACATGGAGAGATTAATTATTTCTCTATGAAGTCATTCAAGCAAAAGGCGCCTGCCTGGCTGGAAAATACAACCTGAATTCTCTCTATTGTTAAACCACGAAGGCAAACAATGTACTCTTTCTATAAATGTACCTTTATTTAACTAGGCAAGTCAGTTTAAGAACAAATTATTATTTTCAATGACGGACTAGGAACAGTGGGTTAACTGCCTGTTCAGGGGCAGAACGACAGATCCTAACCTTGTCAGCTCGGGGGATACGATCTAGCACTGGCCCAACACTCCAACCACTAGGCTACCTGCCACCCCCTCCCTCCCTCTCTCCCTCCCTCCTTCCCTCCCTCCCTCCCTCCCTCCCTCCCTCCCTCCCTCCCTCCCTCCCTCCCTCCCTCCCTCCCTCCCTCCCTCCCTCCCTCCCTCGGTTCATACTGAAACGCTCAACCATTTTGAGGAAAGATGAACAAAGGAATATGGTTGGTTGACTGATTGACTGGTCTGTAGTAGGCTACTTGAGAAAAACAAAACAAATGGAAGCCTGCTTACACACTCAACAACAGCGCTTTGTTAGAGGAAACCGCTAATTGCTTTGATCTCTACTTGAGAAGAACAAAGAGGAAAGGAAGCCTCATCCACATAGAGCGTTTTGTTTCTGATATTGTTAACTGTTCTGCATGCCATGGCATCACAGCAATACTTTCTATGGATCAATGCATCACTGTACCATTTCATCTGATCCTCTGGTATGCCTCTGCAGAAAACATGTCTGCTGTTAGCTTGAACAATGTGTTTCTGCAAAAGGTATACCAGAGCTCCCCCTGGTGGAGTTTCCATCAGAACCCATTAGGGACAGTAGTCGTTAGGCTGGGCACAGATCTGGATGGGCCCAATGTCAAGTCAAACATGACATGACAATGAGTGACATGAGTTGTCATGATATCACAAGCAAACTGGCACTCAGGCTTTAGTAGAAAGACCTTCTGCTGGATCCTACTCTTGACTTCTCAACATAGAACTCCTAGAGTCAGTGAAGGAATGTGTCTCATAGAACTCCTAGAGTCAGTGAAGGAATGTGTCTCAACATAGAACTCCTAGAGTCAGTGAAGGAATGTGTCTCATAGAATTCCTAGAGTCAGTGAAGGAATGTGTCTCAACATAGAACTCCTAGAGTCAGTGAAGGAATGTGTCTCAACATAGAACTCCTAGAGTCAGTGAAGGAATGTGTCTCAACATAGAACTCCTAGAGTCAGTGAAGGAATGTGTCTCATAGAACTCCTAGAGTCAGTGAAGGAATGTGTCTCAACATAGAACTCCTAGAGTCAGTGAAGGAATGTGTCTCAACATAGAACTCCTAGAGTCAGTGAAGGAATGTGTCTCATAGAACTCCTAGAGTCAGTGAAGGAATGTGTCTCAACATAGAACTCCTAGAGTCAGTGAAGGAATGTGTCTCAACATAGAACTCCTAGAGTCAGTGAAGGAATGTGTCTCATAGAATTCCTAGAGTCAGTGAAGGAATGTGTCTCAACATAGAACTCCTAGAGTCAGTGAAGGAATGTGTCTCAACATAGAACTCATAGAGTCAGTGAAGGAATGTGTCTCAACATAGAACTCCTAGAGTCAGTGAAGGAATGTGTCTCAACATAGAACTCATAGAGTCAGTGAATGAATGTGTCTCATAGAACTCCTAGAGTCAGTGAAGGAATGTGTCTCATAGAACTCCTAGAGTCAGTGAAGGAATGTATCTCAACATAGAACTCATAGAGTCAGTGAAGGAATGTGTCTCAACATAGAACTCATAGAGTCAGGAAAGAGAGAGAGGACTGGTCGTCACTCTGAAATGGGAGAGGACTGGTCGTCACTCTGAGATGGGAGTGGACTGTTCGTCACGCTGAGATTGGAGTCGGAGAGGACTGGTCATCACTCTGAGATGGGAGAGGTCTGGTCATCACTCTGAGATGGGAGAGGTCTGGTCGTCACTCAGATGGGAGAGGACTGGTCGTCGTTCAGAGATGGGAGAGGACTGGTCGTCGTTCTGAGATGGGAGAGGACTGGTCGTCACTCAGATGGGAGAGGAATGGTCGTCACTCAGATGGGAGAGGACTGGTCGTCACGCTGAGATGGGAAAGAACAGGTCGTCACTCTGAGATGGGAGAGGACTGGTCATCACTCTGAGATGGGAGAGGTCTGGTCATCCCTCTGAGATGGGAGAGGTCTGGTCGTCAATCAGATGGGAAGGACTGGTCGTCGTTGTGAGATGGGAGAGGACTGGTCGTCGTTCTGAGATGGGAGAGGACTGGTCGTCGTTCTGAGATGAGAGAGGACTGGTCGTCACTCAGATGGGAGAGGAATGGTCGTCACTCAGATGGGAGAGGACTGGTCGTCACGCTGAGATGGGAGTCGGAGAGGACTGGTCGTCACTCTGAGATGGGAGAGGACTGGTCGTCACTCTGAGATGGGAGAGGACTGGTCGTCACTCAGATGCGAGGGGACTGGTCGTCACTCAGATGGGAGAGGACTGATCGTCACTCAGATGGGAGTGGACTGGTCGTCACGCTGAGATGGGAAAGAACAGGTCGTCACTGAGATTGGAGAGGACTGGTCGTCGTTCTGAGATGGGAGAGGACTGGTCGTCGTACTGAGATGGGAGAGGACTGGTCGTCACTCTGAGATGGGAGAGGACTGGTCGTCACTCTGAGATGTGAGAGGACTGGTCGTGATGCTGAGATGGGAGAGGATTGTTCGTCACGCTGTGATTGGAGTCGGAGAGGACTGGTTGTCACTCTGAGATGGGAGAGGACTGGTGGTCACGCTGCAATGGGAGAGGTCTGGTCGTCACTCTGAGATATGAGAGGTCTGGTCGTCACTCTGAGATGGGAGAGGTCTTGTCGTCAATCTGAGATCTGAGTCGGAGAGGTCTGGTCATCACTCTGAGATGGGAGAGGACTGGTCGTCACTCTGAGATGGGAGAGGACTGGTCGTCAATCTGAGATGGGAGAGGTCTGGTCGTCAATCTGAGATCTGAATTCGGAGAGGTCTGGTCATCACTCTGAGATGGTAGAGGTATGGTCGTCAATCTGAGATCTGAGTCGGAGAGGTCTGGTCATCACTCTGAGATGGGAGAGGACTGGTCATCACTCTGAGATGGGAGAGGACTGGTCGTCACTCTGAGATGGGAGAGGACTGGTCGTCACTCTGAGATTCGAGTCGGAGAGGACTGGTCGTCACTCTGAGATTGGAGTCGGAGAGGACTGGTCGTCACTCTGAGATGGGAGAGGACTGGTCGTCACTCTGAGATGTGAGAGGACTGGTCATCACGCTGAAATGGGAGAGGTCTGGTCGTCACTCTGAGATGGGAGTCGGAGAGGACTGGTCGTCACTCTGAGATGGGAGAGGTCTGGTCGTCACTCTGAGATGGGAGAGGTCTGGTCGTCACTCTGAGATGGGAGAGGTCTGGTCGTCACTCTGAGATGGGAGAGGTCTGGTCGTCACTCTGAGATGGGAGAGGACTGGTCGTCACTCTGAGATGGGAGAGGACTGGTCGTCAGTCTGAGATGGGAGAGGTCTGGTCGTCACTCTGAGATGGGAGAGGACTGGTAGTCAATCTGAGATGGGAGAGGTCTGGTCATCAATCTGAGATCTGAGTCGGAGAGGACTGGTCGTCACTCTGAGATGGGAGAGGACTGGTCGTCACTCTGAGATTGGAGTCGGAGAGGACTGGTCGTCACTCTGAGATGGGAGAGGACTGGTCATCACTCTGAGATGGGAGAGGACTGGTCGTCACTCTGAGATGGGAGAGGACTGGTCGTCACTCTGAGATGGGAGAGGACTGGTCGTCACTCTGAGATGGGAGAGGAATGGTCGTCACTCTGAGATGGGAGAGGTCTGGTCATCACTCTGAGATAGGAGAGGACTGGTCGTCACTCTGAGATGGGAGAGGACTGGTCGTCACTCTGAGATGGTAGAGGAATGGTCGTCACTCTGAGATGGGAGAGGAATGGTCGTCACTCTGAGATGGGAGAGGTCTGGTCATCACTCTGAGATAGGAGAGGACTGGTCGTCACTCTGAGATGGGAGAGGACTGATCGCCCCTCTGAGATGGGAGAGGTCTGGTCGTCAATCTGAGATCTGAGTCGGAGAGGTCTGGTCATCACTCTGAGATGGGAGAGGACTGGTCGTCACTCTGAGATGGGATAGGACTGGTCGTCACTCTGAGATTGGAGTCGGAGAGGACTGGTCGTCACTCTGAGATGGGAGAGGACTGGTCGTCACTCTGAGATGTGAGAAGACTGGTCATCACGCTGAAATGGGAGAGGTCTGGTCGTCACTCTGAGATGGGAGTCGGAGAGGACTGGTCGTCACTCTGAGATTGGAGAGGACTGGACGTCACTCTGAGATGGGAGAGGACTGGTCGTCACTCTGAGATGTGAGAGGACTGGTGGTCACGCTGCAATGGGAGAGGTCTGGTCGTCACTCTGAGATATGAGAGGTCTGGTCGTCACTCTGAGATGGGAGAGGTCTGGTCGTCAATCTGAGATCTGAGTCGGAGAGGTCTGGTCATCACTCTGAGATGGGAGAGGACTGGTCGTCACTCTGAGATGGGAGAGGACTGGTCGTCAATCTGAGATGGGAGAGGTCTGGTCGTCAATCTGAGATCTGAATTCGGAGAGGTCTGGTCATCACTCTGAGATGGTAGAGGTATGGTCGTCAATCTGAGATCTGAGTCGGAGAGGTCTGGTCATCACTCTGAGATGGGAGAGGACTGGTCGTCACTCTGAGATGGGAGAGGACTGGTCGTCACTCTGAGATGGGAGAGGACTGGTCGTCACTCTGAGATTCGAGTCGGAGAGGACTGGTCGTCACTCTGAGATTGGAGTCGGAGAGGACTGGTCGTCACTCTGAGATGGGAGAGGACTGGTCGTCACTCTGAGATGTGAGAGAACTGGTCATCACGCTGAAATGGGAGAGGTCTGGTCGTCACTCTGAGATGGGAGTCGGAGAGGACTGGTCGTCACTCTGAGATGGGAGAGGACTGATCGCCACTCTGAGATGGGAGAGGTCTGGTCGTCAATCTGAGATCTGAGTCGGAGAGGTCTGGTCATCACTCTGAGATGGGAGAGGACTGGTCGTCACTCTGAGATGGGATAGGACTGGTCGTCACTCTGAGATTGGAGTCGGAGAGGACTGGTCGTCACTCTGAGATGGGAGAGGACTGGTCGTCACTCTGAGATGTGAGAGGACTGGTCATCACGCTGAAATGGGAGAGGTCTGGTCGTCACTCTGAGATGGGAGTCGGAGAGGACTGGTCGTCACTCTGAGATTGGAGAGGACTGGACGTCACTCTGAGATGGGAGAGGACTGGTCGTCACTCTGAGATGTGAGAGGACTGGTGGTCACGCTGCAATGGGAGAGGTCTGATCGTCACTCTGAGATATGAGAGGTCTGGTCGTCACTCTGAGATGGGAGAGGTCTGGTCGTCAATCTGAGATCTGAATTCGGAGAGGTCTGGTCATCACTCTGAGATGGTAGAGGTATGGTCGTCAATCTGAGATCTGAGTCAGAGAGGTCTGGTCATCACTCTGAGATGGGAGAGGACTGGTCGTCACTCTGAGATGGGAGAGGACTGGTCGTCACTCTGAGATGGGAGAGGACTGGTCGTCACTCTGAGATTCGAGTCGGAGAGGACTGGTCGTCACTCTGAGATTGGAGTCGGAGAGGACTGGTCGTCACTCTGAGATGGGAGAGGACTGGTCGTCACTCTGAGATGTGAGAGGACTGGTCATCACGCTGAAATGGGATAGGTCTGGTCGTCACTCTGAGATGGGAGTCGGAGAGGACTGGTCGTCACTCTGAGATGGGAGAGGACTGATCGCCACTCTGAGATGGGAGAGGTCTGGTCGTCAATCTGAGATCTGAGTCGGAGAGGTCTGGTCATCACTCTGAGATGGGAGAGGACTGGTCGTCACTCTGAGATGGGATAGGACTGGTCGTCACTCTGAGATTGGAGTCGGAGAGGACTGGTCGTCACTCTGAGATGGGAGAGGACTGGTCGTCACTCTGAGATGTGAGAGGACTGGTCATCACGCTGAAATGGGAGAGGTCTGGTCGTCACTCTGAGATGGGAGTCGGAGAGGACTGGTCGTCACTCTGAGATTGGAGTCGGAGAGGACTGGTCGTCACTCTGAGATGGGAGAGGACTGGTCATCACTCTGAGATGGGAGAGGACTGGTCGTCACTCTGAGATGGGAGAGGACTGGTCGTCACTCTGAGATGGGAGAGGAATGGTCGTCACTCTGAGATGGGAGTCGGAGAGGACTGGTCGTCACTCTGAGATGGGAGAGGACTGATCGTCACTCTGAGATGGGAGAGGACTGGTCGTCACTCTGAGATGGGAGCGGACTGGTCGTCACTCTGAAATGGGAGAGGAATGGTCGTCACTCTGAGATGGGAGTCGGAGAGGACTGGTCGTCACTCTGAGATGGGAGAGGACTGATCGTCACTCTGAGATGGGAGAGGAATGGTCGTCACTGTGAGATTGGAGAGGACTGTTCGTCACGCTGAGATTGGAGTCGGAGAGTACCGGTCTTCACTCTGAGATGGGAGAGGACTGGTAGTCACTCTGAGATGGGAGAGGAATGGTCGTCACTCTGAGATGGGAGAGGACTGTTCGTCACGCTGAGATTGGAGTCGGAGAGGACTGGTCGTCACTCTGAGATGGGAGAGGACTGGTCGTCACGCTGAGATGGGAGAGGACTGATCGTCGTTCTGAGATGGGAGAGGACTGGTCGTCACTCTGAGATGGGAGAGGACTGGTCGTCACGCTGAGATGGGAGAGGACTGATCGTCGTTCTGAGATGGGAGAGGACTGGTCGTCACGCTGAGATGGGAAAGAACAGGTCGTCACTGAGATTGGAGAGGACTGGTCGTCGTTCTGAGATGGGAGAGGACTGGTCGTCGTTCTGAGATGGGAGAGGACTGGTCGTCACTCTGAGATGGGAGAGGAATGGTCGTCACTCTGAGATGGGAGAGGACTGGTCGTCACTCTGAGATGGGAGAGGACTGATCGTCACTCTGAGATGGGAGTGGACTGTTCGTCACGCTGAGATTGGAGTCGGAGAGGACTGGTCGTCACTCTGAGATGGGAGAGGACTGGTCGTCACTCTGAGATGGGAGAGGACTGGTCGTCACTCTGAGATGTGAGAGGACTGGTCGTCACGCTGAAATGAGAGAGGTCTGGTCGTCACGCTGAGATGGGAGAGGTCTGGTCGTCAATCTGAGATGGGAGAGGTCTGGTCGTCAATCTGAGATCTGAGTCAGAGAGGTCTGGTCATCACTCTGAGATGGGAGAGGACTGGTCATCACGCTGAAATGGGAGAGGTCTGGTCGTCACTCTGAGATGGGAGAGGTCTGGTCGTCACGCTGAGATGGGAGAGGTCTGGTCGTCACTCTGAGATGGGAGAGGTCTGGTCGTCAATCTGAGATCTGAGTCGGAGAGGTCTGGTCATCACTCTGAGATGGGAGAGGACTGGTCATCACGCTGAAATGGGAGAGGTCTGGTCGTCACTCTGAGATGGGAGTCGGAGAGGACTCGTCGTCACTCTGAGATGGGAGAGGTCTGGTCGTCACTCTGAGATGGGAGAGGTCTGTTCGTCACTCTGAGATGGGAGTCGGAGAGGACTGGTCGTCACTCTGAGATGGGAGAGGACTGGTCGTCACTCTGAGATGGGAGAGGACTGGTCGTCACGTTGCAATGGGAGAGGTCTGTTCGTCACGCTGAGATATGAGAGGTCTGGTCGTCACTCTGAGATGGGAGAGGTCTGGTCGTCAATCTGAGATCTGAGTCGGAGAGGTCTGGTCATCTCTCTGAGATGTGAGAGGACTGGTCGTCACTCTGAGATGGGAGAGGACTGGTCGTCAATCTGAGATGGGAGAGGTCTGGTCGTCAATCTGAGATCTCAGTTGGAGAGGTCTGGTCATCACTCTGAGATGGGAGAGGACTGGTCGTCACTCTGAGATGGGAGAGGACTGGTCGTCACTCTGAGATTGGAGTCGGAGAGGACTGGTCGTCACTCTGAGATGGGAGAGGAATGGTCGTCACTCTGAGATGTGAGAGGACTGGTCATCACGCTGAAATGGGGGAGGTCTGGTCGTCACTCTGAGATGGGAGAGGACTGGTCATCACTCTGAGATGGGAGGGGACTGGTCGTCACTCTGAGATGGGAGAGGACTGGTCGTCACGCTGAGATGGGAGAGGACTGATCGTCGTTCTGAGATGGGAGAGGACTGGTCGTCACTCTGAGATGGGAGAGGACTGGTCGTCACGCTGAGATGGGAGAGGACTGATCGTCGTTCTGAGATGGGAGAGGACTGGTCGTCACGCTGAGATGGGAAAGAACAGGTCGTCACTGAGATTGGAGAGGACTGGTCGTCGTTCTGAGATGGGAGAGGACTGTTCGTCGTTCTGAGATGGGAGAGGACTGGTCGTCACTCTGAGATGGGAGAGGAATGGTCGTCACTCTGAGATGGGAGAGGTCTGGTCGTCACTCTGAGATGGGAGAGGACTGATCGTCACTCTGAGATGGGAGTGGACTGTTCGTCACGCTGAGATTGGAGTCGGAGAGGACTGGTCGTCACTCTGAGATGGGAGAGGACTGGTCGTCACTCTGAGATGGGAGAGGACTGGTCGTCACTCTGAGATGTGAGAGGACTGGTCGTCACGCTGAAATGAGAGAGGTCTGGTCGTCACGCTGAGATGGGAGAGGTCTGGTCGTCACTCTGAGATGGGAGAGGTCTGGTCGTCAATCTGAGATCTGAGTCAGAGAGGTCTGGTCATCACTCTGAGATGGGAGAGGACTGGTCATCACGCTGAAATGGGAGAGGTCTGGTCGTCACTCTGAGATGGGAGTCGGAGAGGACTCGTCGTCACTCTGAGATGGGAGAGGTCTGCTCATCACTCTGAGATGGGAGAGGTCTGTTCGTCACTCTGAGATGGGAGTCGGAGAGGACTGGTCGTCACTCTGAGATGGGAGAGGACTGGTCGTCACTCTGAGATGGGAGAGGACTGGTCGTCACGTTGCAATGGGAGAGGTCTGTTCGTCACGCTGAGATATGAGAGGTCTGGTCGTCACTCTGAGATGGGAGAGGTCTGGTCGTCAATCTGAGATCTGAGTCGGAGAGGTCTGGTCATCTCTCTGAGATGTGAGAGGACTGGTCGTCACTCTGAGATGGGAGAGGACTGGTCGTCAATCTGAGATGGGAGAGGTCTGGTCGTCAATCTGAGATCTCAGTTGGAGAGGTCTGGTCATCACTCTGAGATGGGAGAGGACTGGTCGTCACGCTGAGATGGGAAAGAACAGGTCGTCACTGAGATTGGAGAGGACTGGTCGTCGTTCTGAGATGGGAGAGGACTGGTCGTCGTTCTGAGATGGGAGAGGACTGGTCGTCACTCTGAGATGGGAGAGGACTGGTCGTCACTCTGAGATGGGAGAGGACTGATCGTCACTCTGAGATGGGAGTGGACTGTTCGTCACGCTGAGATTGGAGTCGGAGAGGACTGGTCGTCACTCTGAGATGGGAGAGGACTGGTCGTCACTCTGAGATGGGAGAGGACTGGTCGTCACTCTGAGATGTGAGAGGACTGGTCGTCACGCTGAAATGAGAGAGGTCTGGTCGTCACGCTGAGATGGGAGAGGTCTGGTCGTCACTCTGAGATGGGAGAGGTCTGGTCGTCAATCTGAGATCTGAGTCAGAGAGGTCTGGTCATCACTCTGAGATGGGAGTGGACTGGTCATCACGCTGAAATGGGAGAGGTCTGGTCGTCACTCTGAGATGGGAGTCGGAGAGGACTCGTCGTCACTCTGAGATGGGAGAGGTCTGTTCGTCACTCTGAGATGGGAGTCGGAGAGGACTGGTCGTCACTCTGAGATGGGAGAGGACTGGTCGTCACTCTGAGATGGGAGAGGACTGGTCGTCACGTTGCAATGGGAGAGGTCTGTTCGTCACGCTGAGATATGAGAGGTCTGGTCGTCACTCTGAGATGGGAGAGGTCTGGTCGTCAATCTGAGATCTGAGTCGGAGAGGTCTGGTCATCTCTCTGAGATGTGAGAGGACTGGTCGTCACTCTGAGATGGGAGAGGACTGGTCGTCAATCTGAGATGGGAGAGGTCTGGTCGTCAATCTGAGATCTCAGTTGGAGAGGTCTGGTCATCACTCTGAGATGGGAGAGGACTGGTCGTCACTCTGAGATGGGAGAGGACTGGTCGTCACTCTGAGATTGGAGTCGGAGAGGACTGGTCATCACTCTGAGATGGGAGAGGACTGGTCGTCACTGTGAGATGTGAGAGGACTGGTCATCACGCTGAAATGGGGGAGGTCTGGTCGTCACTCTGAGATGGGAGTCGGAGAGGACTGGTCGTCACTCTGAGATGGGAGAGGACTGGTCATCACTCTGAGATGGGAGAGGACTGGTCGTCACTCTGAGATGGGAGAGGACTGGTCGTCACTCTGAGATGGGAGTGGACTGTTCGTCACGCTGAGATTGGAGTCGGAGAGGACTGGTCGTCACTCTGAGATGGGAGAGGACTGGTCGTCACTCTGAGATGGGAGAGGACTGGTCGTCACTCTGAGATGTGAGAGGACTGGTCGTCACGCTGAAATGGGAGAGGTCTGGTCGTCACGCTGAGATGGGAGAGGTCTGGTCGTCACTCTGAGATGGGAGAGGACTGATCGTCACTCTGAGATGGGAGAGGACTGGTCGTCACTCTGAGATGGGAGCGGACTGGTCGTCACTCTGAGATGGGAGAGGAATGGTCGTCACTCTGAGATGGGAGTCGGAGAGGACTGGTCGTCACTTTGAGATGGGAGAGGACTGGTCGTCACTCTGAGATGTGAGAGGACTGGTCGTCACGCTGAAATGAGAGAGGTCTGGTCGTCACGCTGAGATGGGAGAGGTCTGGTCGTCACTCTGAGATGGGAGAGGTCTGGTCGTCAATCTGAGATCTGAGTCAGAGAGGTCTGGTCATCACTCTGAGATGGGAGAGGACTGGTCATCACGCTGAAATGGGAGAGGTCTGGTCGTCACTCTGAGATGGGAGTCGGAGAGGACTCGTCGTCACTCTGAGATGGGAGAGGTCTGGTCGTCACTCTGAGATGGGAGAGGTCTGTTCGTCACTCTGAGATGGGAGTCGGAGAGGACTGGTCGTCACTCTGAGATGGGAGAGGACTGGTCGTCACTCTGAGATGGGAGAGGACTGGTCGTCACGTTGCAATGGGAGAGGTCTGTTCGTCACGCTGAGATATGAGAGGTCTGGTCGTCACTCTGAGATGGGAGAGGTCTGGTCGTCAATCTGAGATCTGAGTCGGAGAGGTCTGGTCATCTCTCTGAGATGTGAGAGGACTGGTCGTCACTCTGAGATGGGAGAGGACTGGTCGTCAATCTGAGATGGGAGAGGTCTGGTCGTCAATCTGAGATCTCAGTTGGAGAGGTCTGGTCATCACTCTGAGATGGGAGAGGACTGGTCGTCACTCTGAGATGGGAGAGGACTGGTCGTCACTCTGAGATTGGAGTCGGAGAGGACTGGTCGTCACTCTGAGATGGGAGAGGACTGGTCGTCACTCTGAGATGTGAGAGGACTGGTCATCACGCTGAAATGGGGGAGGTCTGGTCGTCACTCTGAGATGGGAGTCGGAGAGGACTGGTCGTCACTCTGAGATGGGAGAGGACTGGTCATCACTCTGAGATGGGAGAGGACTGGTCGTCACTCTGAGATGGGAGAGGACTGGTCGTCACTCTGAGATGGGAGTGGACTGTTCGTCACGCTGAGATTGGAGTCGGAGAGGACTGGTCGTCACTCTGAGATGGGAGAGGACTGGTCGTCACTCTGAGATGGGAGAGGACTGGTCGTCACTCTGAGATGTGAGAGGACTGGTTGTCACGCTAAAATGGGAGAGGTCTGGTCGTCACGCTGAGATGGGAGAGGTCTGGTCGTCACTCTGAGATGGGAGAGGTCTGGTCGTCAATCTGAGATCTGAGTCGGAGAGGTCTGGTCATCACTCTGAGATGGGAGAGGACTGGTCATCACGCTGAAATGGGAGAGGTCTGGTCGTCACTCTGAGATGGGAGTCGGAGAGGACTCGTCGTCACTCTGAGATGGGAGAGGTCTGGTCGTCACTCTGAGATGGGAGAGGTCTGTTCGTCACTCTGAGATGGGAGTCGGAGAGGACTGGTCGTCACTCTGAGATGGGAGAGGACTGGTCGTCACTCTGAGATGGGAGATGACTGGTCGTCACGCTGCAATGGGAGAGGTCTGGTTGTCACGCTGAGATGGGAGAGGTCTGGTCGTCACTCTGAGATGGGAGAGGTCTGGTCGTCAATCTGAGATCTGAGTCGGAGAGGTCTGGTCATCTCTCTGAGATGGGAGAGGACTGGTCGTCACTCTGAGATGGTAGAGGATTGGTCGTCAATCTGAGATGGGAGAGGACTGGTCGTCACTCTGAGATGGTAGAGGATTGGTCGTCAATCTGAGATGGGAGTGGACTGGTCGTCACTCTGAGATGGGAGAGGACTGGTCGTCACTCTGAGATGTGAGAGGACTGGTCGTCACGCTGAAAATGAGAGAGGTCTGGTCGTCACGCTGAGATGGGAGAGGTGTGGTCGTCACTCTGAGATGGGAGAGGTCTGGTCGTCAATCTGAGATCTGAGTCAGAGAGGTCTGGTCATCACTCTGAGATGGGAGAGGACTGGTCATCACGCTGAAATGGGAGAGGTCTGGTCGTCACTCTGAGATGGGAGTCGGAGAGGACTTGTCGTCACTCTGAGATGGGAGAGGTCTGGTCGTCACTCTGAGATGGGAGAGGTCTGTTCGTCACTCTGAGATGGGAGTCGGAGAGGACTGGTCGTCACTCTGAGATGGGAGAGGACTGGTCGTCACTCTGAGATGGGAGAGGACTGGTCATCACGTTGCAATGGGAGAGGTCTGTTCGTCACGCTGAGATATGAGAGGTCTGGTCGTCACTCTGAGATGGGAGAGGTCTGGTCGTCAATCTGAGATCTGAGTCGGAGAGGTCTGGTCATCTCTCTGAGATGTGAGAGGACTGGTCGTCACTCTGAGATGGGAGAGGTCTGGTCGTCAATCTGAGATCTCAGTTGGAGAGGTCTGGTCATCACTCTGAGATGGGAGAGGACTGGTCGTCACTCTGAGATGGGAGAGGACTGGTCGTCACTCTGAGATTGGAGTCGGAGAGGACTGGTCGTCACTCTGAGATGGGAGAGGACTGGTCGTCACTCTGAGATGTGAGAGGACTGGTCATCACGCTGAAATGGGGGAGGTCTGGTCGTCACTCTGAGATGGGAGTCAGAGAGGACTGGTCGTCACTCTGAGATGGGAGAGGACTGGTCATCACTCTGAGATGGGAGAGGACTGGTCATCACGCTGAGATGGGAGAGGACTGGTCGTCACTCTGAGATGGGAGTGGACTGTTCGTCACGCTGAGATTGGAGTCGGAGAGGACTGGTCGTCACTCTGAGATGGGAGAGGACTGGTCGTCACTCTGAGATGGGAGAGGACTGGTCGTCACTCTGAGATGTGAGAGGACTGGTCGTCACGCTGAAATGGGAGAGGTCTGGTCGTCACGCTGAGATGGGAGAGGTCTGGTCGTCACTCTGAGATGGCAGAGGTCTGGTCGTCAATCTGAGATCTGAGTCGGAGAGGTCTGGTCATCACTCTGAGATGGGAGAGGACTGGTCATCACGCTGAAATGGGAGAGGTCTGGTCGTCACTCTGAGATGGGAGTCGAAGAGGACTCGTCGTCACTCTGAGATGGGAGAGGTCTGGTCGTCACTCTGAGATGGGAGAGGTCTGTACGTCACTCTGAGATGGGAGTCGGAGAGGACTGGTCGTCACTCTGAGATGGGAGAGGACTGGTCGTCACTCTGAGATGGGAGAGGACTGGTCGTCATGCTGCAATGGGAGAGGTCTGGTCGTCACGCTGAGATATGAGAGGTCTGGTCGTCACTCTGAGATGGGAGAGGTCTGGTCGTCAATCTGAGATCTGAGTCGGAGAGGTCTGGTCATCTCTCTGAGATGGGAGAGGACTGGTCGTCACTCTGAGATGGGAGAGGACTGGTCGTCACTCTGAGATGGGAGTGGACTGTTCGTCACGCTGAGATTGGAGTCGGAGAGGACTGGTCGTCACTCTGAGATGGGAGAGGACTGGTCGTCACTCTGAGATGGGAGAGGACTGGTCGTCACTCTGAGATGTGAGAGGACTGGTCGTCACGCTGAAATGGGAGAGGTCTGGTCGTCACGCTGAGATGGGAGAGGTCTGGTCGTCACTCTGAGATGGGAGAGGTCTGGTCGTCAATCTGAGATCTGAGTCGGAGAGGTCTGGTCATCACTCTGAGATGGGAGAGGACTGGTCATCACGCTGAAATGGGAGAGGTCTGGTCGTCACTCTGAGATGGGAGTCGAAGAGGACTCGTCGTCACTCTGAGATGGGAGAGCTCTGGTCGTCACTCTGAGATGGGAGAGGTCTGTACGTCACTCTGAGATGGGAGTCGGAGAGGACTGGTCGTCACTCTGAGATGGGAGAGGACTGGTCGTCACTCTGAGATGGGAGAGGACTGGTCGTCATGCTGCAATGGGAGAGGTCTGGTCGTCACGCTGAGATATGAGAGGTCTGGTCGTCACTCTGAGATGGGAGAGGTCTGGTCGTCAATCTGAGATCTGAGTCGGAGAGGTCTGGTCATCTCTCTGAGATGGGAGAGGACTGGTCGTCACTCAGAGATGGGAGAGGACTGGTCGTCACTCTGAGATGTGAGAGGACTGGTCATCACGCTGAAATGGGAGAGGTCTGGTCGTCACTCTGAGATGGGAGTCGGAGAGGACTGGTCGTCACTCTGAGATGGGAGAGGACTGGTCGTCACTCTGAGATGGGAGAGGACTGGTCGTCAATCTGAGATGGGAGAGGTCTGGTCGTCACTCTGAGATGGGAGAGGTCTGGTCGTCAATCTGAGATCTGAGTCAGAGAGGTCTGGTCATCACTCTGAGATGGGAGAGGACTGGTCATCACGCTGAAATGGGAGAGGTCTGGTCGTCACTCTGAGATGGGAGAGGTCTGGTCGTCACGCTGAGATGGGAGAGGTCTGGTCGTCACTCTGAGATGGGAGAGGTCTGGTCGTCAGTCTGAGATCTGAGTCGGAGAGGACTCGTCGTCACTCTGAGATGGGAGAGGTCTGGTCGTAGATCTGAGATCTCAGTTGGAGAGGTCTGGTCATCACTCTGAGATGGGAGAGGACTGGTCGTCACTCTGAGATGGGAGAGGACTGGTCGTCACTCTGAGATTGGAGTCGGAGAGGACTGGTCGTCACTCTGAGATGGGAGAGGACTGGTCGTCACTCTGAGATGTGAGAGGACTGGTCATCACGCTGAAATGGGGGAGGTCTGGTCGTCACTCTGAGATGGGAGTCAGAGAGGACTGGTCATCACTCTGAGATGGGAGAGGACTGGTCATCACGCTGAAATGGGAGAGGTCTGGTCGTCACTCTGAGATGGGAGAGGTCTGGTCATCACGCTGAGATGGGAGAGGTCTGGTCGTCACTCTGAGATGGGAGAGGTCTGTACGTCACTCTGAGATGGGAGTCGGAGAGGACTGGTCGTCACTCTGAGATGGGAGAGGACTGGTCGTCACTCTGAGCTGGGAGAGGACTGGTCGTCATGCTGCAATGGGAGAGGTCTGGTCGTCACGCTGAGATATGAGAGGTCTGGTCGTCACTCTGAGATGGGAGAGGTCTGGTCGTCAATCTGAGATCTGAGTCGGAGAGGTCTGGTCATCTCTCTGAGATGGGAGAGGACTGGTCGTCACTCTGAGATGGGAGAGGACTGGTCGTCACTCTGAGATGGGAGTGGACTGTTCGTCACGCTGAGATTGGAGTCGGAGAGGACTGGTCGTCACTCTGAGATGGGAGAGGACTGGTCGTCACTCTGAGATGGGAGAGGACTGGTCGTCACTCTGAGATGTGAGAGGACTGGTCGTCACGCTGAAATGGGAGAGGTCTGGTCGTCACGCTGAGATGGGAGAGGTCTGGTCGTCACTCTGAGATGGGAGAGGTCTGGTCGTCAATCTGAGATCTGAGTCGGAGAGGTCTGGTCATCACTCTGAGATGGGAGAGGACTGGTCATCACGCTGAAATGGGAGAGGTCTGGTCGTCACTCTGAGATGGGAGTCGAAGAGGACTCGTCGTCACTCTGAGATGGGAGAGCTCTGGTCGTCACTCTGAGATGGGAGAGGTCTGTACGTCACTCTGAGATGGGAGTCGGAGAGGACTGGTCGTCACTCTGAGATGGGAGAGGACTGGTCGTCACTCTGAGATGGGAGAGGACTGGTCGTCATGCTGCAATGGGAGAGGTCTGGTCGTCACGCTGAGATATGAGAGGTCTGGTCGTCACTCTGAGATGGGAGAGGTCTGGTCGTCAATCTGAGATCTGAGTCGGAGAGGTCTGGTCATCTCTCTGAGATGGGAGAGGACTGGTCGTCACTCAGAGATGGGAGAGGACTGGTCGTCACTCTGAGATGTGAGAGGACTGGTCATCACGCTGAAATGGGAGAGGTCTGGTCGTCACTCTGAGATGGGAGTCGGAGAGGACTGGTCGTCACTCTGAGATGGGAGAGGACTGGTCGTCACTCTGAGATGGGAGAGGACTGGTCGTCAATCTGAGATGGGAGAGGTCTGGTCGTCACTCTGAGATGGGAGAGGTCTGGTTGTCAATCTGAGATCTGAGTCAGAGAGGTCTGGTCATCACTCTGAGATGGGAGAGGACTGGTCATCACGCTGAAATGGGAGAGGTCTGGTCGTCACTCTGAGATGGGAGAGGTCTGGTCGTCACGCTGAGATGGGAGAGGTCTGGTCGTCACTCTGAGATGGGAGAGGTCTGGTCGTCAGTCTGAGATCTGAGTCGGAGAGGACTCGTCGTCACTCTGAGATGGGAGAGGTCTGGTCGTAGATCTGAGATCTCAGTTGGAGAGGTCTGGTCATCACTCTGAGATGGGAGAGGACTGGTCGTCACTCTGAGATGGGAGAGGACTGGTCGTCACTCTGAGATTGGAGTCGGAGAGGACTGGTCGTCACTCTGAGATGGGAGAGGACTGGTCGTCACTCTGAGATGTGAGAGGACTGGTCATCACGCTGAAATGGGGGAGGTCTGGTCGTCACTCTGAGATGGGAGTCAGAGAGGACTGGTCATCACTCTGAGATGGGAGAGGACTGGTCATCACGCTGAAATGGGAGAGGTCTGGTCGTCACTCTGAGATGGGAGAGGTCTGGTCGTCACGCTGAGATGGGAGAGGTCTGGTCGTCACTCTGAGATGGGAGAGGTCTGGTCGTCAGTCTGAGATCTGAGTCGGAGAGGTCTGGTCATCACTCTGAGATGGGAGAGGACTGGTCATCACGCTGAAATGGGAGAGGTCTTGTCGTCACTCTGAGATGGGAGTCGGAGAGGACTCGTCGTCACTCTGAGATGGGAGAGGTCTGGTCGTCACTCTGAGATGGGAGAGGTCTGTTCGTCACTCTGAGATGGGAGTCGGAGAGGACTGGTCGTCACTCTGAGATGGGAGAGGACTGGTCGTCACTCTGAGATGGGAGAGGACTGGTCGTCACGTTGCAATGGGAGAGGTCTGTTCGTCACGCTGAGATATGAGAGGTCTGGTCGTCACTCTGAGATGGGAGAGGTCTGGTCGTCAATCTGAGATCTGAGTCGGAGAGGTCTGGTCATCTCTCTGAGATGTGAGAGGACTGGTCGTCACTCTGAGATGGGAGAGGACTGGTCGTCAATCTGAGATGGGAGAGGTCTGGTCGTCAATCTGAGATCTCAGTTGGAGAGGTCTGGTCATCACTCTGAGATGGGAGAGGACTGGTCGTCACTCTGAGATGGGAGAGGACTGGTCGTCACTCTGAGATTGGAGTCGGAGAGGACTGGTCGTCACTCTGAGATGGGAGAGGACTGGTCGTCACTCTGAGATGTGAGAGGACTGGTCATCACGCTGAAATGGGGGTGTTCTGGTCGTCACTCTGAGATGGGAGTCGGAGAGGACTGGTCGTCACTCTGAGATGGGAGAGGACTGGTCATCACTCTGAGATGGGAGGGGACTGGTCGTCACTCTGAGATGGGAGAGGACTGGTCGTCACGCTGAGATGGGAGAGGACTGATCGTCGTTCTGAGATGGGAGAGGACTGGTCGTCACTCTGAGATGGGAGAGGACTGGTCGTCACGCTGAGATGGGAGAGGACTGATCGTCGTTCTGAGATGGGAGAGGACTGGTCATCACGCTGAGATGGGAAAGAACAGGTCGTCACTGAGATTGGAGAGGACTGGTCGTCGTTCTGAGATGGGAGAGGACTGGTCGTCGTTCTGAGATGGGAGAGGACTGGTCGTCACTCTGAGATGGGAGAGGAATGGTCGTCACTCTGAGATGGGAGAGGTCTGGTCGTCACTCTGAGATGGGAGAGGACTGATCGTCACTCTGAGATGGGAGTGGACTGTTCGTCACGCTGAGATTGGAGTCGGAGAGGACTGGTCGTCACTCTGAGATGGGAGAGGACTGGTCGTCACTCTGAGATGGGAGAGGACTGGTCGTCACTCTGAGATGTGAGAGGACTGGTCGTCACGCTGAAATGAGAGAGGTCTGGTCGTCACGCTGAGATGGGAGAGGTCTGGTCGTCACTCTGAGATGGGAGAGGTCTGGTCGTCAATCTGAGATCTGAGTCAGAGAGGTCTGGTCATCACTCTGAGATGGGAGAGGACTGGTCATCACGCTGAAATGGGAGAGGTCTGGTCGTCACTCTGAGATGGGAGTCGGAGAGGACTCGTCGTCACTCTGAGATGGGAGAGGTCTGGTCGTCACTCTGAGATGGGAGAGGTCTGTTCGTCACTCTGAGATGGGAGTCGGAGAGGACTGGTCGTCACTCTGAGATGGGAGAGGACTGGTCGTCACTCTGAGATGGGAGAGGACTGGTCGTCACGTTGCAATGGGAGAGGTCTGTTCGTCACGCTGAGATATGAGAGGTCTGGTCGTCACTCTGAGATGGGAGAGGTCTGGTCGTCAATCTGAGATCTGAGTCGGAGAGGTCTGGTCATCTCTCTGAGATGTGAGAGGACTGGTCGTCACTCTGAGATGGGAGAGGACTGGTCGTCAATCTGAGATGGGAGAGGTCTGGTCGTCAATCTGAGATCTCAGTTGGAGAGGTCTGGTCATCACTCTGAGATGGGAGAGGACTGGTCGTCACGCTGAGATGGGAAAGAACAGGTCGTCACTGAGATTGGAGAGGACTGGTCGTCGTTCTGAGATGGGAGAGGACTGGTCGTCGTTCTGAGATGGGAGAGGACTGGTCGTCACTCTGAGATGGGAGAGGACTGGTCGTCACTCTGAGATGGGAGAGGACTGATCGTCACTCTGAGATGGGAGTGGACTGTTCGTCACGCTGAGATTGGAGTCGGAGAGGACTGGTCGTCACTCTGAGATGGGAGAGGACTGGTCGTCACTCTGAGATGTGAGAGGACTGGTCGTCACGCTGAAATGAGAGAGGTCTGGTCGTCACGCTGAGATGGGAGAGGTCTGGTCGTCACTCTGAGATGGGAGAGGTCTGGTCGTCAATCTGAGATCTGAGTCAGAGAGGTCTGGTCATCACTCTGAGATGGGAGTGGACTGGTCATCGCGCTGAAATGGGAGAGGTCTGGTCGTCACTCTGAGATGGGAGTCGGAGAGGACTCGTCGTCACTCTGAGATGGGAGAGGTCTGTTCGTCACTCTGAGATGGGAGTCGGAGAGGACTGGTCGTCACTCTGAGATGGGAGAGGACTGGTCGTCACTCTGAGATGGGAGAGGACTGGTCGTCACGTTGCAATGGGAGAGGTCTGTTCGTCACGCTGAGATGGGAGAGGTCTGGTCGTCAATCTGAGATGGGAGAGGACTGATCGTCACTCTGAAATGGGAGAGGTCTGGTCGTCACTCTGAGATGGGAGTCGGAGAGGACTGGTCGTCACTCTGAGATGGGAGAGGACTGGTCGTCACTCTGAGATGGGAGAGGACTGGTCGTCACTCTGAGATGTGAGAGGACTGGTCGTCACGCTGAAATGGGAGAGGTCTGGTCGTCACGCTGAGATGGGAGAGGTCTGGTCGTCACTCTGAGATGGGAGAGGACTGATCGTCACTCTGAGATGGGAGAGGACTGGTCCTCACTCTGAGATGGGAGCGGACTGGTCGTCACTCTGAGATGGGAGAGGAATGGTCGTCACTCTGAGATGGGAGTCGGAGAGGACTGGTCGTCACTCTGAGATGGGAGAGGACTGGTCGTCACTCTGAGATGTGAGAGGACTGGTCGTCACGCTGAAATGAGAGAGGTCTGGTCGTCACGCTGAGATGGGAGAGGTCTGGTCGTCACTCTGAGATGGGAGAGGTCTGGTCGTCAATCTGAGATCTGAGTCAGAGAGGTCTGGTCATCACTCTGAGATGGGAGAGGACTGGTCGTCACGCTGAAATGGGAGAGGTCTGGTCGTCACGCTGAGATGGGAGAGGTCTGGTCGTCACTCTGAGATGGGAGAGGTCTGGTCGTCAATCTGAGATCTGAGTCGGAGAGGTCTGGTCATCACTCTGAGATGGGAGAGGACTGGTCATCACGCTGAAATGGGAGAGGTCTGGTCGTCACTCTGAGATGGGAGTCGGAGAGGACTCGTCGTCACTCTGAGATGGGAGAGGTCTGGTCGTAGATCTGAGATCTCAGTTGGAGAGGTCTGGTCATCACTCTGAGATGGGAGAGGACTGGTCGTCACTCTGAGATGGGAGAGGACTGGTCGTCACTCTGAGATTGGAGTCGGAGAGGACTGGTCGTCACTCTGAGATGGGAGAGGACTGGTCGTCACTCTGAGATGTGAGAGGACTGGTCATCACGCTGAAATGGGGTAGGTCTGGTCGTCACTCTGAGATGGGAGTCAGAGAGGACTGGTCGTCACTCTGAGATGGGAGAGGACTGGTCATCACTCTGAGATGGGAGAGGACTGGTCGTCACGCTGAGATGGGAGAGGACTGGTCGTCACTCTGAGATGGGAGTGGACTGTTCGTCACGCTGAGATTGGAGTCGGAGAGGACTGGTCGTCACTCTGAGATGGGAGAGGACTGGTCGTCACTCTGAGATGGGAGAGGACTGGTCGTCACTCTGAGATGTGAGAGGACTGGTCGTCACGCTGAAATGGGAGAGGTCTGGTCGTCACGCTGAGATGGGAGAGGTCTGGTCGTCACTCTGAGATGGGAGAGGTCTGGTCGTCAATCTGAGATCTGAGTCGGAGAGGTCTGGTCATCACTCTGAGATGGGAGAGGACTGGTCATCACGCTGAAATGGGAGAGGTCTGGTCGTCACTCTGAGATGGGAGTCGGAGAGGACTCGTCGTCACTCTGAGATGGGAGAGGTCTGGTCGTCACTCTGAGATGGGAGAGGTCTGTACGTCACTCTGAGATGGGAGTCGGAGAGGACTGGTCGTCACTCTGAGATGGGAGAGGACTGGTCGTCACGCTGAGATATGAGAGGTCTGGTCGTCACTCTGAGATGGGAGAGGTCTGGTCGTCAATCTGAGATCTGAGTCGGAGAGGTCTGGTCATCTCTCTGAGATGGGAGAGGACTGGTCGTCACTCTGAGATGGGAGAGGACTGGTCGTCACTCTGAGATGTGAGAGGACTGGTCATCACGCTGAAATGGGAGAGGTCTGGTCGTCACTCTGAGATGGGAGTCGGAGAGGACTGGTCGTCACTCTGAGATGGGAGAGGACTGGTCGTCACTCTGAGATGGGAGAGGACTGGTCGTCAATCTGAGATGGGAGAGGTCTGGTCGTCACTCTGAGATGGGAGAGGTCTGGTCGTCAATCTGAGATCTGAGTCAGAGAGGTCTGGTCATCACTCTGAGATGGGAGAGGACTGGTCATCACGCTGAAATGGGAGAGGTCTGGTCGTCACTCTGAGATGGGAGAGGTCTGGTCGTCACGCTGAGATGGGAGAGGTCTGGTCGTCACTCTGAGATGGGAGAGGTCTGGTCGTCAATCTGAGATCTGAGTCGGAGAGGTCTGGTCATCACTCTGAGATGGGAGAGGACTGGTCATCACGCTGAAATGGGAGAGGTCTGGTCGTCACTCTGAGATGGGAGTCGGAGAGGACTCGTCGTCACTCTGAGATGGGAGAGGTCTGGTCGTCACTCTGAGATGGGAGATGGGAAAGGACTGGTTGTCATGTGAGAGGACTGGTCGTCATGGGAGCCGGGATGGGACTGCATTTCACAGCTGATTGGAGAGAAATAAAACGCTGGATTTATCTTATGGCTTCTCCAGACCACAGATCACAATGGGGACAGTGTTGCTGAACAGACGGATACACCTCCCTCCCTCCCTCCCTCCCTCCCTCCCTCCCTCCCTCCCTCCCTCCCTCCCTCCCTCCCTCCCTCCCTCCCTCCCTCCCTCCCTCCCTCCCTCTCACCTCGAGCCCCTCTCCCTCCCTCGAGCCCTTCTCCCCTCTCCCACCTCTTTCTGTTTGTTACGGAGCATCTAGTAAACAGGCCTTCTCAACGGCAGCCTGCATCGACAGGCCTTCTCAACGGCAGCCTGCCTCGACAGGCCTTCTCAACGGCAGCCTGCCTCACAAGCATACACTGACCGGGACGGGAATCCATTCCAAACAGGTCTGTATAATGCATGGCTAGAGAGAGAGAGAGAGAGAGAGAGAGAAAGAGAGAGAGAGAGAGAGAGAGAGAGAGAAAGAGAGAGAGAGAGTTGTGATGTCTCCTCTTGTCTCTTCTCTGTCATTACCACTTTACCAGCAGCAGCTTCATTGCTGAACCATATGCTGTGTAATGATGAAAGCCCTGGTTTATCCCTTATATGATCTGGGACAGATTAATTATTAAAGACACCATCCAGCACATTGTGTGTGTTGTGTGTGTGTGTGTGTGTGTGTGTGTGTGTGTGTGTGTGTGTGTGTGTGTGTGTGTGTGTGTGTGTGTGTGTGTGTGTGTGCGTGCGTGCGTGCGTGCGTGCGTGCGTGCGTGCGTGCGTGCGTGTGTGTGTGAGAGAGATTTGGATGTACCAGCTAGCCCAGTCGATCCCTCCTCCCTCTCCCACGCACACTATGAACGGGCCGTGCAGTGGAAGGATCTTCAAACACCTTTCCTGTGCATTTACTGTAATTGACAATGCCTTAATTGAGATTGCCTAATCACCCAATTTAAAGATGATTAGTGTGATCTAATTAGCAATGTAAATGGCACTGTTGCATAATTGACAATCCCTGTTTCGAATTAGATTTAAAGGAACAGTTCCTACCGTACAGGGAACAAAGCAGCCTTTATGTTTGAGGCTGTGTTAAAAACAGTCAGTCACTCAACATACGTACAGGGAATGTTACGTTGGCCGACATACTGATGACCTGAAACAGGGTTATTTCAGTGATATAGCTGGGCATTGTCAGAATGCAAGGCATTATTCTACAGTCTTGGCCTACTTATAATACGAATTTCTCCCACATATTCTGTCAGAAATGAAAGGCACGTGCCTGCAAAATGGACTACTTCAATCAATTGGAAGTGGAACTATAGGAATCAGGAACTGTGAGAATCAGGAAATAGAGGAATCAGGAACTATAGGAATCAAGAACTACAGGATTCAGGTACTATAGGAATCAAGACTATAGGAATCAAGACTATAGGAATCAAGAACTATAATAATCAGGAACAATAAGAATCAGGAACAATAAGAATCAATAACTATAAGAATCAGGAACAATAAGAATCAAGAACAATACGAATCAGGAACAATAAGAATCAAGAACAATAAGAATCAGGAACTATAAGAATCAGGAACTATAAGAATCAGGAACAATAAGAATCAAGAACAATAAGAATCAGGAACTATAAGAATCAGGAACTATAAGAACCAGGAACAATAAGAATCAGGAACAATAAGAATCAAGAACTATAAGAACCAGGAACAATAAGAATCAGGAACAATAAGAATCAAGAACTATAAGAATCAGGAACAATAAGAATCAGGAACTATAAGAATCAGGAACAATAAGAATCAAGAACAATAAGAATCAGGAACTATAAGAATCAGGAACTATAAGAACCAGGAACAATAAGAATCAGGAACAATAAGAATCAAGAACTATAAGAATCAGGAACAATAAGAATCAGGAACAATAAGAATCAGGTACAATAAGAATCAAGAACAATACGAATCAGGAACTATAGGAATCAGGAACAATAAGAATCAGGAACAATAAGAATCAGGAACTATAAGAACCAGGAACAATAAGAATCAGGAACAATAAGAATCAAGAACTATAAGAATCAAGAACTATAAGAATCAGGAACAATAAGAATCAGGAACAATAGGGATCAGGAACTATAGGAATCAGGGACATTAGGAATCAGGAACAATAAGAATCAAGAACAATAAGAATCAGGAACAATAAGAATCAGGAACTATAAGAATCAGGAACAATAAGAATCAGGAACAATAAGAATCAGGTACAATAAGAATCAGGAACAATAAGAACCAGGAACTATAAGAATCAGGTACAATAAGAATCAGGAACAATAAGAATCAAGAACTATAAGAATCAAGAACTATAAGAATCAGGAACAATAAGAATCAGGAACAATAGGGATCAGGAACTATAGGAATCAGGGACATTAGGAATCAGGAACAATAAGAATCAAGAACAATAAGAATCAGGAACTATAAGAATCAGGAACAATAAGAATCAGGAACAATAAGAATCAGGAACTATAAGAATCAGGAACAATAAGAATCAGGAACAATAAGAATCAGGTACAATAAGAATCAGGAACAATAAGAACCAGGAACTATAAGAATCAGGAACAATAAGAATCAGGTACAATAAGAATCAGGAACAATAAGAATCAGGAACTATAAGAATCAGGAACTATAAGAATCAGGAACAATAATAATCAGGAACTATAAGAATCAGGAACAATAAGAATCAGGAACTATAAGAATCAAGAACTATAAGAATCAAGAACTATAAGAATCAGGAACAATAAGAATCAGGAACAATAGGGATCAGGAACTATAGGAATCAGGGACATTAGGAATCAGGAACAATAAGAATCAAGAACAATAAGAATCAGGAACAATAAGAATCAGGAACTATAAGAATCAGGAACAATAAGAATCAGGAACAATAAGAATCAGGTACAATAAGAATCAGGAACAATAAGAACCAGGAACTATAAGAATCAGGTACAATAAGAATCAGGAACAATAAGAATCAAGAACTATAAGAATCAAGAACTATAAGAATCAGGAACAATAAGAATCAGGAACAATAGGGATCAGGAACTATAGGAATCAGGGACATTAGGAATCAGGAACAATAAGAATCAAGAACAATAAGAATCAGGAACTATAAGAATCAGGAACAATAAGAATCAGGAACAATAAGAATCAGGAACTATAAGAATCAGGAACAATAAGAATCAGGAACAATAAGAATCAGGTACAATAAGAATCAGGAACAATAAGAACCAGGAACTATAAGAATCAGGAACAATAAGAATCAGGTACAATAAGAATCAGGAACAATAAGAATCAGGAACTATAAGAATCAGGAACTATAAGAATCAGGAACAATAATAATCAGGAACTATAAGAATCAGGAACAATAAGAATCAGGAACTATAAGAATCAGGTACAATAAGAATCAGGTACAATAAGAATCAGGAACTATAAGAATCAGGAACTATAAGAATCAGGAACAATAAGAATCAGGTACAATACGAATCAGGAACTATAAGAATCAGGAACTATAAGAATCAGGAACAATAAGAATCAGGAACAATAGGGATCAGGAACTATAAGAATCAGGAACAATAAGAATCAAGAACTATAAGAATCAGGAACAATAAGAATCAAGAACTATAAGAATCAGGAACAATAAGAATCAGGAACAATACGAATCAGGAACTATAAGAATCAGGAACAATAAGAATCAGGAACAATAGGGATCAGGAACTATAAGAATCGGGAACAATAAGAATCAGGAACAATAAGAATCAGGAACAATAAGAATCAGGAACAATAAGAATCAGGAACAATAAGAATCAGGAACTATAAGAATCAGGAACAATAAGAATCAGGAACAATAAGAATCAGGAACAATAAGAATCAGGAACAATAAGAATCAGGAACTATAAGAATCAGGAACAATAAGAATCAGGAACAATAAGAATCAGGAACAATAAGAATCAGGAACTATAAGAACCAGGAACAATAAGAATCAGGAACAATAAGAATCAAGAACTATAAGAATCAAGAACAATAAGAACCAGGAACAATAAGAATCAGGAACTATAGGAATCAGGAACAATAAGAATCAAGAACAATAAGAATCAGGAACAATAAGAATCAGGAACTATAAGAATCAGGAACAATAGGAATCAGGAACAATAAGAATCAGGAACAATAAGAATCAGGAACAATAAGAATCAGGAACTATAAGAATCAGGAACAATAAGAATCAAGAACTATAAGAATCAGGAACAATAAGAATCAGGAACAATAGGGATCAGGAACTATAGGAATCAGGGACAATAAGAATCAAGAACAATAAGAATCAGGAACAATAAGAATCAGGAACTATAAGAATCAAGAACAATAAGAACCAGGAACTATAAGAATCAGGAACAATAAGAATCAGGAACTATAAGAATCAGGTACAATAAGAATCAGGAACAATAAGAATCAGGAACTATAAGAATCAGGAACAATAAGAATCAGGTACAATATGAATCAGGAACTATAAGAATCAGGAACTATAAGAATCAGGAACAATAAGAATCAGGAACAATAAGAATCAAGAACTATAAGAATCAAGAACTATAAGAATCAGGAACAATAAGAATCAGGAACAATACGAATCAGGAACTATAAGAATCAGGAACAATAAGAATCAGGAACAATAGGGATCAGGAACTATAAGAACCAGGAACTATAAGAATCAGGAACAATACGAATCAGGAACTATAAGAATCAGGAACAATAAGAATCAGGAACAATACGAATCAGGAACTATAAGAATCAGGAACAATAAGAATCAGGAATAATAGGGATCAGGAACTATAAGAATCAAGAACTATAGGAATCAGGAACTGAAGGAATCAGGAACAATAGGAATCAGGGAATATGGCATCTCAGTGCTGGCATGACAACAAATATTGATCACCAAAAAGTGGAGCTTGACTGAGTACCAACCCTGGAACATACCAGTAATGGAGGGTTGGGGTGAGCAGGGGCCAGCCAGCACCTGGGTACCCCAGCTGGAAGGGTCCTCAGGCAGCCACAAACAGAGGCTCGACCGCCCACGCCCCCCCCTCTCTCTCTCTCTCTCACACACACACACACACACACACACACACACACACACACACACACACACACACACACACACACACACACACACACACACACACACACACACACACACACACACACACACACACATACTCACACATACACATACTCACACATACACATCCAGACTGGTGATGTTGTTGTTCCTGTCATGACACCTGCCATCCACGTTGGATACAATCAGTGGCCCTGTCAGTCAACAGCCCTCCCCTCCCCCCGCCCCACTCATCCAGCCCCACTGCCCTCATTTCTCCCTCACCGGCAGGAAGCCTTCAACCGCTCTCCCTTCCCCCAATTCAGCCCCACTTCCCTCACCCCCACCCTCACCATGAGGAAGCCTTCTCCCCCTTAAACTGCTCTCACCCCCCATCCAGCCCCACTTCCCTCACCCCCTCCATCACCAGGAGGAAGCCATCTTGTAATTTGACAGTGACTTCATCTACAGCGTGACTTCATCTACAGCTCCAAATGTCACCATATTCCCCATATATTAGTCTAACGGTCCTGGTCAGCAGAGTCTAATGGACCCTGGTCAACAGAGTCTAACGGTCCTGGTCAACAGATTCTAATGGTCCTGGTCAACTGAGTGTAATGGTCCTGGTCAACAGAGTCTAAAGGTCCTGGTCAACAGATTCTAATGGACCCTGGTCAACCGAGTTTAATGGTCCTGGTCAACAGAGTCTAATGGTCCTGGTCAACAGAGTCTAATGGGTCCTGGTCAACTGAGTTTAATGGTCCTGGTCAACAGAGTCTAATGGGTCCTGGTCAACTGAGTTTAATGGTCCTGGTCAACAGAGTCGAATGGGTCCTGGTCAACAGTGCCTAATGGGTCCTGGTCAACAGAGTCTAATGGGTCCTGGTCAACAGAGTCTTTTTGGTCCTGGTCAACAGAGTCCAATGGGTCCTGGTCAACAGAGTCTATTGGGTCCTGGTCAACTGACTTTAATGGTCCTGGTCAACAGAGCGTAATGGTCCTGGTCAACAGAGTCTAATGATCCTGGTCAACTGAGTTTAATGGTTCTGGTCAACAGGGCCTAATGGTCCTGGTCAACAGAGTCTAATGGGTCCTGGTCAACTGAGTTTAATGGTCCTGGTCAACAGAGTTAAATGGGTCCTGGTCAATAGAGTCTAACGGTCCTGGTCAACAGAGTCTAATGGGTCCTGTTCAACAGAGTTTAATGGTCCTGGTCAACAGAGCCTAATGGGCCCTGGTCAACAGAGTCTAATGATCATGGTCAACAGAGTCTAATGATCCTGGTCAACAGAGCCTAATGGTCATGGTCAACAGTGTCTAATGATCCTGGTCAACAGAGTTTAATGGCCCTGGTCAACAGAGCCTAATGGTCCTGGTCAACAGAGCCGTATTTGTCCTGGTCAACAGAGTCGAATGATCATGGTCAACAGAGTTTAATGGTCCTGGTCAACAGAGCCTGATGGTCCTGGTCAACAGAGTCTAATGTTCCTGGTCAACAGAGCCTAATGGGCCCTGGTCAACAGAGCCTAATGGGTCCTGGTCAACAGAGTCTAATGATCATGGTCAACAGAGTTTAAAGGTCCTGGTCAACAGAGCCTAATGGGTCCTGGTCAACAGAGTCTAATGATCCCGGTCAACAGAGTTTAATGGTCCTGGTCAACAGAGGCTAATGGGCCCTGGTCAACGGAGTATAATGATCCTGGTCAACAGAGTTTAATGGTCTTGGTCAACAGAGCCTAATGGTCCTAGTCAACAGAGTCGAATGATCCTGGTCAACAGAGCCTAATGGTCCTAGTCAACAGAGTCGAATGATCCTGGTCAACGGAGCATAATGGTCCTGGTCAACAGAGTTTAATGGTCCTGGTCAACAGAGCCTAATGGGCCCTGGTCAACAGAGCCGTATGGGTCCTGGTCAACAGAGTCTAATGGTCCTGGTCAACAGAGCCTAATGGGCCCTGGTCAACAGAGCCGTATGGGTCCTGGTCAACAGTGTCTAATGGTCCTGGTCAACAGAGCCTAATGGGTCCTGGTCAACAGAGTCTAATGGTCCTGGTCAACAGTGCCTAATGGGTACAGGTCAACAGAGACGTATGGGTCCTGGTCAACAGAGTCGTATGGGTCCTGGTCAACAGTCTATTGGGTCCTGGTCAACAGAGTCTATTGGGTCCTGGTCAACAGAGTCTAATGGGTCCTGGTCAACAGAGTCTTTTGGGTCCTGGTCAACAGAGTCTTTTGGGTCCTGGTCAACAGGGTATATTAGGTAATGGTCAACACAGTCTAATGGGTCCTGGTCAACAGAGTCTAATGGGTCCTGGTCAACAGGGTCTATTGGGTCCTGGTCAACAGAGTCTATTGGGAACTGGTGAACAGAGTCTATTGGGTCCTGGTCAACAGAGCCATATGGGTCCTGGTCAACAGAGTATATTGGGTCCTGGTCAACAGAGTCTATTGGGTCCTGGTCAACAGAGTCTTTTGGGTCCTGGTCAACAGAGTCTAATGGGTCCTGGTCAACAGAGTCTATTGGGTCCTGGTCAACAGAGTCTAATGGGTCCTGGTCAACAGAGTCTAATGATACTTGTCAACAGAGTTTAATTGTCCTGGTCAACAGAGCCTAATGGGCCCTGGTCAACAGAATCTAATGATCATGGTCAACAGAGTCTAATGATCCTGGTAAACAGAGTTTAATGGTCCTGGTCAACAGAGCCTAATGGTCCTGGTCAACAGAGTCTACAGATCCTGGTCAACAGAGTTTAATGGTCTTGGTCAACAGAGCATAATGGTCCTGGTCAACAGAGTTTAATGGTCCTGTTCAACAGAGCCTAATGGTCCTGGTCAACAGAGTCTAATGATCCTGGTCAACAGAGTTTAAAGGTCCTGGTCAACAGAGCCTAATTGGCCCTGGTCAACAGATTCAAATGATCCTGGTCAACAGATCCTATTGGGTCCTGGTCAACAGAGCCTAATGGTCCTGGTCAACAGAGTCTAATGATCATGGTCAACGGAGCATAATGGTCCTGGTCAACAGAGTTTAATGGTCCTGGTCAACAGAGCCTAATGGGCCCAGGTCAACAGAGTCTAATGGGTCCTGGTCAACAGAGTCTAATGGTCCTGGTCAACAGAGCCTAATGGGTCCTGGTCAACAGAGTCTAATGATCGTGGTCAACAGAGTCTAATGATCCTGGTCAACAGAGTTTAATGGTCCTGGTCAACAGAGCCTATTGGGCCCTGGTCAACAGAGTCTAATGATCCTGGTCAACAGAGCCTAATGGGTCCTGGTCAACAAGCCGTATGGGTCCTGGTCAACAGAGTCTAATGGTCCTGGTCAACAGTGCCTAATGGGTCTTGGTCAACAGAGCCGTATGGGTCCTGGTCAACAGAGTCTAATGATCCTGGTCAACAGAGTTTAAATGTCCTGGTCAACAGAGCCTAAGGGGTCCTTGTCAACAGAGTCTAATGATACTTGTCAACAGAGTTTAATTGTCCTGGTCAACAGAGTCTAATGGGTCCTGGTCAACAGAGTTTAATGGTCCTGGTCAACAGAGCCTAATGGTCCTGGTCAACAGAATCTAATGATCCTGGTCAACAGAGTCTAATGGGTCCTGGTCAACAGGGTCTATTGGGTCATGGTCAACAGAGTCTATTGGGTCCTGTTCAACAGAGTCTAATGGGTCCTGGTAAAGAGAGTCTATTGGGTCCTTGTCAACAGAGTCTATTGGGTCCTGGTCAAGAGAGTCTAATGGGTTCTGGTCAACAGGGTCTATTGGGTCCTGGTCAACAGATTCTATTGGGTAATGGTGAACAGAGTCTATTGGGTCCTGGTCAACAGAGCCGTATAGGTCCTGGTCAACAAAGTCTATTGGGTCCTGGTCAACATAGTCTATTTGGTCCTGGTCAACAGAGTCTACTGGGTCCTGGTCACCCGAGTCTTTTGGGTCTGGTCAACAGAGTCTAATTGGTCCTGGTCAACAGAGTCTATTGGGTCCTGATCAACAGAGCCATATGGATCCTGGTCAACAGAGTCGTATGGGTGCTGGTCAACAGAGTCTATTGGTCCTGGTCAACAGAGCCTAATGGGTCCTGGTCAACATAGTCTATTGTGACCTGGTCAACAGAGTCTAATGGGTCCTGGTCAACAGAGTCTATTGGGTCCTGGTCAACAGAGTCGTATGGGTCCTGGTCAACAGAGTCTTTTTGGTCCTGGTCAACAGAGTCTAATGGGTCCTGGTCAACAGAGTCAAATGATCCTTGTCAACAGCGTTTAATGGTCCTGGTGAACAGAGCCTAATGGTCCTGGTCAACAGAGTCTAATGATCCTGGTCAACAGAGTCTAATGGGTCCTGGTCAACAGGGTCTATTGGGTCATGGTCAACAGAGTCTATTGGGTCCTGTTCAACAGAGTCTAATGGGTCCTGGTAAAGAGAGTCTATTGGGTCCTGGTCAACAGAGTCTATTGGGTCCTGGTCAAGAGAGTCTAATGGGTTCTGGTCAACAGGGTCTATTGGGTCCTGGTCAACAGATTCTATTGGTTACTGGTGAACAGAGCCATATGGGTCCTGGTCAACAGAGACGCATGGGTCCTGGTCAACAGAGTCGTATGGGTCCTGGTCAACAGAGTCTTTTTGGTCCTGGTCAACAGAGCCTAATGGGTCCTGGTCAACAGAGTCAAATGATCCTTGTCAACAGAGTTTAATGGTCCTGGTCAACAGAGCCTAATGGTCCTGGTCAACAGAGCCTAATGGTCCTGGTAAACAGAGCCTAATGGGTACTGGTCAACAGAGCCGTATGGGTCCTGGTCAACAGAGTCTAATGGTCCTGGTCACAGAGCCTAATGGTCCTGGTTAAAAGTGCCTAATGGGTCCTGGTCAACAGAGCCGCATGGGTCCTGGTCAACAGAGTTGTATGGGTCCTGGTCAACAGAGTATTTTTGGTCCTGGTCAACAGAGTCTTTTTGGTCCTGGTCAACAGAGTCTAATGTGTCCTGGTCAACAGAGTCAAATGATCCTTGTCAACAGAGTTTAATGGTCCTGGTCAACAGAGCCTAATGGGCCCTGGTCAACAGAGTCTAATGAACTTGGTCAACAGAGTCTAATGGGTCCTGGTCAACAGGGTTTATTGGGTCATGGTCAACAGAGTCTATTGGGTCCTGTTCAACAGTGTCTAATGGGTCCTGGTAAAGAGAGTCTATTGGGTCCTGGTAAACAGAGTCTAATGGGTCCTGGTCAACAGAGTCAAATGATCCTTGTCAACAGAGTTTAATGGTCCTGGTCAACAGAGCCTAATGGGCCCTGGTCAACAGAGTCTAATGATCATGGTCAACAGAGTCTAATGAACTTGGTCAACAGAGTCTAATGGGTCCTGGTCAACAGGGTCTATTGGGTCATGGTCAACAGAGTCTATTGGGTCCTGTTCAACAGAGTCTAATGGGTCCTGGTAAAGAGAGTCTATTGGGTCCTGGTCAACAGAGTCTATTGGGTCCTGGTCAACAGAGTCTAATGGGTCCTGGTCAACAGAGTCTTTTGGGTCCTGGTCAACAGAGTCTAATGGGTCCTGGTCAACATAGTCTATTGTGTCCTGGTCAACAGAGTCTAATGGGTCCTGGTCAACAGAGTCTATTGGGTCCTGGTCAACAGAGTCTAATGGGTCCTGGTCAACCGAGTCTAATGATCCTTGTCAACAGAGTTTAATGATCATGGTCAACAGAGTTTAATGGTCCTGGTCAACAGAGCCTAATGGTCCTGGTAAACAGAGCCTAATGGGTACTAGTCAACAGAGCCGCATGGGTCCTGGTCAACAGAGTCGTATGGGTCCTGGTCAACAGAGTCTTTTTGGTCCTGGTCAACAGAGTCTAATGGTGCTGGTCAACAGAGCCTAATGGTCCTGGTAAACAGAGCCTAATGGGTACTGGTCAACAGAGCCATATGGGTCCTGGTCAAAAGAGACGCATGGGTCCTGGTCAACAGAGTCGTATGGGTCCTGGTCAACAGAGTCTAATGGGTCCTGGTCAACAGGGTCTATTGGGTCATGGTCAACAGAGTCTATTGGGTCCTGTTCAACAGAGTCTAATGGGTCCTGGTAAACAGAGCCTAATGGGTACTGGTCAACAGAGCCGTATGGGTCCTGGTCAACAGAGTCTAATGGTCCTGGTCACAGAGCCTAATGGTCCTGGTTAAAAGTGCCTAATGGGTCCTGGTCAACAGAGCCGCATGGGTCCTGGTCAACAGAGTTGTATGGGTCCTGGTCAACAGAGTATTTTTGGTCCTGGTCAACAGAGTCTTTTTGGTCCTGGTCAACAGAGTCTAATGTGTCCTGGTCAACAGAGTCAAATGATCCTTGTCAACAGAGTTTAATGGTCCTGGTCAACAGAGCCTAATGGGCCCTGGTCAACAGAGTCTAATGAACTTGGTCAACAGAGTCTAATGGGTCCTGGTCAACAGGGTTTATTGGGTCATGGTCAACAGAGTCTATTGGGTCCTGTTCAACAGTGTCTAATGGGTCCTGGTAAAGAGAGTCTATTGGGTCCTGGTCAACAGAGTCTAATGGGTCCTGGTCAACAGAGTCAAATGATCCTTGTCAACAGAGTTTAATGGTCCTGGTCAACAGAGCCTAATGGGCCCTGGTCAACAGAGTCTAATGATCATGGTCAACAGAGTCTAATGAACTTGGTCAACAGAGTCTAATGGGTCCTGGTCAACAGGGTCTATTGGGTCATGGTCAACAGAGTCTATTGGGTCCTGTTCAACAGAGTCTAATGGGTCCTGGTAAAGAGAGTCTATTGGGTCCTGGTCAACAGAGTCTATTGGGTCCTGGTCAACAGAGTCTAATGGGTCCTGGTCAACAGAGTCTTTTGGGTCCTGGTCAACAGAGTCTAATGGGTCCTGGTCAACATAGTCTATTGTGTCCTGGTCAACAGAGTCTAATGGGTCCTGGTCAACAGAGTCTATTGGGTCCTGGTCAACAGAGTCTAATGGGTCCTGGTCAACCGAGTCTAATGATCCTTGTCAACAGAGTTTAATGATCATGGTCAACAGAGTTTAATGGTCCTGGTCAACAGAGCCTAATGGTCCTGGTAAACAGAGCCTAATGGGTACTAGTCAACAGAGCCGTATGGGTCCTGGTCAACAGAGTCTAATGGTCCTGGTCACAGAGCCTAATGGTCGTGGTCAACAGTGCCTAATGGGTCCTGGTCAACAGAGCCGCTTGGGTCCTGGTCAACAGAGTCGTATGGGTCCTGGTCAACAGAGTCTTTTGGTCCTGGTCAACAGAGTCTAATGGTGCTGGTCAACAGAGCCTAATGGTCCTGGTAAACAGAGCCTAATGGGTACTGGTCAACAGAGCCATATGGGTCCTGGTCAAAAGAGACGCATGGGTCCTGGTCAACAGAGTCGTATTGGTCCTGGTCAACAGAGTCTTTTTGGTCCTGGTCAACAGAGCCTAATGGGTCCTGGTCAACAGAGTCAAATGATCCTTGTCAAAAGAGTTTAATGGTCCTGGTCAACAGAGCCTATTGGGTCCTGTTCAACAGAGTCTAATGGGTCCTGGTAAACAGAGCCTAATGGGTACTGGTCAACAGAGCAATATGGGTCCTGGTCAACAGAGTCAAATGGTCCTGGTCACAGAGCCTAATGGTCCTGGTCAACAGAGTCGTATGGGTCCTGGTCAACAGATTATTTTTGGTCCTGGTCAACAGAGTCTAATGGGTCCTGGTCAACAGATTCTAATGGGTCCTGGTCAACAGAGTCTATTGGGTCCTGGTCAACAGAGTCTAATGGTCCTGGTCACAGAGCCTAATGGTCGGGGTCAACAGTGCCTAATGGGTCCTGGTCAACAGAGCCGCATGGGTCCTGGTCAACAGAGTTGTATGGGTCCTGGTCAAAAGAGTCTTTTTGGTCCTGGTCAACAGAGTCTAATGGTGCTGGTCAACAGAGCCTAATGGTCCTGGTAAACAGAGCCTAATGGGTACTGGTCATCAGAGCCATATGGGTCCTGGTCAAAAGAGACGCATGGGTCCTGGTCAACAGAGTCGTATGGGTCCTGGTCAACAGAGTCTTTTTGGTCCTGGTCAACAGAGCCTAATGGGTCCTGGTCAACAGAGTCAAATGATCCTTGTCAAAAGAGTTTAATGGTCCTGGTCAACAGAGCCTAATGGGCCCTGGTCAACAGAGTCTAATGATCATGGTCAACAGAGTCTAATGAACTTGGTCAACAGAGTCTAATGGGTCCTGGTCAACAGGGTTTATTGGGTCATGGTCAACAGAGTCTATTGGGTCCTGTTCAACAGTGTCTAATGGGTCCTGGTAAAGAGAGTCTATTGGGTCCTGGTCAACAGAGTCTAATGGGTCCTGGTCAACAGAGTCAAATGATCCTTGTCAACAGAGTTTAATGGTCCTGGTCAACAGAGCCTAATGGGCCCTGGTCAACAGAGTCTAATGATCATGGTCAACAGAGTCTAATGAACTTGGTCAACAGAGTCTAATGGGTCCTGGTCAACAGGGTCTATTGGGTCATGGTCAACAGAGTCTATTGGGTCCTGTTCAACAGAGTCTAATGGGTCCTGGTAAAGAGAGTCTATTGGGTCCTGGTCAACAGAGTCTATTGGGTCCTGGTCAACAGAGTCTAATGGGTCCTGGTCAACAGAGTCTTTTGGGTCCTGGTCAACAGAGTCTAATGGGTCCTGGTCAACATAGTCTATTGTGTCCTGGTCAACAGAGTCTAATGGGTCCTGGTCAACAGAGTCTATTGGGTCCTGGTCAACAGAGTCTAATGGGTCCTGGTCAACCGAGTCTAATGATCCTTGTCAACAGAGTTTAATGATCATGGTCAACAGAGTTTAATGGTCCTGGTCAACAGAGCCTAATGGTCCTGGTAAACAGAGCCTAATGGGTACTAGTCAACAGAGCCGTATGGGTCCTGGTCAACAGAGTCTAATGGTCCTGGTCACAGAGCCTAATGGTCGTGGTCAACAGTGCCTAATGGGTCCTGGTCAACAGAGCCGCTTGGGTCCTGGTCAACAGAGTCGTATGGGTCCTGGTCAACAGAGTCTTTTTGGTCCTGGTCAACAGAGTCTAATGGTGCTGGTCAACAGAGCCTAATGGTCCTGGTAAACAGAGCCTAATGGGTACTGGTCAACAGAGCCATATGGGTCCTGGTCAAAAGAGACGCATGGGTCCTGGTCAACAGAGTCGTATTGGTCCTGGTCAACAGAGTCTTTTTGGTCCTGGTCAACAGAGCCTAATGGGTCCTGGTCAACAGAGTCAAATGATCCTTGTCAAAAGAGTTTAATGGTCCTGGTCAACAGAGCCTATTGGGTCCTGTTCAACAGAGTCTAATGGGTCCTGGTAAACAGAGCCTAATGGGTACTGGTCAACAGAGCAATATGGGTCCTGGTCAACAGAGTCAAATGGTCCTGGTCACAGAGCCTAATGGTCCTGGTCAACAGAGTCGTATGGGTCCTGGTCAACAGATTATTTTTGGTCCTGGTCAACAGAGTCTAATGGGTCCTGGTCAACAGATTCTAATGGGTCCTGGTCAACAGAGTCTATTGGGTCCTGGTCAACAGAGTCTAATGGTCCTGGTCACAGAGCCTAATGGTCGGGGTCAACAGTGCCTAATGGGTCCTGGTCAACAGAGCCGCATGGGTCCTGGTCAACAGAGTTGTATGGGTCCTGGTCAAAAGAGTCTTTTGGTCCTGGTCAACAGAGTCTAATGGTGCTGGTCAACAGAGCCTAATGGTCCTGGTAAACAGAGCCTAATGGGTACTGGTCATCAGAGCCATATGGGTCCTGGTCAAAAGAGACGCATGGGTCCTGGTCAACAGAGTCGTATGGGTCCTGGTCAACAGAGTCTTTTTGGTCCTGGTCAACAGAGCCTAATGGGTCCTGGTCAACAGAGTCAAATGATCCTTGTCAAAAGAGTTTAATGGTCCTGGTCAACAGAGCCTAATGGGCCCTGGTCAACAGAGTCTAATGATCATGGTCAACAGAGTCTAATGAACTTGGTCAACAGAGTCTAATGGGTCCTGGTCAACAGGGTTTATTGGGTCATGGTCAACAGAGTCTATTGGGAACTGTTCAACAGAGTCTAATGGGTCCTGGTAAACAGAGCCTAATGGGTACTGGTCAACAGAGCAATATGGGTCCTGGTCAACAGAGTCAAATGGTCCTGGTCACAGAGCCTAATTGTCCTGGTCAACAGAGTCGTATGGGTCCTGGTCAACAGATTATTTTTGGTCCTGGTCAACAGAGCCGTATGGGTCCTGGTCAACAGAGTCTATTGGCTCCTGGTCAACAGAGTCTATTGGGTCCTGGTCAACAGAGTCTATTGGGTCCTGGTCAACAGAGTATTTTGGGTACTGGTGAACAGAGTCCATTGGGTCCTGGTCAACAGAGCCGTATGGGTCCTGGTCAACAGAGTCTATTGTGTCTTGGTCAACAGAGTCTATTGGGTCCTGGTCAACAGAGTCTTTTGGGTCCTGGTCAACAGAGTCTAATGGGTCCTGGTCAACAGAGTCTATTGGGTCCTGGTCAACAGAGTCTATTGGGTCCTGGTCAACAGAGTCTAATGATCCTTGTCAACAGAGTTTAATGATCATGGTCAACAGAGTTTAATGGTCCTGGTCAACAGAGCCTAATGGTCCCTGTCAACAGAGCCTAATGTGTACTGGTCAACAGAGCCGTATGGGTCCTGGTCAGCAGAGTCTAATGGTCCTGGTCAACAGAGCTGCATGGGTCCTAGTCAACAGAGTCTTTTTGGTCCTGGTCAACAGAGTCTTTTTGGTCCTGGTCACAGAGTCTAATGGGTCCTGGTCAACAGAGTCTATTGGGTCCTGGTCAACAGAGTCTATTGGGTCCTGGTCAACAGAGTCAAATGATCCTTGTCAACAGAGTTTAATGGTCCTGGTCAACAAAGCCTAATGGGCCCTGGTTAACAGAGCCTAATGGTCCCTGTCAACAGAGCCTAATGTGTACTGGTCAACAGAGTTTAATGGGCCTGGTCAACAGAGCCTAATGGTCCTGGTAAACAGAGTTTAATGGTCCTGGTCAACAGAGCCTAATGGTCCTGGTTAACAGAGTCTAATGATCCTGGTCAACAGAGTTGAATGGTCCTGGTCAACAGAGCCTAATGGGTCCTGGTCAACAGAGTCTAATGATCATGGTCAACAGAGTCTAATGATTCTGATCAACAGAGTTTAATTGTCCTGGTCAACAGAGCCTAATGGGCCCTGGTCAACAGAGTCTAATGATACTGGTCAACAGAGTCTATTGGGTCCTGGTCAACAGAGTCTATTGGATCCTGGTCAACAAAGTCTAATGGGTTCTGGTCAACAGGGTCTATTGGGTCCTGGTCAACAGATTCTATTGGGTACTGGTGAACAGAGTCTATTGGGTCCTGGTCAACAGAGCCGTAAGGGTCCTAGTCAACAAAGTCTATTGGGTCCTGGTCAACAGAGTCTATTGGATCCTGGTCACCCGAGTCTTTTGGGTCCTGGTCAACAGAGTCTAATGGATGCTGGTCAACAGAGTCTATTGGTCCTGGTCAACAGAGCCTAATGGGCTCTGGTCAACAGGGTCTATTGGGTCCTGGTCAACAGATTCTATTGGGTACTGGTGAACAGAGTGTATTGGGTCCTGGTGAACAGAGCCATATGGGTCCTGGTCAACAAAGTATATTGGGTCCTGGTCAACAGAGCCATATGGGTCCTGGTCAACACAGTCTAATGGGTCCTGGTCAATAGAATCATATGGTTCCTGGTCAACAGAGCCTAATGGGGCCTGGTCAACAGAGCCTAATGGGTCCTGGTCAACAGAGTCTAATGGGTTCTGGTCAACAGAGCCTGATGGGTCCTGGTAAATGGAGTCTAATGGGTCCTGGTCAACAGACCCTAATGGTCGTGGTCAACAGAGCCCAATGGGCCCTGGTCAACAGAGTCTAATGGACCCTGTTCAACAGAGTCTAATGGGCCCTGGTCAACAGAGTCTAATGGGCCCTGGTCAACAGAGCCTAATGGTCCTCGTCTACAGAGCCTCATGAGCTCTGGTCAACAGAGTCTAATGAGCCCTGGTCAACAGAGCCTAATGGTTCCTGGTCAACAGAGTCTAGTGGTACTGGTCAACAGAGTCTAATGGTACTGGTCAACATAGCCGTATGTGTCCTGGTCAACAGAGTCTAATGGTTCTGGTCAACAAAGCCGTATGTGTCCTGGTCAACAGTGCCTAATGGGTTCTGGTCAACAGAGCCTATTGGTCCTGGTCAACAGAGCCTATTGGTCCTGGTCAACAGAGTCTAAAGGGTCCTGGTCAACAGAGTCTATTGGGTCCTGGTCAACAGAGTCTAATGGGTCCTGGTCAACAGAGTCTATTGGGTCCTGGTCAACAGAGTCTAATGGGTCCTGGTCAAAAGGTTCTATTGGGTCCTGGTCAACAGAGTCTATTGGGTACTGGTAAACAGAGTCCATTGGGTCCTGGTCAACAGAGCCGTATGGGTCCTGGTCAAAAGAGTCTATTGCCTCCTGGTCAACAGAGTCTATTGGGTCCTGGTCAACTGAGTCTAATGGGTCCTGGTCAAATAAGTCTAATGGGTCCTGGTAAACAGAGCCTAATGGTCCTGGTCAACAGAGCCTAATGTGTACTGGTCAACAGAGCCGTATGGGTCCTGATCAACAGAGTCTAATGGTCCTGGACACAGAGCCTAATGGTCCTGGTCAACAGTGCCTAATGGGTCCTGGTCTACAGAGCCGCATGGGTCCTGGTCAACAGAGTCTTTTTGGTCCTGGTCAACAGAGTCTAATGGGTCCTGGTCAACAGAGTCTATTGGGTCCTGGTCAACAGAGTCTAATGGGTCCTGGTCAACAGAGTCTAATGGTCCTGGACAACAGTGCCTAATGGGTCCTGGTCAACAGAGACGTATGGGTCCTGGTCAACAGAGTCATATGGGTCCAGGTCAACAGAGTCTATTGGTGCTGGTCAACAGAGCCTAATGGGACCTGGTCAACAGAGTCTATTGGGTACTGGTGAACAGAGTCTATTGGGTCCTGGTCAACAGATTCTATTGGGTACTGGTGAACAGAGTCTATTGGGTCCTGGTGAACAGAGCCATATGGGTCCTGGTCAACAAAGTATATTGGGTCCTGGTCAACAGAGCCATATGGGTCCTGGTCAACACAGTCTAATGGTTCTGGTCAACAAAGCCGTATGTGTCCTGGTCAACAGTGCCTAATGGGTTCTGGTCAACAGAGCCTATTGGTCCTGGTCAACAGAGCCTATTGGTCCTGGTCAACAGAGTCTAAAGGGTCCTGGTCAACAGAGTCTATTGGGTCCTGGTCAACAGAGTCTAATGGGTCCTGGTCAACAGAGTCTATTGGGTCCTGGTCAACATAGTCTAATGGGTCCTGGTCAAAAGGTTCTATTGGGTCCTGGTCAACAGAGTCTATTGGGTACTGGTAAACAGAGTCCATTGGGTCCTGGTCAACAGAGCCGTATGGGTCCTGGTCAAAAGAGTCTATTGCCTCCTGGTCAACAGAGTCTATTGGGTCCTGGTCAACAGAGTCTTTTGGGTCCTGGTCAACAGAGTCTAATGGGTCCTGGTCAAATAAGTCTAATGGGTCCTGGTAAACAGAGCCTAATGGTCCTGGTCAACAGAGCCTAATGTGTACTGGTCAACAGAGCCGTATGGGTCCTGGTCAACAGAGTCTAATGGTCCTGGACACAGAGCCTAATGGTCCTGGTCAACAGTGCCTAATGGGTCCTGGTCAACAGAGCCGCATGGGTCCTGGTCAACAGAGTCTTTTTGATCCTGGTCAACAGAGTCTAATGGGTCCGGGTCAACAGAGTCTATTGGGTCCTGGTCAACAGAGTCTAATGGGTCCTGGTCAACAGAGTCTAATGGTCCTGGACAACAGTGCCTAATGGGTCCTGGTCAACAGAGTCACATGGGTCCAGGTCAACAGAGTCTATTGGTGCTGGTCAACAGAGCCTAATGGGTCCTGGTCAACAAAGTCTATTGGGTCCTGGTCAACACAGTCTAATGGGTCCTGGTCAATAGAATCGTATGGTTCCTGGTCAACAGAGCCTAATGGTTCCTGGTCAACAGAGTCTAATGGTACTGGTCAACATAGCCGTATGTGTCCTGGTCAACAGAGTCTAATGGTTCTGGTCAACAAAGCCGTATGTGTCCTGGTCAACAGTGCCTAATGGGTTCTGGTCAACAGAGCCTATTGGTCCTGGTCAACAGAGCCTATTGGTCCTGGTCAACAGAGTCTAAAGGGTCCTGGTCAACAGAGTCTATTGGGTCCTGGTCAACAGAGTCTAATGGGTCCTGGTCAACAGAGTCTATTGGGTCCTGGTCAACAGAGTCTAATGGGTCCTGGTCAAAAGGTTCTATTGGGTCCTGGTCAACAGAGTCTATTGGGTACTGGTAAACAGAGTCCATTGGGTCCTGGTCAACAGAGCCGTATGGGTCCTGGTCAAAAGAGTCTATTGCCTCCTGGTCAACAGAGTCTATTGGGTCCTGGTCAACTGAGTCTAATGGGTCCTGGTCAAATAAGTCTAATGGGTCCTGGTAAACAGAGCCTAATGGTCCTGGTCAACAGAGCCTAATGTGTACTGGTCAACAGAGCCGTATGGGTCCTGATCAACAGAGTCTAATGGTCCTGGACACAGAGCCTAATGGTCCTGGTCAACAGTGCCTAATGGGTCCTGGTCAACAGAGCCGCATGGGTCCTGGTCAACAGAGTCTTTTTGGTCCTGGTCAACAGAGTCTAATGGGTCCTGGTCAACAGAGTCTATTGGGTCCTGGTCAACAGAGTCTAATGGGTCCTGGTCAACAGAGTCTAATGGTCCTGGACAACAGTGCCTAATGGGTCCTGGTCAACAGAGACGTATGGGTCCTGGTCAACAGAGTCATATGGGTCCAGGTCAACAGAGTCTATTGGTGCTGGTCAACAGAGCCTAATGGGACCTGGTCAACAGAGTCTATTGGGTACTGGTGAACAGAGTCTATTGGGTCCTGGTCAACAGATTCTATTGGGTACTGGTGAACAGAGTCTATTGGGTCCTGGTGAACAGAGCCATATGGGTCCTGGTCAACAAAGTATATTGGGTCCTGGTCAACAGAGCCATATGGGTCCTGGTCAACACAGTCTAATGGTTCTGGTCAACAAGGCCGTATGTGTCCTGGTCAACAGTGCCTAATGGGTTCTGGTCAACAGAGCCTATTGGTCCTGGTCAACAGAGCCTATTGGTCCTGGTCAACAGAGTCTAAAGGGTCCTGGTCAACAGAGTCTATTGGGTCCTGGTCAACAGAGTCTAATGGGTCCTGGTCAACAGAGTCTATTGGGTCCTGGTCAACATAGTCTAATGGGTCCTGGTCAAAAGGTTCTATTGGGTCCTGGTCAACAGAGTCTATTGGGTACTGGTAAACAGAGTCCATTGGGTCCTGGTCAACAGAGCCGTATGGGTCCTGGTCAAAAGAGTCTATTGCCTCCTGGTCAACAGAGTCTATTGGGTCCTGGTCAACAGAGTCTTTTGGGTCCTGGTCAACTGAGTCTAATGGGTCCTGGTCAAATAAGTCTAATGGGTCCTGGTAAACAGAGCCTAATGGTCCTGGTCAACAGAGCCTAATGTGTACTGGTCAACAGAGCCGTATGGGTCCTGGTCAACAGAGTCTAATGGTCCTGGACACAGAGCCTAATGGTCCTGGTCAACAGTGCCTAATGGGTCCTGGTCAACAGAGCCGCATGGGTCCTGGTCAACAGAGTCTATTGGGTCCTGGTCAACAGAGTCTAATGGGTCCTGGTCAACAGAGTCTAATGGTCCTGGACAACAGTGCCTAATGGGTCCTGGTCAACAGAGACGTATGGGTCCTGGTCAACAGAGTCACATGGGTCCAGGTCAACAGAGTCTATTGGTGCTGGTCAACAGAGCCTAATGGGTCCTGGTCAACAAAGTCTATTGGGTCCTGGTCAACACAGTCTAATGGGTCCTGGTCAATAGAATCGTATGGTTCCTGGTCAACAGAGCCTAATGGTTCCTGGTCAACAGAGTCTAATGGTACTGGTCAACATAGCCGTATGTGTCCTGGTCAACAGAGTCTAATGGTTCTGGTCAACAGAGCCGTATGTGTCCTGGTCAACAGTGCCTAATGGGTTCTGGTCAACAGAGCCTATTGGTCCTGGTCAACAGAGCCTATTGGTCCTGGTCAACAGAGCCTATTGGTCCTGGTCAACAGAGTTTTATTTCCCTGGTCAACAGAGCCTATTGGTCCTGGTCAACAGAGCCTATTGGTCCTGGTAAACAGAGCCTATTGTTCCTGGTCAACAGAGTATTATTTCCCTGGTCAACAGAGCCTAATGGTCCTGGTCAACAGAGCCTATTGGTCCTGGTCAACAGAGCCTATTGGTCCTGTTCAACAGAGCCTATTGGTCCTGGTAAACAGAGTATTATTTCCCTGGTCAACAGAGCCTAATGGTCCTGGTCAACAGAGCCTATTGGTCCTAGTCAACAGAGCCTATTGGTCCTGGTCAACAGAGCCTATTTGTCCTAGTCAACAGAGCCTATTGGTCCTGGTCAACAAAGCCTATTGGTCCTGGTCAACAGAGTATTATTTCCCTGGTCAACAGAGCCTATTTGTCCTGATCAACAGTATATTATTTCCCTGGTCAACAGAGCCTAATGGTCCTGGTCAACATAGCCTATTGGTCCTGGTCAACAGTGCCTATTGGTCCTGGTCAAAAGAGCCTATTGGTCCCGGTCAACAGAGCCTATTGGTCTTGGTCAACAGAGCCTATTGGTCCTGGTCAACAGAGTATTATTTCCCTGGTCAACAGAGCCTATTGGTCCTGGTCAACTGAGCCTATTGCTCCTGGTCAACAGAGCCTATTGGTCCTGGTCAACAAAGTGTTATTTCCCTGGTCAACAGAGCCAATTTTTTCCTGGTCAACATAGCCTATTGGTCCTGGTCAACAGAGCCTTTTGGTCCTGGTCAACAGAGCCTATTGATCCTTGTCAACAGAGCCTATTGGTCCTGGTCAATAGAGCCTATTGGTCCTGGTCAACAGAGTATTATTTCCCTGGTCAACAGAGCCTATTGGTCCTGGTCAACAGAGTATTATTTCCCTGGTCAACAGAGCCTAATGGTCCTGGTCAACAGAGCCTATTGGTCCTGGTTAACAGAGCCTATTGGTCCTGGTCATCAGAGCCTATTGGTCTTGGTTAACAGAGCCTATTGGTCCTGGTCAACAGAGCCTATTGGTCCTAGTCAACAGAGTATTATTTCCCTGGTCAACAGAGCCTATTGGTCCTGATCAACAGTATATTATTTCCCTGGTCAACAGAGCCTATTGGTCCTGGTCAACAGAGTATTATTTCCCTGGTCAACAGAGCCTATTGGTCCTGGTCAACAGAGCCTATTGCTCCTGGTCAACAGAGCCTATTGGTCCTGGTCAACATAGTGTTATTTCCCTGGTCAACAGAGCCAATTGTTCCTGGTCAACATAGCCTATTGGTCCTGGTCAACAGAGCCTATTGGTCCTGGTCAACAGAGCCTATTGGTCCTGGTCAACAGAGTTTTATTTCCCTGGTCAACAGAGCCTATTGGTCCTGGTCAACAGAGCCTATTGGTCCTGGTAAACAGAGCCTATTGTTCCTGGTCAACAGAGTATTATTTCCCTGGTCAACAGAGCCTAATGGTCCTGGTCAACAGAGCCTATTGGTCCTGGTCAACAGAGCCTATTGGTCCTGTTCAACAGAGCCTATTGGTCCTGGTAAACAGAGTATTATTTCCCTGGTCAACAGAGCCTAATGGTCCTGGTCAACAGAGCCTATTGGTCCTAGTCAACAGAGCCTATTGGTCCTGGTCAACAGAGCCTATTTGTCCTAGTCAACAGAGCCTATTGGTCCTGGTCAACAAAGCCTATTGGTCCTGGTCAACAGAGTATTATTTCCCTGGTCAACAGAGCCTATTTGTCCTGATCAACAGTATATTATTTCCCTGGTCAACAGAGCCTAATGGTCCTGGTCAACATAGCCTATTGGTCCTGGTCAACAGTGCCTATTGGTCCTGGTCAAAAGAGCCTATTGGTCCCGGTCAACAGAGCCTATTGGTCTTGGTCAACAGAGCCTATTGGTCCTGGTCAACAGAGTATTATTTCCCTGGTCAACAGAGCCTATTGGTCCTGGTCAACTGAGCCTATTGCTCCTGGTCAACAGAGCCTATTGGTCCTGGTCAACAAAGTGTTATTTCCCTGGTCAACAGAGCCAATTTTTTCCTGGTCAACATAGCCTATTGGTCCTGGTCAACAGAGCCTTTTGGTCCTGGTCAACAGAGCCTATTGATCCTTGTCAACAGAGCCTATTGGTCCTGGTCAATAGAGCCTATTGGTCCTGGTCAACAGAGTATTATTTCCCTGGTCAACAGAGCCTATTGGTCCTGGTCAACAGAGTATTATTTCCCTGGTCAACAGAGCCTAATGGTCCTGGTCAACAGAGCCTATTGGTCCTGGTTAACAGAGCCTATTGGTCCTGGTCATCAGAGCCTATTGGTCTTGGTTAACAGAGCCTATTGGTCCTGGTCAACAGAGCCTATTGGTCCTAGTCAACAGAGTATTATTTCCCTGGTCAACAGAGCCTATTGGTCCTGATCAACAGTATATTATTTCCCTGGTCAACAGAGCCTATTGGTCCTGGTCAACAGAGTATTATTTCCCTGGTCAACAGAGCCTATTGGTCCTGGTCAACAGAGCCTATTGCTCCTGGTCAACAGAGCCTATTGGTCCTGGTCAACATAGTGTTATTTCCCTGGTCAACAGAGCCAATTGTTCCTGGTCAACATAGCCTATTGGTCCTGGTCAACAGAGCCTATTGGTTCCTTGTCAACAGAGTATTATTTCCCTGGTCAACAGAGCCGATTGGTCCTGGTCAACAGAGCCTATTGGTCCTGGTCATCAGAGTATTATTTCCCTGGTCAACAGAGCCTATTCGTCCTGGTCAACTGGGCCTATTGGTCCTGGTCAACAGAGCCTATTGGTCCTGGTCAACAGAGTATTATTTCCCTGGTCAACAGAGCCTAATGGTCCTCGTCAACAGAGCCTATTGGTCCTTGTCACCAGAGCATATTGGTCCTGGTCAACAGAGTATTATTTCCCTGGTCAACAGAGCCTAATGGTCCTGGTCAACAGAGCCTATTGGTCCTGGTCAACAGAGCCTGATGGTCCTGGTCAACAGAGTCTAATGATCCTGGTCAACAGAGTCTAGTTGTCATGGTCAACAGTAGGATACTATAAAAGGAATGGGTCAACATTTGTGACTTTGACTTCCTGTTCTCTCGCCTGCCTGTCTGCCACCCCCTCTCCACTCTGCCCTCCCGGCCCTGTCAGCTCTGGCATCAGCCATATGTCCTCAGCCTGGACTGAACAGTGTTCCCCTTCTCCCCTCTCTCTCCTCCTCTCCTTCATGTCCTCGGCTTCCCAGCTCACACATCACGTCACTATCATCTGTGTCGTTTAATCCCCCTCCACTCATCTCGTCTTCCTTGTTGCCTTCTATCCACTGCCAAGAAAATAACCCCAGACTATTGAACTGGATTCACTATTTTCTTCTCATGAAGTACTAGATGTGTTTCAGGGCATAAATCACAGACACAATGTTACAGGGTATAAATCACAGACACAATGTTTCAGGGTATAAATCACAGACACAATGTTTCAGGGCAGAAATCACAGACACAATGTTTCAGGGTATAAATCACAGACACAATGTTTCAGGGTATAAATCACAGACACAATGTTTCAGGGTATAAATCACAGACACAATGTTTCAGGGTATAAATCACAGACACAATGTTTCAGGGTATAAATCACAGACACAATGTTTCAGGGTATAAATCACAGACATAATGTTTCAGGGTATAAATCACAGACACCATGTTACAGGGTATAAATCACAGACATAATGTTTCAGGGTATAAATCACAGACACAATGTTTCAAGGTATAAATCACAGACACAATGTTTCAGGGCATAAATCACAGACACAATGTTTCAGGGTATAAATCACAGACACAATGTTTCAGGGTATAAATCACAGACATAATGTTTCAGGGTATAAATCACAGACATAATGTTTCAGGGTATAAATCACAGACACAATGTTTCAGGGTATAAATCACAGACACAATGTTACAGGGTATAAATCACAGACATAATGTTTCAGGGTATAAATCACAGACACAATGTTTCAGGGTATAAATCACAGACACAATGTTTCAGGGTATAAATAACAGACACAATGTTACAGGGTATAAATCACAGACACAATGTTTCAGGGTATAAATCACAGACACAATGTTACAGGGTATAAATCACAGACATAATGTTACAGGGTATAAATCACAGACACAATGTTTCAGGGTATAAATCACAGACACAATGTTTCAGGGTATAAATCACAGACATAATGTTTCAGGGTATAAATCACAGACACAATGTTACAGGGTATAAATCACAGACACAATGTTTCAGGGTATAAATCACAGACACAATGTTACAGGGTATAAATCACAGACACAATGTTACAGGGTATAAATCACAGACACAATGTTACAGGGTATAAATCACAGACACAATGTTACAGGGTATAAATCACAGACATAATGTTACAGGGTATAAATCACAGACACAATGTTTCAGGGTATAAATCACAGACATAATGTTACAGGGTATAAATCACAGACATAATGTTTCAGGGTATAAATCACAGACACAATGTTTCAGGGTATAAATCACAGACACAATGTTTCAGGGTATAAATCACAGACACAATGTTACAGGGTATAAATCACAGACATAATGTTTCAGGGTATAAATCACAGACACAATGTTTCAGGGTATAAATCACAGACATAATGTTTCAGGGTATAAATCACAGACACAATGTTTCAGGGTATAAATCACAGACATAATGTTACAGGGTATAAATCACAGTCGCGTACAGTTTTTCAGGGCATAAATCAAAAACACGTACAGTGTTTCATGGCATGAATCAGTCATACAGTGTTTCAGGGCATAAATCACAGTCACGTACAGTGATGATGAATTGTAGGCTATAACAGATTGGCCTAGGCTGCAGGCTTGGAGTCCAAGCTCTCTGTCATTTTACAATAAAAAAATATAGCTCTCTCTATAATTTGTTAAATAATTTAAATAATAAAATATATAGATTTTGTACACAATAAAGATAATAAATGATGGGTCAACATCTAAGTATTGCTCCCAGCGTTGATCAAAGCCTCGAACGCTTATATAGTTGATCGAACTGAGTTGTAACGGAGCCTGCCTCTCTGAGTGGAGTCATGACCAGCTGACTGAGTTGTAATGGAGCCTGCCTCTCTGAGTGGAGTCATGACCAGCTGACTGAGTTGTAATGGAGCCTGCCTCTGAGTGGAGTCATGACCAGCTGACTGAGTTGTAACGGAGCCTGCCTCTCTGAGTGGAGTCATGACCAGCTGACTGAGTTGTAATGGAGCCTGCCTCTCTGAGTGGAGTCATGACCAGCTGACTGAGTTGTAATGGAGCCTGCCTCTCAGAGTGGAGTCATGACCAGCTGACTGAGATGTAACAGAGCCTCCCTCTCTGAGTGGAGTCATGACCAGCTGACTGAGTTGTAATGGAGCCTGCCTCTCTGAGTGGAGTCATGACCAGCTGACTGAGTTGTAATGGAGCCTGCCTCTGAGTGGAGTCATGACCAGCTGACTGAGTTGTAATGGAGCCTGCCTCTCTGAGTGGAGTCATGACCAGCTGACTGAGTTGTAACGGAGACTGCCTCTCTGAGTGGAGTCATGACCAGCTGACTGAGTTGTAATGGAGCCTGCCTCTGAGTGGAGTCATGACCAGCTGACTGAGTTGTAATGGAGCCTGCCTCTGAGTGGAGTCATGACCAGCTGACTGAGTTGTAACGGAGCCTGCCTCTGAGTGGAGTCATGACCAGCTGACTGAGTTGTGATAGAGCCTGGCTCTCTGAGTGGAGTCATGACCAGCTGACTGAGTTGTAACGGAGCCTGCCTCTCTGAGTGGAGTCATGACCAGCTGACTGAGTTGTAACGGAGCCTGCCTCTCTGAGTGGAGTCATGACCAGCTGACTGAGTTGTAACGGAGCCTGCCTCTCTGAGTGGAGTCATGACCAGCTGACTGAGTTGTAACGGAGCCTGCCTCTCTGAGTGGAGTCATGACCAGCTGACTGAGTTGTAACGGAGCCTGCCTCTGAGTGGAGTCATGACCAGCTGACTGAGTTGTAACGGAGCCTCCCTCTCTGAGTGGAGTCATGACCAGCTGACTGAGTTGTAACGGAGCCTGCCTCTCTGAGTGGAGTCATGACCAGCTGACTGAGTTGTAACGGAGCCTGCCTCTCTGAGTGGAGTCATGACCAGCTGACTGAGTTGTAATGGAGCCTGCCTCTCAGAGTGGAGTCATGACCAGCTCACTGAGTTGTTATGGAGCCTGCCTCTCTGAGTGGAGTCATGACCAGCTGACTGAGTTGTAACGGAGCCTGCCTCTGAGTGGAGTCATGACCAGCTGACTGAGTTGTAACGGAGCCTGCCTCTCTGAGTGGTGTCATGACCAGCTGACTGAGTTGTGATAGAGCCTGGCTCTCTGAGTGGAGTCATGACCAGCTGACTGAGTTGTAACGGAGCCTGCCTCTCTGAGTGGAGTCATGACCAGCTGACTGAGTTGTAACGGAGCCTGCCTCTCTGAGTGGAGTCATGACCAGCTGACTGAGTTGTAACGGAGCCTGCCTCTCTGAGTGGAGTCATGACCAGCTGACTGAGTTGTAACGGAGCCTGCCTCTCTGAGTGGAGTCATGACCAGCTGACTGAGTTGTAACGGAGCCTGCCTCTCTGAGTGGAGTCATGACCAGCTGACTGAGTTGTAACGGAGCCTGCCTTTCTGAGTGGTGTCATGACCAGCTGACTGAGTTGTAACAGAGCCTGCCTCTCTGAGTGGAGTCATGACCACTGGTTTGCTCGTTATGTTCTGTTCATCCAGCTTTGCCTCCCGGATTTGGTTTTTAGCTGCATATTCACCACTCTCTCAAACAGCTAACTCTGCCCTCTCGCGGCACAGGCTGAGTAACAGACGATCCCAGTTTACTGTTGGCATAAGTAGGAAACTAGAGAGTTAGAGAAGCTGCTGGCTGTTTGTTTGCGAGGTGCCAAACAAAAAGTCATTTTAAAACCGCCCGTTACTCCTGCCGTGTCTCCAGACGTCCCCCAAAACAAACAAAAAACAACTCTCGGAGAATGAGTGGTGGTAAGTAGTCGCTCATAAATATATCAGTCAGTTAGTCAAGAAGTTATTGGTCTAATCGTTTTTTTTTTTTTTTTATCTATCTCCATCAGTTTCAAAACACTTTATAATTATAGCCTAACTTGGGACAACAGTACTAAAGAGACATAGTAAGCAGGATATTAAAGCACATTTCCATGGGAAAATAATTAAAAACGAAATAATATTCAAAGCTGGCTAGCTAGCTGGCAGCCAGTGGTAGAGAACATGCTAGCGAGCTGGCAGCCAGTGGTAGAGAACATGCTAGCTAGCTGGCAGCCAGTGGTAGAGAACATGCTAGCTCGCTGGCAGCCAGTGGTAGAGAACATGCTAGCTCGCTGGCAGCCAGTGGTAGAGAACATGCTAGCTAGCTGGCAGCCAGTGGTAGAGAACATGCTAGCAAGCTGGCAGCCAGTGGTAGAGAACATGCTAGCTAAGCTAGATAACTTGCACAAGACAACACATGCAACAATATCTATGCTACCCACTAATATCTTCATATAAACATTTGTTATAGTTTCAGAATGTTTCTCTGACTCCTTACCTTTACATTTTTTATTTGACATATTAGACAGATTTGCTAAACAGCCTGGGAGTCTTTTCCTAACCGGCAACCTTTGCTATGGTGACCATGTTTCACCGAGTCGTGGCTGAACGACGACACGGATAATATAGAGCTGCCTGGGTTTTCCGTGCATCGGCAGGACAGAGCAGCTACATCTGGTAAGATGAGGGGTGGGGGTGTGTCTCCATTTGGCAATAACAGCTGGTGCGAGATGTTTAATATTAAAGAAGTCTCAAGGTATTGCTCACCTGAGGTAGAGTACTTTATGATAAGCTGTAGAGCTTATCTATCTATCTATACTAAGAGATCATCTATGCAGTAAGGAATGGGGCCAACAGATATGGCAGCTCTGCTTCTCGCTCATAAGCAACTTCACAGTATTTTGTTTTTGTGTGTTATTTCTTACATTATTAGCCCACAAAATGTTTTGTGTTATTACATACAGCCGGGAATAACTTTTGGATATCAGAGTGGCGGTAACACACCAGCATTACGACCAGGAAACATGGCTCTCTCGGGATATACTGTCTTTGTCCATACAGCCAGCTGGGTTCTCAATATTTCACACAGACAGGAAAAAAATAACTCTCCGGGAAGAAGAAAGGCGGAGAATTCTCTTCGGTTATAGTCACAGACGTGTATATTCCCCCTCAAGCCAATATGACGGCCCTTAAAGAACTTCACTGGACATTATGCAAACTGGAAAGCACATATCCTGAGGCTGCATTTATTGTTAAATTCTGCCTAAAATGACATACCAAATCTAAAAGGTTAGTTAAGGATCATATCACCTCTGCATTACCTGACATCCACTTCAATTTGCTTACCGCCCAATAGATCCACAGACAATGCAATCGCTGCCCCCAAGTGGTGATCCTCCACACTGGGGCCCCTTAAGGGTGTGTGCTCAGCCCCCTCGGGTACTCCCTGTTCACCCATGACTGCATGCCCATGCACACCTCCAACTTAATCATCAAGTTTGCAGATGACGCAACAGTAGTAGGCTTGATTACCAACAATGACGAGACCGCTGGAGGGGCGGACAGATAACATCTCCCTCAATGTCGACAAAACAAAGGAGCTGTTCGTGGACTTCAGGAAACAGCAGAAGGAAAACGCCCTCATCCACATCGAGAGGACAGCAGTGGAGAAGGTGGAAATCTTCAAGTTCCACACCACTGACAATCAGAAATGGTCCACCCACACAGACAGTGTGGTGAGGAAGGAGCAATAGTTCCTCTTCAACCTCAGGAGGCTGAAGAAATTTGGCTTGGCATCTAAAACCGTCACAAACCTTTACAGATGCACAATTGAGAGCATCCTTTCAGGCTGTATAACCGCCAGGTAACTTCTCTGCAGAGGGGGTCTTCTCAACTCATCATCGGGGTCAAAGTACCTCCAGGACACCTACAGCACCTGATGTCACAGGAAGGTTAAAAAGATCATCAAGGACAACAACCAACCATAGCCACTGCCCGTTCACCCTGCTATCATCCAGAAGGCGAGAACAGGAGCATCAAAGCTGGGAGACACCCTGGCCAGTTGTGTGTATGAATGGGGCCAGAGACCTCTTCCCAAATGGCCCCCTGGTACCTATCTAGTGCACTGCTTTTGACCAGGATATAGAGAGCATGCAGGGAGCCATTTGAGATGCAGACAGAACATGACAGCTCCCTCTGTCATCAGGCTGACCCTCACTGCCGCTGCCGCCAGCTGGAGAAATCAGATTGCTAAAAGCTGATGTCAAGAAGTTATGTGGAACTGTCACATGCTATTAGAGCACAAATTAGTGGCAGGCAGCGCCCTGGCCAGAGGAGAGAGGAGAGGGGGACAGGGTTAGAGGAGAGAGGAGAGGGGGACAGGGTTAGAGGAGAGAGGAGAGGGGGACAGGGTTAGAGGAGAGAGGAGAGGGGACAGGGTTAGAGGAGAGAGGAGAGGGGGACACGACTAGAGGAGAGAGATAACTGGGAGGGGGGGCTGTTGTATTTTAATTAAATTTCTTCCGGGGGGGGGGTCTTGAATGGTTGAGGGACAGCTATTGGGGAACTGTGGGGGATCTTGGAATGTTCGGGTTTCACAAGTTTGTGATCATGAAAAAGGAAACTATGACATATATTTAATATCACTACCATGCACACGCAGCCTCACACATAAGGATGGCTCTGCTGCAGAAAGACTAATACATGTTTGATAGTGTCGTGATGCTGTAGTGTTTGTCCTTCATGTTCTAATACTTTAATATTACCTCTTGTGTTCTTTGTAATAAATAATAATATTTTTTATTTCTATTTTTTTTTTTTTTTTAATATTTAAAGATGTCACGTGACTGTTGCAAATTGTAAAGGAGAGCTAAAAACAGTTAATTTTTATATTTACAGTACCAGTCGAAAGTTTGGACACACCTGCTCATTCAAGGGTTTTATATCATTACTGTATGGTTTATATATCATTACTGTCTGCTGTATGGTTTATATATCATTACTGTATGGTTTATATATCATTACTGTCTGCTGTATGGTTTATATATCATTACTGTATGGTTTATATATCATTACTGTCTGTTGTATGGTTTATATATCATTACTGTCTGTTGTATGGTTTATATATCATTACTGTATGGTTTATATATCATTACTGTATGGTTTATATATCATTACTGTCTGCTGTTTGGTTTATATATCATTACTGTCTGGTTTATATATCATTACTGTCTGCTGTTTGGTTTATATATCATTACTGTGTGGTTTATATATCATTACTGTCTGCTGTATGGTTTATATATCATTACTGTATGGTTTATATATCATTACTGTATGCTGTATGGTTTATATATCATTACTGTATGGTTTATATATCATTACTGTATGCTGTATGGTTTATATATCATTACTGTCTACTGTATGGTTTATATATCATTACTGTATGGTTTATATGTCATTACTGTCTGCTGTATGGTTTATATATCATTACTGTCTACTGTATGGTCTATATATCATTACTGTATGGTTTATGTATCATTACTGTATGCTGTATGGTTTATATATCATTACTGTATGGTTTATATATCATTGCTGTATGGTTTATATATCATTACTGTCTGCTGTATGGTTTATGTATCATTACTGTATGGTTTATATATCATTACTGTATGGTTTATATATCATTACTGTATGGTTTATATATCATTACTGTATGGTTTATGTATCATTACTGTATGCTGTATGGTTTATATATCATTACTGTATGGTTTATATATCATTGCTGTATGGTTTATATATCATTACTGTCTGCTGTATGGTTTATGTATCATTACTGTATGGTTTATATATCATTACTGTATGGTTTATATGTAATTGCTGTATGGTTTATATATCATTGCTGTATGGTTTATATATCATTACTGTCTGCTGTATGGTTTACGTATCATTACTGTATGGTTTATATATCATTGCTGTATGGTTTATATATCATTACTGTCTGCTGTATGGTTTATGTATCATTACTGTATGGTTTATATATCATTACTGTATGGTTTATATATCATTACTGTATGGTTTATATATCATTACTGTATGGTTTATGTATCATTACTGTATGCTGTATGGTTTATATATCATTACTGTATGGTTTATATATCATTGCTGTATGGTTTATATATCATTACTGTCTGCTGTATGGTTTATGTATCATTACTGTATGGTTTATATATCATTACTGTATGGTTTATATGTCATTGCTGTATGGTTTATATATCATTGCTGTATGGTTTATATATCATTACTGTCTGCTGTATGGTTTATGTATCATTACTGTATGGTTCATATATCATTACTGTATGGTTTATATATCATTGCTGTATGGTTTATATATCATTACTGTATGCTGTATGGTTTATATATCATTACTGTATGGTTTATATATCATTACTGTATGGTTTATATATCATTACTGTATGGTTTATATATCATTACTGTATGCTGTATGGTTTATATATCATTACTGTATGGTTTATATATCATTATTGTATGCTGTATGGTTTATATATCATTACTGTATGGTTTATATATCATTACTGTATGCTGTATGGTTTATATATCATTACTGTATGGTTTATATATCATTATTGTATGCTGTATGGTTTATATATCATTACTGTATGGTTTCTATATCATTACTGTATGCTGTATGGTTTATATATCATTACTGTATGGTTTATATATCATTATTGTATGCTGTATGGTTTATATATCATTACTGTATGGTTTATATATCATTATTGTATGCTGTATGGTTTATATATCATTACTGTATGCTGTATGGTTTATATATCATTACTGTATGGTTTATATATCATTACTGTATGCTGTATGGTTTATATATCATTACTGTATGGTTTATATATCATTATTGTATGCTGTATGGTTTATATATCATTACTGTATGGTTTATATATCATTACTGTATGCTGTATGGTTTATATATCATTACTGTATGGTTTATGGTTTATATATCATTACTGTATAGTTTATATATCATTACAGTCTGCTGTATGGTTTATATATCATTACTGTATGCTGTATGGTTTATATATCATTACAGTATGGTTTATATATCATTATTGTATGCTGTATGGTTTATATATCATTATTGTATGGTTTATATATCATTACTGTATGCTGTATGGTTTATATATCATTACTGTATGCTGTATGGTTTATATATCATTACTGTATAGTTTATATATCATTACTGTCTGCTGTATGGTTTATATATCATTACTGTATGGTTTATATATCATTACAGTATGGTTTATATATCATTATTGTATGCTGTATGGTTTATATATCATTATTGTATGGTTGATATATCATTACTGTATGCTGTATGGTTTATATATCATTACTGTATGGTTTATATATCATTACTGTATGCTGTATGGTTTATATATCATTACTGTCTACTGTATGGTTTATATATCATTACTGTATGGTTTATATATCATTACTGTCTGCTGTATGGTTTATATATCATTACTGTCTACTGTATGGTCTATATATCATTACTGTATGGTTTATGTATCATTACTGTATGCTGTATGGTTTATATATCATTACTGTATGGTTTATATATCATTGCTGTGTGGTTTATATATCATTACTGTCTGCTGTATGGTTTATGTATCATTACTGTATGGTTTATATATCATTACTGTATGGTTTATATATCATTACTGTATGGTTTATATATCATTACTGTATGGTTTATGTATCATTACTGTATGCTGTATGGTTTATATATCATTACTGTATGGTTTATATATCATTGCTGTATGGTTTATATATCATTACTGTCTGCTGTATGGTTTATGTATCATTACTGTATGGTTTATATATCATTACTGTATGGTTTATATGTCATTGCTGTATGGTTTATATATCATTGCTGTATGGTTTATATATCATTACTGTCTGCTGTATGGTTTATGTATCATTACTGTATGGTTTATATATCATTACTGTATGGTTTATATATCATTACTGTATGGTGTATGTATCATTACTGTATTGTTTATATATCATTACTGTATGGTTTATATATCATTACTGTATCGTTTATATATCATTACTGTATGGTTTATGTATCATTACTGTATGGTTTATGTATCATTACTGTATGGTTCATATATCATTACTGTATGTTTTATATATCATTGCTGTATGGTTTATATATCATTACTGTATGCTGTATGGTTTATATATCATTACTGTATGGTTTATATATCATTACTGTATGGTTTATATATCATTACTGTATGGTTTATATATCATTACTGTATGCTGTATGGTTTAGATATCATTACTGTATGGTTTATATATCATTATTGTATGCTGTATGGTTTATATATCATTACTGTATGGTTTATATATCATTACTGTATGCTGTATGGTTTATATATCATTACTGTATGGTTTATATATCATTACTGTATGCTGTATGGTTTATATATCATTACTGTATCGTTTATGGTTTATATATCATTACTGTATAGTTTATATATCATTACAGTCTGCTGTATGGTTTATATATCATTACTGTATGCTGTATGGTTTATATATCATTACAGTATGGTTTATATATCATTATTGTATGCTGTATGGTTTATATATCATTACTGTATGGTTTATATATCATTACTGTATGCTGTATGGTTTATATATCATTACTGTATGCTGTATGGTTTATATATCATTACTGTATAGTTTATATATCATTACTGTCTGCTGTATGGTTTATATATCATTACTGTATGCTGTATGGTTTATATATCATTACAGTATGGTTTATATATCATTATTGTATGCTGTATGGTTTATATATCATTACTGTATGGTTTATATATCATTACTGTATGCTGTATGGTTTATATATCATTACTGTATGCTGTATGGTTTATATATCATTACTGTATGGTTTATATATCATTATTGTATGCTGTGTGGTTTATATATCATTACTGTATGGTTTATATATCATTACTGTATGCTGTATGGTTTATATATCATTACTGTATGCTGTATGGTTTATATATCATTACTGTATGGTTTATATATCATTATTGTATGCTGTATGGTTTATATATCATTACTGTATGGTTTATATATCATTACTGTATGGTTTATATATCATTGCTGTATGGTTTATATATCATTACTGTATGGTTTATATATCATTACTGTATGGTTTATATATCATTACTGTATGGTTTATGTATCATTACTGTATGGTTTATATGTCATTACTGTATGGCTTATATATCATTACTGTATGGTTTATATATCATTACTGTATGGTTTATGTATCATTACTGTATGGTTTATGTATCATTACTGTATGGTTTATATATCATTACTGTATGGTTTATATATCATTACTGTCTGCTGTATGGTTTATGTATCATTACTGTATGGTTTATATATCATTACTGTATGGTTTATATATCATTACTGTATGGTTTATATATCATTACTGTCTACTGTATGGTTTATGTATCATTACTGTATGGTTTATATATCATTACTGTATGGTTTATATATCATTACTGTATGGTTTATATATCATTACTGTCTACTGTATGGTTTATATATCATTACTGTCTGCTGTATGGTTTATATATCATTACTGTATGCTGTATGGTTTATATATCATTACTGTATGGTTTATATATCATTACTGTATGGTTTATATATCATTATTGTATGCTGTATGGTTTATATATCATTACTGTATGGTTTATATATCATTACTGTATGCTGTATGGTTTATATATCATTACTGTATGCTGTATGGTTTATATATCATTACTGTATGGTGTATATATCATTATTGTATGCTGTATGGTTTATATATCATTACTGTCTACTGTATGGTTTATATATCATTACTGTCTGCTGTGTGGTTTATATATCATTACTGTATGGTTTCTACATCATTACTGTATGCTGTATAGTTTATATATCATTACTGTATGCTGTATGGTTTATATATCATTACTGTATGGTTTATATATCATTACTGTATGGTTTATATATCATTACTGTATGGTTTATATATCATTACTGTATGCTGTATGGTTTATATATCATTACTGTCTACTGTATGGTTTATATATCATTACTGTTTGGTTTATATATCATTACTGTCTGCTGTATGGTTTATATATCATTACTGTATGGTTTATTTATCATTACTGTCTGTTGTATGGTTTATATATCATTACCGTATGCAGAATGGTTTATATATCATTACTGTATGGTTTATATATCATTACTGTATGGTTTATGTATCATTACTGTCTGCTGTATGGTTTATATATCATTTCTGTATGATGTATGGTTTATATATCATTAATGTATGTTGCATGGTTTATATATCTTTACTGTATGGTTTATATATCATTACTGTATGGTTTATATATCATTTCTCTATGGTTTATATATCATTACTGTATCGTTTATATATCATTACTGTATCGTTTATATATCATTACTGTATGGTTTATATATCATTACTATATGGTTTATGTATCATTACTGTATGGTTTATATGTCATTGCTGTATGGTTTATATGTCATTACTGTGTGCTGTATGGTTTATATATCATTACTGTATGCTGTATGGTTTATATATCATTACTGTATGGTTTATATATCATTACTGTCTGCTGTATGGTTTATATATCATTACTGTATGGTTTCTACATCATTACTGTCTGTTGTATGGTTTATATATCATTACTGTATGTTGTATGTTTTATATATCATTACTGTATGTTGTATGGTTTATATATCATTACTGTATGGTTTATATATCATTACTGTATGTTGCATGGTTTATATATCATTACTGTATGTTGTATGTTTTATATATCATTACTGTATGTTGTATGGTTTATATATCATTACTGTATGGTTTATATATCATTACTGTATGTTGCATGGTTTATATATCATTACTGTCTGATGTATGGTTTATATATCATTACTGTATGGTTTATATATCATTACTGTCTGTTGTATGGTTTATATATCATTACTGTATGCTGCATGGTTTATATATCATTACTGTATGGTTTATATATCATTACTGTCTGTTGTATGGTTTATATACCATTACTGTATGCTTTATGGTTTATATATCATTACTGTCTGCTTTATGGTTTATATATCATTACTGTATGGTATATATATCATTACTGTATGCTGTATGGTTTATATATCATTACTGTATGGTATATATATCATTACCGTCTGTTGTATGGTTTATATATCATTACTGTCTGCTGTATGGTTTATATATCATTACTGTATGGTTTATATATCATTACTGTATGGTTTATATATCATTACTGTCTGCTGTATGGTTTATATATCATTACTGTATGGTTTATATATCATTACTGTATGGTTTATATATCATTACTGTCTGCTGTATGGTTTATATATCATTACTGTATGGTTTATATATCATTACTGTCTACTGTATGGTTTATGTATCATTACTGTATGGTTTATATATCATTACTGTATGGTTTATATATCATTACTGTATGGTTTATATATCATTACTGTCTACTGTATGGTTTATATATCATTACTGTCTGCTGTATGGTTTATATATCATTACTGTATGCTGTATGGTTTATATATCATTACTGTATGGTTTATATATCATTACTGTATGGTTTATATATCATTATTGTATGCTGTATGGTTTATATATCATTACTGTATGGTTTATATATCATTACTGTATGCTGTATGGTTTATATATCATTACTGTATGCTGTATGGTTTATATATCATTACTGTATGGTGTATATATCATTATTGTATGCTGTATGGTTTATATATCATTACTGTCTACTGTATGGTTTATATATCATTACTGTCTGCTGTGTGGTTTATATATCATTACTGTATGGTTTCTACATCATTACTGTATGCTGTATAGTTTATATATCATTACTGTATGCTGTATGGTTTATATATCATTACTGTATGGTTTATATATCATTACTGTATGGTTTATATATCATTACTGTATGGTTTATATATCATTACTGTATGCTGTATGGTTTATATATCATTACTGTCTACTGTATGGTTTATATATCATTACTGTTTGGTTTATATATCATTACTGTCTGCTGTATGGTTTATATATCATTACTGTATGGTTTATATATCATTACTGTCTGTTGTATGGTTTATATATCATTACCGTATGCAGAATGGTTTATATATCATTACTGTATGGTTTATATATCATTACTGTATGGTTTATGTATCATTACTGTCTGCTGTATGGTTTATATATCATTTCTGTATGATGTATGGTTTATATATCATTAATGTATGTTGCATGGTTTATATATCTTTACTGTATGGTTTATATATCATTACTGTATGGTTTATATATCATTTCTCTATGGTTTATATATCATTACTGTATCGTTTATATATCATTACTGTATGGTTTATATATCATTACTGTATGGTTTATATATCATTACTATATGGTTTATGTATCATTACTGTATGGTTTATATGTCATTGCTGTATGGTTTATATGTCATTACTGTGTGCTGTATGGTTTATATATCATTACTGTATGCTGTATGGTTTATATATCATTACTGTATGGTTTATATATCATTACTGTCTGCTGTATGGTTTATATATCATTACTGTATGTTGTATGTTTTATATATCATTACTGTATGTTGTATGGTTTATATATCATTACTGTATGGTTTATATATCATTACTGTATGTTGCATGGTTTATATATCATTACTGTATGTTGTATGTTTTATATATCATTACTGTATGTTGTATGGTTTATATATCATTACTGTATGGTTTATATATCATTACTGTATGTTGCATGGTTTATATATCATTACTGTCTGATGTATGGTTTATATATCATTACTGTATGGTTTATATATCATTACTGTCTGTTGTATGGTTTATATATCATTACTGTATGCTGCATGGTTTATATATCATTACTGTATGGTTTATATATCATTACTGTCTGTTGTATGGTTTATATACCATTACTGTATGCTTTATGGTTTATATATCATTACTGTCTGCTGTATGGTTTATATATCATTACTGTATGGTATATATATCATTACTGTATGCTGTATGGTTTATATATCATTACTGTATGGTATATATATCATTACCGTCTGTTGTATGGTTTATATATCATTACTGTCTGCTGTATGGTTTATATATCATTACTGTATGGTTTATATATCATTACTGTATGGTTTATATATCATTACTGTCTGCTGTATGGTTTATATATCATTACTGTATGGTATATATATCATTACTGTCTGCTGTATGGTTTATATATCATTACTGTCTGCTGTATGGTTTATATATCATTACTGTATGGTTTATATATCATTACTGTATGGTTTATATATCATTACTGTCTGCTGTATGGTTTATATATCATTACTGTATGGTTTCTACATCATTACTGTATGCTGTATAGTTTATATATCATTACTGTATGCTGTATGGTTTATATATCATTACTGTATGGTTTATATATCATTACTGTCTACTGTATGGTTTATATCTCATTACTGTCTGCTGTATGGTTTATATATCATTACTGTATGCTGTATGGTTTATATATCATTACTGTATGGTTTATATATCATTACTGTATGGTTTATTATTCATTATTGTATGCTGTATGGTTTATATATCATTACTGTATGGTTTATATATCATTACTGTATGCTGTATGGTTTATATATCATTACTGTATGCTGTATGGTTTATATATCATTACTGTATGGTGTATATATCATTATTGTATGCTGTATGGTTTATATATCATTACTGTCTACTGTATGTTTGTATATCATTACTGTCTGCTGTGTGGTTTATATATCATTACTGTATGGTTTCTACATCATTACTGTATGCTGTATAGTTTATATATCATTACTGTATGCTGTATGGTTTATATATCATTACTGTATGGTTTATATATCATTACTGTATGGTTTATATATCATTACTGTATGGTTTATATATCATTACTGTATGCTGTAAGGTTTATATATCATTACTGTCTACTGTATGGTTTATATATCATTACTGTTTGGTTTATATATCATTACTGTCTGCTGTATGGTTTATATATCATTACTGTATGGTTTATATATCATTACTGTCTGTTGTATGGTTTATATATCATTACCGTATGCAGAATGGTTTATATATCATTACTGTATGGTTTATATATCATTACTGTATGGTTTATGTATCATTACTGTCTGCTGTATGGTTTATATATCATTTCTGTATGATGTATGGTTTATATATCATTACTGTATGTTGCATGGTTTATATATCTTTACTGTATGGTTTATATATCATTACTGTATGGTTTATATATCATTTCTCTATGGTTTATATATCATTACTGTATCGTTTATATATCATTACTGTATCGTTTATATATCATTACTGTATGGTTTATATATCATTACTATATGGTTTATGTATCATTACTGTATGGTTTATATGTCATTGCTGTATGGTTTATATGTCATTACTGTGTGCTGTATGGTTTATATATCATTACTGTATGCTGTATGGTTTATATATCATTACTGTATGGTTTATATATCATTACTGTCTGCTGTATGGTTTATATATCATTACTGTATGCTGCATGGTTTATATCATTACTGTGTGGTTTATATATCATTACTGTATGTTGTATGGTTTATATATCATTACTGTATGTTGTATGGTTTATATATCATTACTCTATGTTGTATGGTTTATATATCATTACTGTATGGTTTATATATCATTACTGTATGTTGCATGGTTTATATATCATTACTGTATGTTGTATGTTTTATATATCATTACTGTATGTTGTATGGTTTATATATCATTACTGTATGGTTTATATATCATTACTGTATGTTGCATGGTTTATATATCATTACTGTATGTTGTATGTTTTATATATCATTACTGTATGTTGTATGGTTTATATATCATTACTGTATGGTTTATATATCATTACTGTATGTTGCATGGTTTATATATCATTACTGTCTGATGTATGGTTTATATATCATTACTGTATGGTTTATATATCATTACTGTCTGTTGTATGGTTTATATATCATTACTGTATGCTGCATGGTTTATATATCATTACTGTATGGTTTATATATCATTACTGTCTGTTGTATGGTTTATATACCATTACTGTATGCTTTATGGTTTATATATCATTACTGTCTGCTGTATGGTTTATATATCATTACTGTATGGTATATATATCATTACTGTATGCTGTATGGTTTATATATCATTACTGTATGGTATATATATCATTACCGTCTGTTGTATGGTTTATATATCATTACTGTCTGCTGTATGGTTTATATATCATTACTGTATGGTTTATATATCATTACTGTATGGTTTATATATCATTACTGTCTGCTGTATGGTTTATATATCATTACTGTATGGTATATATATCATTACTGTCTGCTGTATGGTTTATATATCATTACTGTCTGCTGTATGGTTTATATATCATTACTGTATGGTTTATATATCATTACTGTATGGTTTATATATCATTACTGTCTGCTGTATGGTTTATATATCATTACTGTATGGTATATATATCATTACTGTCTGCTGTATGGTTTATATATCATTACTGTATGTTGTATGTTTTATATATCATTACTGTATGTTGTATGGTTTTTATATCATTACTGTATGGTTTATATATCATTACTGTATGTTGCATGGTTTATATATCATTACTGTCTGATGTGTGGTTTATATATCATTACTGTATGGTTTATCTATCATTACTGTCTGTTGTATGGTTTATATATCATTACTGTATGCTGCATGGTTTATATATCATTACTGTATGGTTTATATATCATTACTGTCTGTTGTATGGTTTATATACCATTACTGTATGCTTTATGGTTTATATATCATTACTGTCTGCTGTATGGTTTATATATCATTACTGTATGTTGTATGGTTTATATATCATTACTGTATGGTTTATATATCATTACTGTTTGTTGCATGGTTTATATATCATTACTGTATGGTTTATATATCATTACTGTATGGTTTATATATCATTACTGTCTGCTGTATGGTTTATATATCATTACTGTATGGTATATATATCATTACTGTCTGCTGTATGGTTTATATATCATTACTGTCTGCTGTATGGTTTGTATATCATTACTGCCTGTTGTATGGTTTATATATCATTACTGTCTGCTGTATGCATGTATATGTATGTACACAGACTGGACGAAACATTAAGAAAACCTGCTTTCCCCATGGTGTAGAATGGCCAGGTGAAGCCAGGTGGAAGCTAGGATCCCTTCTTGATGTCACTTGTTGTCTTTAGTCAGTGTAGATGAAGACGAGGAGAAGGAAGGATTTTGAAACCTTGGGACAATTGAGACATGAGGGTGAATGGGTAAGACAAAATATTTAAGTGCCTTTGAAGAGGGTATGGTAGTAGGTAGTAGGTTTTTGTCAAGAACTGAAAAGCTGCTGGGTTTTTCGTGCTCAACAGTTTCCTGTGTGTATCAAGAATTGTCCACCACCCAAAAAAACATCCAGCAAACTTGAAACTGCTGTGGGAATCGTTGGAGTCAACATGGGCCAGCGTCCCTGTGGGATGCTTTCGACAAGTCCACGAGACAGGGTCCACGAGACAGAGTCCACGAGACAGGGTCCACGAGACAGGGTCCACAAGACAGAGTCCACGAGACAGAGTCCACGAGACAGGCTCCACGAGACAGGGTCCACGAGACCGAGTCCACGAGACAGGGTCCCACGAGACAGAGTCCACGAGACAGGGTCCACGAGACCGAGTCCACGAGACAGAGTCCACGAGACAGGGTCCACGAGACAGGGTCCACGAGACCGAGTCCACGAGACAGAGTCCACGATACAGGGTCCACGAGACAGAGTCCACGGGACAGGGTCCACGAGACAGAGTCCACGAGACAGGGTCCAAGAGACAGAGTCCACGAGACAGGGTCCACGAGACAGGGTCCACGAGACAGAGTCCACGAGACCGAGTCCACGAGACAGGGTCCACGAGACAGGGTCCACGAGACAGGGTCAACGAGACAAAGTCCACGAGACAGAGTCCACGAGACAGGGTCCACGAGACAGGGTCCACGAGACATAGTCCACGAGACAGGGTCCACGAGACAGAGTCCACGAGACAGGGTCCACGAGACAGAGTCCACGAGACAGAGTCCACGAGACAGGGTCCACGAGACAGGGTCCACGAGACAGGGTCCACGAGACAGAGTCCACGAGACAGGGTCCACGAGACAGAGTCCACGAGACAGGGTCCACGAGACAGAGTCCACGAGACAGGGTCCACGAGACAGAGTCCACGAGACAGAGTCCACGAGACAGGGTCCACGAGACAGAGTCCACGAGACAGGGTCCACGAGACAGAGTCCACGAGACAGGGTCCACGAGACAGAGTCCACGAGACAGGGTCCACGAGACAGGGTCCACGAGACAGGGTCCACGAGACAGGGTCCACGAGACAGAGTCCACGAGACAGGGTCCACGAGACAGGGTCCACGAGACAGAGTCCACGAGACAGGGTCCACGAGACAGGGTCCACGAGACAGAGTCCACGAGACAGGGTCCACGAGACAGAGTCCACGAGACAGGGTCCACAAGACAGAGTCCACGAGACAGGGTCCACGAGACAGAGTCCACGAGACAGGGTCCACGAGACAGAGTCCACGAGACAGGGTCCACGAGACAGGGTCCACGAGACCGAGTCCACGAGACAGAGTCCACGATACAGGGTCCACGAGACCGAGTCCACGGGACAGGGTCCACGAGACAGAGTCCACGAGACAGGGTCCAAGAGACAGAGTCCACGAGACAGGGTCCACGAGACAGGGTCCACGAGACAGAGTCCACGAGACCGAGTCCACGAGACAGGGTCCACGCGACAGGGTCCACGAGACAGGGTCAACGAGACAGAGTCCACGAGACAGAGTCCACGAGACAGAGTCCACGAGACAGGGTCCACGAGACAGGGTCCACGAGACAGAGTCCACGAGACAGGGTCCACGAGACAGAGTCCACGAGACAGGGTCACGAGACAGAGTCACGAGACAGGGTCCACGAGACAGGGTCCACGAGACAGAGTCCACGAGACAGAGTCCACGAGACAGAGTCCACGAGACAGGGTCCACGAGACAGAGTCCACGAGACAGGGTCACGAGACAGGGTCACGAGACAGGGTCCACGAGACAGAGTCCACGAGACAGGGTCACGAGACCGAGTCACGAGACCGAGTCACGAGACAGGGTCCACGAGACAGAGTCCACGAGACAGGGTCACGAGACAGAGTCCACGAGACAGGGTCCACGAGACAGGGTCCACGAGACAGAGTCCACGAGACAGGGTCACGAGACAGAGTCACGAGACAGGGTCCACGAGACAGGGTCCACGAGACCGAGTCACGAGACCGAGTCACGAGACAGGGTCTACGAGACAGAGTCCACGAGACAGGGTCCACGAGACAGAGTCCACGAGACAGGGTCCACGAGACAGAGTCCACGAGACAGGGTCCACGAGACAGGGTCCACGAGACAGAGTCCACGAGACAGGGTCACGAGACAGAGTCCACGAGACAGGGTCACGAGACAGAGTCCACGAGACAGGGTCCACGAGACAGAGTCACGAGACAGGGTCCACGAGACAGAGTCACGAGACAGGGTCCACGAGACAGGGTCTACGAGACAGAGTCTACGAGACAGAGTCTACGAGACAGAGTCACGAGACAGGGTCCACGAGACAGAGTCCACGAGACAGGGTCCACGAGACAGGGTCACGAGACAGGGTCACGAGACAGAGTCACGAGACAGGGTCTACGAGACCGAGTCACGAGACCGAGTCACGAGACAGGGTCACGAGACAGAGTCCACGAGACAGGGTCCACGAGACAGAGTCACGAGACAGGGTCCACGAGACAGGGTCCACGAGACAGAGTCCACGAGACAGGGTCTACGAGACAGAGTCTACGAGACAGGGTCACGAGACAGGGTCTACGAGACCGAGTCACGAGACCGAGTCACGAGACAGGGTCCACGAGACAGAGTCACGAGACAGGGTCACGAGACAGAGTCCACGAGACAGGGTCCACGAGACAGAGTCACGAGACAGGGTCACGAGACAGGGTCCACGAGACAGAGTCACGAGACAGGGTCACGAGACAGAGTCACGAGACAGGGTCACGAGACAGAGTCACGAGACAGGGTCCACGAGACAGAGTCTACGAGACAGGGTCACGAGACAGAGTCACGAGACAGGGTCCACAAGACAGAGTCTACGAGACAGAGTCCACGAGACAGGCTCACGAGACAGGGTCCACGAGACCGAGTCACGAGACAGGGTCCCACGAGACAGAGTCACGAGACAGGGTCTACGAGACCGAGTCCACGAGACAGAGTCCACGAGACAGGGTCCACGAGACAGGGTCACGAGACCGAGTCTACGAGACAGAGTCCACGATACAGGGTCCACGAGACAGAGTCACGGGACAGGGTCCACGAGACAGAGTCCACGAGACAGGGTCCAAGAGACAGAGTCCACGAGACAGGGTCTACGAGACAGGGTCCACGAGACAGAGTCCACGAGACCGAGTCACGAGACAGGGTCACGAGACAGGGTCCACGAGACAGGGTCAACGAGACAAAGTCACGAGACAGAGTCACGAGACAGGGTCACGAGACAGGGTCCACGAGACAGAGTCCACGAGACAGGGTCCACGAGACAGAGTCACGAGACAGGGTCCACGAGACAGAGTCCACGAGACAGAGTCCACGAGACAGGGTCACGAGACAGGGTCTACGAGACAGGGTCCACGAGACAGAGTCCACGAGACAGGGTCACGAGACAGAGTCCACGAGACAGGGTCCACGAGACAGAGTCCACGAGACAGGGTCCACGAGACAGAGTCCACGAGACAGAGTCCACGAGACAGGGTCCACGAGACAGAGTCCACGAGACAGGGTCACGAGACAGAGTCACGAGACAGGGTCCACGAGACAGAGTCCACGAGACAGGGTCACGAGACAGGGTCACGAGACAGGGTCCACGAGACAGAGTCCACGAGACAGGGTCCACGAGACAGGGTCCACGAGACAGAGTCACGAGACAGGGTCACGAGACAGGGTCTACGAGACAGGGTCACGAGACAGAGTCCACGAGACAGGGTCCACGAGACAGAGTCCACGAGACAGGGTCCACGAGACAGAGTCCACGAGACAGGGTCACGAGACAGGGTCACGAGACCGAGTCCACGAGACAGAGTCACGATACAGGGTCACGAGACAGAGTCACGGGACAGGGTCCACGAGACAGAGTCACGAGACAGGGTCTAAGAGACAGAGTCCACGAGACAGGGTCCACGAGACAGGGTCCACGAGACAGAGTCACGAGACCGAGTCCACGAGACAGGGTCACGAGACAGGGTCCACGAGACAGGGTCAACGAGACAAAGTCCACGAGACAGAGTCACGAGACAGAGTCCACGAGACAGGGTCACGAGACAGGGTCACGAGACAGAGTCCACGAGACAGGGTCACGAGACAGAGTCACGAGACAGGGTCCACGAGACAGAGTCACGAGACAGGGTCCACGAGACAGGGTCCACGAGACAGAGTCCACGAGACAGAGTCCACGAGACAGAGTCCACGAGACAGAGTCACGAGACAGGGTCACGAGACAGGGTCCACGAGACAGGGTCACGAGACAGGGTCCACGAGACCGAGTCCACGAGACCGAGTCCACGAGACAGGGTCCACGAGACAGAGTCACGAGACAGGGTCACGAGACAGAGTCCACGAGACAGGGTCCACGAGACAGGGTCCACGAGACAGGGTCCACGAGACAGAGTCCACGAGACAGGGTCCACGAGACAGGGTCCACGAGACAGGGTCCACGAGACAGAGTCCACGAGACAGGGTCCACGAGACAGAGTCCACGAGACAGAGTCCACGAGACAGGGTCCACGAGACAGAGTCCACGAGACAGAGTCCACGAGACAGGGTCCACGAGACAGAGTCCACGAGACAGGCTCCACGAGACAGGGTCCACGAGACCGAGTCCACGAGACATAGTCCACGAGACAGGGTCCCACGAGACAGAGTCCACGAGACAGGGTCCACGAGACCGAGTCCACGAGACAGAGTCCACGAGACAGGGTCCACGAGACAGGGTCCACGAGACAGGCTCCACGAGACAGGGTCCACGAGACAGGGTCCACGAGACAGGGTCCACGAGACAGAGTCCACGAGACAGAGTCCACGAGACAGGGTCCACGAGACAGAGTCCACGAGACAGAGTCCACGAGACAGAGTCCACGAGACAGGGTCCACGAAACAGGGTCCACGAGACAGGGTCCACGAGACAGAGTCCACGAGACAGAGTCCACGAGACAGGGTCCACGAGACAGGGTCCACGAGACAGGGTCCACGAGACAGAGTCCACGAGACAGGGTCCACGAGACAGGGTCCATGTACCGATGAATTGAGGTTGTTCGAAGGGCAAAAGGGAGTGCAACTTAATTTTAGGAAGGTGTCGCTAATGTTTTGTACACAGTTGACTGGATGTATTTTACTACAGTCTCCATGTGTTGATGGCAAGGTGCTCAGAGCTTTAGATTTGATGTGGATCTGATGTGGATCTGATGTGGATCTGATGTAAATCAGATGTGGATCTGATGTGGATCTGATGAGGATCTGATGTGGATCTGATGTAAATCAGATGTGGATCTGATGTGGATCTGATGTGGATCTGATGTGGATCTGATGAGGATCTGATGTGGATCTGATGTGGATCTGATGTTGAGAATCGGCTAAAGAGTCATTTGAAATATGCCAAAGCACCGTGGACCAGCGTGATTTGATGTGTCAGGTGATTAAGAGATGTGTTTTTATGGATTAGAGGAGAGGAGGTTTCTACTCAGTAGCACAGTGCAGTGAGAACATCTAGTATCCATTTCTGTCCTTCGAAACTTGAATCTACCTAGGATCATCAGAGTCATCACCAGGAGCAGAGCCCTTCTACCAAGTCCTGCAGCCTCAGCACTCCCAAACGGCACTCTATTCACTGTAAAGTGCACTACTTTTGGGATGAAGTTTTTTTTTATTTTTTATTTTACCTTTATTTAACCAGGCAAGTCAGTTAAGAACAAATTCTTATTTTCAATGATGGCCTGGGAACAGTGGGTTAACTGCCTGTTCACGGGCAGAACGACAGATTTGTAACTTGTCAGCTCGGGGGTTTTGAACTTGCAACCTTCCAGTTATTAGTCCAATGCTCTAACCACTAGGCTACCCTGCCGCCCAAAAAGTTTTCTTCACCATCTCTGAAAATAAAATATAAAATTGCCTTTGGTTTTAAATAATGAATGATTCAGTTAACCAATCATACAGAGGTGTTTCCTTTGTTACACACAAGATAATTTGTTACACACGAGTCCTGTGTGGCTCAGTCGGTAGAGCATGGCGCTTGCAACGCCAAGCGTCGTGGGTTCGTTTCCCACTGGGGCCACCCATATGTAAAAGTAGTGTCCCCAGCCGACTTGTAAGTCGCTTTGGACAAAAGCGTCTGCTAAATGGGATATATTATTATTATAGATAAGACTACAATAGCATACAAATTAAACACAAATAGAATTATTCAAATGCGCAGGATGTAGATTATTAGTCTCTGTGTGCTTCTTCTGGGGGAGAGGAAGTGTTACCTCCGGCCAGGACAGCTTAAATTGACCTTAATGTAGCTGTGTTGTACCTGGAGAGGGGGTTGGGGGGTGGGCAGAGAGAGAGACAGAGCGAAGATAGCCTAGAGACCCATCTGTTCTGGTGTCGGTGCTATTTGGAGGAAGAGGAGGTTTGTATGGAGCAGCTGGTGTCTTTCTCCCTGACCTTTTAACATTCCTCCTCTTGCCATCTGACAGATGTGACAACTTCATTATTTCAAAAGGCCCTGAATAAATAACCAAGAGTGAGCACAGATAACCAAGAGCATCAACAAAATAGATGTGGTCCACACAGACACACACACACACACACACACACACACACACACACACACACACACACACACACACACACACACACACATGCACAGACTCACACACACACACACACACACACACACACACACACACACACACACACACACACACACATAGGCACATGCACAGACACACACACACACGCACAGACACACACACACACACACACACACACACACACACAGACACACACACATGCACAGACTCACACACACACACACACACACACACACACACACACACACATAGGCACATGCACAGACACACACCCACATAAACTCGGGGGAAAAACAGACATAAAATGTCAGAGGTGATCTACTAGTGAAGACTCTCTTTCTCGCTCTCTGTCTCTCTGTCTCCCTCTCTCTCTCACACCCTCTAATTATTTTATATTTTTGACATTTTATCAGGAAATGCAGCTCTGTCTCAGGTTCTGCTGTGGTGCAGTGGTTGCACAGCCTTTCCTCTACAGGGAGCCAGGTTCTGCTGTGGTGCAGTGGTTGCACAGCCTTTCCTCTACAGGGAGCCAGGTTTTCCTGTGTCTGCCCTTCTCAATGGCAAGGCTGTGCTCACTGAGCCTGTACTTTGTCAAGGTTTTTCTAAGGTTTTGATCAGTAACCATGGTCAAACAGTTAGCCACGGTGTACTGTCGATTTAGGGCCAGATAGCAGTGCATTTAGCTTTGTGCTGGTGTTTCCCTGTAAGTAATGTAGTTTTGTTTTGACTATGTTGTAATTTGGTTTATTCTGATTGATTGGATGTTCTGGTCTTGAGGCTTCAGTGTGTTAGTAGAACAGGTTTGTGAACTCAGCCCTAGGACCAGCTGCATGAGGGGACTCTTTTCTTTGCTCAGCTCTTGGTATTGCAGGGCTTGGTAATGATATGAGAGGGGGTCATTGTATTTTAGATGTTTCCAAAACCTAATTGCTTTTTTATGAGTTTTTATTATTAGTGGATATTGGCCTAATTCTGCCCTGCATGCATTGTCTGTAGTTTTCCTCTGGACATGTAGGAGAATCTTACAGAACTCTGCATGAAGGGTTTCAATGGGGTGTTTGTCCCATTTGATGAAATCTTGTTTTGCAAGTGGACCCCACACCTTGCTGCCATAAAGTGCAATTGGTTCAATGACACATTCAATTAGTTTTAGACACATTTTAATAGGTATTTCAATTTGAATTAGCTTTTCAATGGCGTAGAATGCCCTGGGTGCTTTCTCTCTCAGCTCATTCACTGCCTCATTAAGGTGTCCAGTTGAGCTTATTTTTAAACCTCAGTAATTGTAGTGTGTGCAGTACTCTATATATTTTGTACCAATTGAGAACTTTAATTCCCTGAGATCTGGATCTTCTCTGGAAAATCATTATTTTAGTTTAATGCCTCTCTCTCTTTCTCTCTCTTTCTCTCTCTTTCTCTCTCTTTCCCTCTCCCTGTCCCTCTCTTTCTCTGTCTCTTTCTTTTTCCCTCTCCCTCTCCTTTTTGGATTTATTTTCAAATTCTTTGTGGGTCTGTGTAATCTGAGGGAAATATGGTCATACATTTGGCAGGAGGTTAGGAAGTGCAGCTCACTTGTGGGCAGTGTGCACATAGCCTGTCTTCTCTTCCCTTATTGACCCTAGAATTTCTAAGCAAACAGGGGGCAGGGCTTTCTTCTATAGAGCTCAATTTTAGTGGATTATAAGTTGATGGCCTGTGGATATCCGTCCAGTGGTGTGGGGCTGTGCTTTGGCAAAGTGGGGTTATATCCTGCCTGTTTGGCCCTGTCCAAGGGTATCGTCGGATGGGGCCACAGTGTCCCCTGACCCCCCCTGTCTCAGTCACCAGCTGCAACAGTCTATGTGCCAGGGGAACACAGTTAGTCTGTTATATCATTAATTCTTCTGTCTTATCTGGTGTCATGTGTGAATTTAAGCTCCTTCTAATTGTCTCTCTCCCCCTCCCCTTTTGGAGGGCCTGAGCTTAGGGCCGTACCTCAGGACTACCTGTCCTGATGACTCCTGGCTGTCCCCAGTCCACCTGGTTGCGCTGCTGCTCCAGTTTCAGCTGTTCTGCCTGCTGCTATGGAACCCTGACCTGTTCACCGGACGTGCCGGACCTGCTGTTATTGACTCTATGTTTCTCTCACACCTGCTGTTTGCTGACGCTCAGCTATTTTTGGTCATTTTTATTTTATTTCACCTTAATTTAACCAGGCAGGCCAGTTGAGAACAAGTTCTCATGTACAGGGCTCCGGGCAGCCGAGCGGAAATGGAGGAAAACTCGCCTCCCTGCGGACCTGGCATCCTTTCACTCCCTCCTCTCTACATTTTCCTCCTCTGTCTCTGCTGCTAAAGCCACTTTCTACCACTCTAAATTCCAAGCATCTGCCTCTAACCCTAGGAAGCTCTTTGCCACCTTCTCCTCCCTCCTGAATCCTCCTCCCCCTCCCCCCCCTCCTCCCTCTCTGCAGATGACTTCGTCAACCATTTTGAAAAGAAGGTCGACGACATCCGATCCTCGTTTGCTAAGTCAAACGACCCCGCTGGTTCTGCTCACACTGCCCTACCCTGTGCTCTGACCTCTTTCTCCCCTCTCTCTCCAGATGAAATCTCGCTTCTTGTGATGGCCGGCCGCCCAACAACCTGCCCGCTTGACCCTATCCCCTCCTCTCTTCTCCAGACCATTTCCGGAGACCTTCTCCCTTACCTCACCTCGCTCATCAACTCATCCCTGACCGCTGGCTACGTCCCTTCCGTCTTCAAGAGAGCGAGAGTTGCACCCCTTCTGAAAAAACCTACACTCGATCCCTCCGATGTCAACAACTACAGACCAGTATCCCTTCTTTCTTTTCTCTCCAAAACTCTTGAACGTGCCGTCCTTGGCCAGCTCTCCCGCTATCTCTCTCAGAATGACCTTCTTGATCCAAATCAGTCAGGTTTCAAGACTAGTCATTCAACTGAGACTGCTCTTCTCTGTATCACGGAGGCGCTCCGCACTGCTAAAGCTAACTCTCTCTCCTCTGCTCTCATCCTTCTAGACCTATCGGCTGCCTTCGATACTGTGAACCATCAGATCCTCCTCTCCACCCTCTCCGAGTTGGGCATCTCCGGCGCGGCCCACGCTTGGATTGCGTCCTACCTGACAGGTCGCTCCTACCAGGTGGCGTGGCGAGAATCTGTCTCCTCGCCACGCGCTCTCACCACTGGTGTCCCCCAGGGCTCTGTTCTAGGCCCTCTCCTATTCTCGCTATACACCAAGTCACTTGGCTCTGTCATAACCTCACATGGTCTCTCCTATCATTGCTATGCAGACGACACACAATTAATCTTCTCCTTTCCCCCTTCTGATGACCAGGTGGCGAATCGCATCTCTGCATGTCTGGCAGACATATCAGTGTGGATGACGGATCACCACCTCAAGCTGAACCTCGGCAAGACGGAGCTGCTCTTCCTCCCGGGGAAGGACTGCTCGTTCCATGATCTCGCCATCACGGTTGACAACTCCATTGTGTCCTCCTCCCAGAGCGCTAAGAACCTTGGCGTGATCCTGGACAACACCCTGTCGTTCTCAACTAACATCAAGGCGGTGGCCCGTTCCTGTAGGTTCATGCTCTACAACATCCGCAGAGTACGACCCTGCCTCACACAGGAAGCGGCGCAGGTCCTAATCCAGGCACTTGTCATCTCCCGTCTGGATTACTGCAACTCGCTGTTGGCTGGGCTCCCTGCCTGTGCCATTAAACCCCTACAACTCATCCAGAACGCCGCAGCCCGTCTGGTGTTCAACCTTCCCAAGTTCTCTCACGTCACCCCGCTCCTCCGCTCTCTCCACTGGCTTCCAGTTGAAGCTCGCATCCGCTACAAGACCATGGTGCTTGCCTACGGAGCTGTGAGGGGAACGGCACCGCAGTACCTCCAGGCTCTGATCAGGCCCTACACCCAAACAAGGGCACTGCGTTCATCCACCTCTGGCCTGCTCGCCTCCCTACCACTGAGGAAGTTCCCGCTCAGCCCAGTCAAAACTGTTCGCTGCTCTGGCCCCCCAATGGTGGAACAAACTCCCTCACGACGCCAGGACAGCGGAGTCAATCACCACCTTCCGGAGGCACCTGAAACCCCACCTCTTTAAGGAATACCTAGGATAGGATAAAGTTATCCTTCTCACCCCCCCCCCCCGTTAAATGATTTAGATGCACTATTGTAAAGTGGCTGTTCCACTGGATGTCATAAGGTGAATTCACCAATTTGTAAGTCGCTCTGGATAAGAGCGTCTGCCAAATGACTTAAATGTAAATGTAAATGTAACTGCGAACTGGCCAAGATAAAGCAAAGCAGTGCGACAGAAACAACAACACAGAGTGGGACAAAGAAACGTACAGTCAATAACACAATAGAAAAATCTGTGTACAGTGTGTGCAAATGGAGTAAGGAGGTAAGGCAATAAATAGGCCAATAGTGGAGAAGTAATTACAATTTAGCAAATTACACTGGAGTGATATATTAGCAGATGAGGATGTGCAAGAAGAAATACTGGTGTGCAAAAGAGCAGAAAATCCAAAACAAATATGGGGATGAAGTAGGTAGTTGGTTGGATGGGCTATTTACAGATGGGGCTGTGTACAGCTACAGCGATCCATAAGCTGCTCTGACAGTTAAAATCAGTGAGGGAGAAATCTCTCCAACTTCCGTGATTTTTGCAATTCGTTCCAGTCATTGGCCGCAGAGAACTGGAAGGAAAGGCGGCCAAAGAAAGTGTTGGCTTTGGGGATGACCAGTGAAATATACCTGCTGGAGCGCGTGCTATGGGTGGGTGTTGCTATGGTGCGAGGGTATGTTTGGCAGCATGAGCGAAGTAGGCTTTGTTGCAAAATAGGAAGCAGATTCTAGATTTAATTTAGATCTAGGTATTTATAGTTGTCCACATAAGTCAGAACCGTTCAGAGTAGTGATGCTAGTTGGGCGGGCGGGTGAGGGCAGCGATCGGTTGAAGAGCATGTATTTAGTTTTACTAGCATTTAAAAGCAGTTGGAGGCCACGGAAGGAGAGTTGTATGGCATCGAAGCTTGTTTGGAGGTTAGTTAACACAGTGTCCAAAGAAGGGACAGAAGTATACAGAATGGTGTCTTGTGTGTAGAGGTGGATCAGAATCACCCGCAGCAAGAGCGACATCATTGATATATACAGAGAAAAGAGTCTGCCCGAGAATGTAACCATGTGGTACCCCCATAGAAACTGCCAGAGGTCCGGACAACAGGCCTTCCGATTTGACACACTGAGCTCTATCTGAGAAGTAGTTACTGAACCAGGCGAGGCAATCATTAGAGAAACCAAGGCTGTTGAGTCTGCCGATAAGAATACGGTGATTAACAGAGTCGAAAGCCTTGGCCAGGTCGATGAAGAAAGCTGCACAGTTCTCTCTTTTATCAATGGTGGTTATGATATCGTTTAGTACCTTGAGTGTGGCTGAGGTGAACCCGTGACCAGTTCTGACACCAAATTGCATCACGGATGTAACGGTTTTCTTCTGGTGAAAGAGAGGCGGACCAAAATGCAGCGTGGTTAGTTTTGTACATCTTTAATAAAGATGAAAATACAACAATCTACAACACAAGAAACGTGAAAAAACCGAAACAGTCCTATCTGGTGCCACAAACACAAAGACAGGAACAATCACCCACAAGAGACCTAAAGAATATGGCTGCCTAAATATGGCTGTCCACGGTGGTGGCTCTGGCGCTGGACGTGGACCCCATTCCAACATAGTCTGTCCACCTCCTTCTCGTCCCCTGATTGGTGACCCTCGCCGCCGACCCAGGCCTACTAACCCCAACAAAGGGCCCACCTGGACTGAGGGGTGCCTCACGACTGAGGAAGTACAGGACCGAGGGGTAGCTCGGGACTGAGGGGTAGCTCGGAATGAGGGGAAGCTCGAGACTGAGGGGAAGCTCGGGACTGAGGGGAAGCTCGGGACTGAGCGGTAGCTCAGGACTGAGAGGAAGCTCAGGCAGGTTGATGGATCTGGCAGATCCTGGCCTGCTGATGGTTCTGACAGATCCTGGCTGACTGGCGGCTCTGGCAGATCCTGGCGGCACTGGTGGCTCCTGGCTGACTGGCGGCTCCTGGCTGACTGGCGGCACTGGCGGCTCCTGGCAGACTGGCGGCACTGGCGGCTCCTGGCAGACTGGCGGCACTGGCGGCTCCTGGCAGACTGGCGGCACTGGCGGCTCCTGGCAGACTGGCGGCACTGGCGGCTCCTTGCAGAATGGCAGCACTGGCAGCGAATAGGGGCGGACTGGCAGCACTGGCGGCGCTGGGCAGACTGGCGGCGCTGGGCAGACTGGCGGCGCTGGGCAGACTGGCGGCACTGGCGGCGCTGGGCAGACTGGCAGCGCTGGACTGAGGAGCTCTGGCGCCTCTGGAATGAGGGGCTCTGGCGCCTCTGGACTGAGGGGCGGGAGCTCTGGCAGCGCCGGACAGGCGGGAGACTCCGGCTGCGCTGGAGAGGAGGAAGGCTCTGGCAACGCTGGACTGAGGAGCTCTGGCACCTCTGGAATGATGGGCTCTGGCGCCTCTGGAATGAGAGGCGGGAGCTCTGGCAGTGCCGGACGGGCGAAGCGCACTATAGGCCTGGTGCGTGGTGCTGGCACTGGTGGTACTGGGCCGAGGACACGCACAGGAAGCCTGGTGCGGGGAAATGCCACCGGAGGGCTGGTGCACAGAGCTTAGCACAGAGCTTACTAACATTAGCAAATGGCTTGGAGATAATAAGCTATCTCTGCACTTAGGGAAAACTGAAGAAATTATTTTGAGATCCAGACCTAAATTGTTTAGGTCGTCTGAAATCAGATTGGAGTTAGGGGGGTTAGGTGCTGACTACTAAAACCTCTGTTAGCCACCTGGGATGTATCCTTGATGGAAGCTTGGGAGGTGTGAGCATGGCCAATAAGGGAAGGTAAATGCCAAGACTAAGTTTTTGGCTTGAAAGTCCAAGCTGCTTGATAAGGACTCCATGAAAGTGCTAGCTACTGCCCTCATTCAAAGCCATTTTGACTACGCTCGTACTTCCTGGTTTGGGGGCTTACTAAACTTATGAATGGGCAGCTCCAGATAGCCCAGAATAAGCTGATCAGGGTAGTATTGAAGATGAGTCCGTGTACACACATAGGCAGGAGCTGCTTTCAGGAACTAAACTGGCTGCCTGTTGAGGCTAGGGAGTCCCAGATTAGACTAGGTTTAGTTTACAGGAGTATTTATGGTCCTGAGCCCAGATATCTAAGTGATTACTTTCCTCGTTTTAGAGATGCACACAATCACAGCACCAGATCAGGTGTTTCTGATGTGTGCTTATACATGTTCAGGAGTAATGCTGTGAAAGGTACTTTCTTGTATACTGGAGCCTCAGAACGGAATGAGTTGCCCTTTCCTATAAAAACAACATCCTCTCTGGGCAGCTTTAATATAAAAAATAAAGTAAAAATGTGTTTGATGTCTTCTGTGCCCATATAAATAACCCCTATGATGTAACTGGAATGATGAGATAGATGTTCTACTATGTTATTGTTTTATTATTTCACTGACATACTGTGTTCGATCTTGTCAAGCCATCTTGTCTCAAGAGGACCACAATGGAAATAAGTCCCAGACTGTATTGTGTGTTATCCTCCATGATTTAACAATGGACATAAGTCCCAGACTGTATTGTGTGTTATCCTCCATGATTTAACAATGGAAATAAGTCCCAGACTGTATAGTGTGTTATCCTCCATGATTTAACAATGGACATAAGTCCCAGACTGTATTGTGTGTTATCCTCCATGATTTAACAATGGAAATAAGTCCCAGAGTGTATAGTGTGTTATCCTCTATGATTTAACAATGGAAATAAGTCCCAGACTGTATTGTGTGTTATCCTCTATGATTTAAAAATGGAAATAAGTCCCAGACTGTATTGTGTGTTATCCTCCATGATTTAACAATGGAAATAAGTCCCAGACTGCATTGTGTGTTATCCTCAATGATTTAACAATGGAAATAAGTCCCAGACTGCATTGTGTGTTATCCTCTATGATTTAACAATGGAAATAAGTCCCAGACTGTATAGTGTGTTATCCTCCATGATTTAACAATGGACATAAGTCCCAGACTGTATAGTGTGTTATCCTCCATGATTTACCAATGGAAATAAGTCCCAGACTGTATTGTGTGTTATCCTCCATGATTTAACAATGGAAATAAGTCCCAGACTGTATTGTGTGTTATCCTCCATGATTTAACAATGGAAATAAGTCCCAGACTGTATTGTGTGTTATCCTCTATGATTTAACAATGGAAATAAGTCCCAGACTGTATTGTGTGTTATCCTCCATGATTTAACAATGGAAATAAGTCCCAGACCGTATAGTGTGTTATCCTCTATGATTTAACAATGGAAATAAGTCCCAGACTGTATTGTGTGTTATCCTCCATGATTTAACAATGGAAATAAGTCCCAGACCGTATAGTGTGTTATCCTCTATGATTTAACAATGGAAATAAGTCCCAGACTGTATTGTGTGTTATCCTCCATGATTTAACAATGGAAATAAGTCCCAGACTGTATTGTGTGTTATCCTCCATGATTTAACAATGGAAATAAGTCCCAGACTGTATTGTGTGTTATCCTCCATGATTTAACAATGGAAATAAGTCCCAGACTGTATTGTGTGTTATCCTCCATGATTCAACAATGGAAATAAGTCCCAGACCGTATTGTCTGTTATCCTCCATGATTTAACAATGGAAATAAGTCCCAGACTGTATTGTGTGTTTTCCTCCATGATTTAACAATGGAAATAAGTCCCAGACTGTATTGTGTGTTATCCTCCATGATTTAACAATGGAAATAAGTCCCAGACTGTATTGTGTGTTATCCTCCATGATTTAACAATGGAAATAAGTCCCAGACTGTACAGTGTGTTATCCTCCATGATTTAACAATGGAAATAAGTCCCAGACTGTATTGTGTGTTATCCTCCATGATTTAACAATGGAAATAAGTCCCAGACTGTATTGTGTGTTATCCTCTATGATTTAACAATGGAAATAAGTCCCAGAATGTATTGTGTGTTATCCTCTATGATTTAACAATGGAAATAAGTCCCAGACTGTAATGTGTGTTATCCTCTATGATGTAACAATGGAAATAAGTCCCAGACTGTACTGTGTGTTATCCTCCATGATTTAACAATGGAAATAAGTCCCAGACTGTATTGTGTGTTATCCTCTATGATTTAACAATGGAAATAAGTCCCAGACTGTATTGTGTGTTATCCTCTATGATTTAACAATGGAAATAAGTCCCAGACTGTATTGTGTGTTATCCTCCATTATTTAACAATGGAAATAAGTCCCAGACTGTATTGTGTGTTATCCTCTATGATTTAACAATGGAAATAAGTCCCAGACTGTATTGTGTGTTATCCTCTATGATTTAACAATGGAAATAAGTCCCAGACTGTATTGTGTGTTATCCTCTATGATTTAACAATGGAAATAAGTCCCAGACTGTATTGTGTGTTATCCTCAATGATTTAACAATGGAAATAAGTCCCAGACTGTATTGTGTGTTATCCTCTATGATTTAACAATGGAAATAATGATTTAACAATGGAAATAAGTCCCAGACTGTATTGTGTGTTATCCTCAATGATTTAACAACGGAAATAAGTCCCAGACTGTATTGTGTGTTATCCTCTATGATTTAACAATGGAAATAAGTCCCAGACTGTATAGTGTGTTATCCTCCATGATTTAACAATGGAAATAAGTCCCAGACTGTATTGTGTGTTATCCTCCATGATTTAACAATGGAAACATGTCCCAGACTGTATTGTGTGTTATCCTCCATGATTTAACAATGGAAATAAGTCCCAGACTGTATAGTGTGTTATCCTCTATGATCTAACAATGGAAATAAGTCCCAGACTGTATTGTGTGTTATCCTCCATGATTTAACAATGGAAATAAGTCCTAGCCTGTATTGTGTGTTTTCCTCCATGATTTAACAATGGAAATCATTCCTAGCCTGTACAGTGTGTTATCCTCTATGATTTAACAATGGAAATAAGTCCCAGACTGTATTGTGTGTTATCCTCAATGATTTAACAATGGAAATAAGTCCCAGACTGTATTGTGTGTTATCCTCTATGATTTAACAATGGAAATAAGTCCCAGACTGTATAGTGTGTTATCCTCAATGATTTAACAAGGGAAATAAGTCCCAGACTGTATTGTGTGTTATCCTCTATGATTTAACAATGGAAATAAGTCCCAGACTGTATTGTGTGTTATCCTCTATGATTTAACAATGGAAATAAGTCCCAGACTGTATTGTGTGTTATCCTCCATGATTTAACAATGGAAATAAGTCCCAGACTGTATAGTGTGTTATCCTCCATGATTTAACAATGGAAATAAGTCCCAGACTGTATTGTGTGTTATCCTCCATGATTTAACAATGGAAAAAAGTCCCAGACTGTATTGTGTGTTATCCTCCATGATTTAACAATGGAAATAAGTCCCAGACTGTATTGTGTGTTATCCTCCATGATTTAACAATGGAAATAAGTCCCAGACCGTATTGTGTGTTATCCTCAATGATTTAACAATGGAAATAATGATTTAACAATGGAAATAAGTCCAAGACTGTATTGTGTGTTATCCTCCATGATTTAACAATGGAAATAAGTCCCAGACCGTATTGTGTGTTATCCTCAATGATTTAACAATGGAAATAAGTCCCAGACTGTATAGTGTGTTATCCTCCATGATTTAACAATGGAAATAAGTCCCAGACTGTATTGTGTGTTATCCTCTATGATTTAACAATGGAAATAAGTCCCAGACTGTATTGTGTGTTATCCTCCATGATTTAACAATGGAAACATGTCCCAGACTGTATTGTGTGTTATCCTCCATGATTTAACAATGGAAATAAGTCCCAGACTGTATTGTGTGTTATCCTCCATGATTTAACAATGGAAACATGTCCCAGAATGTATTGTGTGTTATCCTCCATGATTTAACAATGGAAATAAGTCCCAGACTGTATTGTGTGTTATCCTCCATGATTTAACAATGGAGATAAGTCCCAGACCGTATTGTGTGTTATCCTCCGTGATTTAACAATGGAAATAAGTCCCAGACTGTATTGTGTGTTATCCTCAATGATTTAACAATGGAAATAATGATTTAACAATGGAAATAAGTCCCAGACTGTATTGTGTGTTATCCTCCATGATTTAACAATGGAAATAAGTCCCAGACCGTATTGTGTGTTATCCTCAATGATTTAACAATGGAAATAATGATTTAACAATGGAAATAAGTCCCAGACTGTATAGTGTGTTATCATCTATGATTTAACAATGGAAATAAGTCCCAGACTGTATTGTGTGTTATCCTCCATGATTTGACAATGGAAATAAGTCCCAGACTGTATTGTGTGTTATCCTCAATGATTTAACAATGGAAATAATGATTTAACAATGGAAATAAGTCCCAGACTGTATTGTGTGTTATCCTCCATGATTTAACAATGGAAATAAGTCCCAGACTGTATTGTGTGTTATCCTCAATGATTTAACAATGGAAATAATGATTTAACAATGGAAATAAGTCCCAGACTGTATAGTGTGTTATCCTCCATGATTTAACAATGGACATAAGTCCCAGACTGTATAGTGTGTTAACCTCCATGATTTAACAATGGAAATAAGTCCCAGACTGTATTGTGTGTTATCCTCCATGATTTAACAATGGAAATAAGTCCCAGACTGTATTGTGTGTTATCCTCTATGATTTAACAATGGAAATAAGTCCCAGACTGTATTGTGTGTTATCCTCAATGATGTAACAATGGAAATAATGATTTAACAATGGAATACCTAGGATAGGATAAGTAATCCTTCTCACCCCCCCCCCCCTTAAATGATTTAGATGCACTATTGTAAGTGGCTGTTCCACTGGATGTCAGAATGTGAATTCACCAATTTGTAAGTCGCTCTGGATAAGAGCGTCTGCTAAATGACTTAAATGTAATGTAATGTAACTGTCTACTACTGTTTACTATTGTCTACAACTGTCTACTACTGTCTACTACTTTCTATTGTCTACTACTGTCTACTACTATCTACTACTTTCTATTGTCTACTACTGTCTACTACTGTCCACTACTGTCTACTACTGTCTACTACTTTCTATTGTCAATAACTGTCTACTACAGTCTACTACTGTATACTACTGTCTACTACTGTCTACAACTGTCTACTACGTTCTATTGTCTATAACTGTCTACTACTGTCTACTACTGTCCACTACTGTCTACTACTGTCTACTACTTTCTATTGTCTATAACTGTCTACTACTGTCTACTACTGTCCACTACTGTCCACTACTGTCTACTACTTTCTATTGTCTACTACTGTCTACTACTGTCTACTACTGTCTACTACTCTCTACTACTGTCTACTACTGTCTACTATTGTCTATAACTGTCTACTACTGTCTACTACTGTCTACTACTGTCTACTACGTTCTATTGTCTATAACTGTCTACTACTGTCTACTACTGTCTACTATTGTCTATAACTGTCTACTACTGTCTACTACTGTCTACTACGTTCTATTGTCTATAACTGTCTACTACTGTCTACTACACTCTATTATTATCTACTATTGTCTACAACTGTCTACTACTGTCTACTTCTTTCTATTGTCTACTACTGTCTATTATTATCTACTACTGTCTACTACTGTCTACTACTGTCTACTACTGAATATTATTATCTACTATTGTCTACAACTGTCTACTACTTTCTATTATTATCTACTATTGTCTACAACTGTCTACTACTGTCTACTACTTTCTATTGTCTATAACTGTTTACTACTGTCTACTACTGTCTACTACGTTCTATTGTCTATAACTGCCTACTACTGTTTACTATTGTCTACTACTGTCTACTACTGTCTACTACTGTCTATTATTATCTACTATTGTCTTCTACTGTCTACTACTGTCTACTACCGTCTACTACTGTCTACTACGTTCTATTGTCTATAACTGCCTACTACTGTTTACTATTGTCTACTACTGTCTACTACTGTCTACTACTGTCTATTATTATCTACTATTGTCTTCTACTGTCTACTACTGTCTACTTCTTTCTATTGTCTACTACTGTCTATTATTATCTACTATTGTCTTCTACTGTCTACTACTGTCTACTACTTTCTATTGTCTATAACTGTTTACTACTGTCTACTACTGTCTACTACTGTCTACTACTGTCTATTATTATCTACTATTGTCTTCTACTGTCTACTACTGTCTTCTACTGTCTACTACTGTCTACTACTGTCTACTATTGTCTTCTACTGTCTACTACTTTCTATTATTATCTACTATTGTCTACAACTGTCTACTACTGTCTACTACTTTCTATTATTATCTACTATTGTCTACAACTGTCTACTACTGTCTACTACTTTCTATTGTCTATAACTGTTTACTACTGTCTACTACTGTCTACTACGTTCTATTGTCTATAACTGCCTACTACTGTTTACTATTGTCTACTACTGTCTACTACTGTCTACTACTGTCTACTACTGTCTACTACGTTCTATTGTCTATAACTGCCTACTACTGTTTACTATTGTCTACTACTGTCTACTACTGTCTACTACTGTCTACTACTGTCTACTACTTTCTATTGTCTATAACTGTCTACTACTGTTTACTATTGTCAACTCCTGTCTACTACTGTCTACTACTGTCTATTATTATCTACTATTGTCTACAACTGTCTACTACTGTCTACTACCGTCTACTACTTTCTATTGTCTATAACTGTCTACTACTGTCTACTAATGTCTACTACTGTCTACTACTTTCTATTGTCTATAACTGCCTACTACTGTTTACTATTGTCAACTCCTATCTAATACTGTCTACTACTGTCTATTATTATCTACTATTGTCTATTATTATCTACTATTGTCTACAACTGTCTACTATTATCTACTATTGTCTACAACTGTCTACTACTGTCTACTACTGTCTTATTATCTAGTATGGTCTATTATTATCTACTATTGTCTACAACTGTCTACTATTATCTACTATTGTCAACTCCTGTCTACTACTGTCTACTACTGTCTATCATTATCTACTATTGTCTCCAACTGTCTACTCTTATCTACTATTGTCTACTACTGTCTACTACTGTCTACTACTGTCTACTTCTTTCTATTGTCTATAACTGTCTACTACTGTCTACTATTGTCTACTACTGTCTACTACTGCCTACTACTGCCTACTACTGTCTATTGTCTATAACTGCCTACTACTGTCTACTACTGTCTACTACTGTCTACTACTTTCTATTGTCTATAACTGTCTACTACTGTTTACTACTCTCTACTACTGTCTACTACTGTCTACTACTGTCTACTACTTTCTATTGTCTATAACTGCCTACTACTGTCTACTACTGTCTACTACTGCCTACTACTGTCTACTACTGTCTATTATTATCTACTATTGTCTACTACTGTCTACTACTGTCTACAGCTTTCTATTGTCTATAACTGTCTACTACTGTTTACTATTGTCTACTTTTGTCTACTATTGTCTATTGTCTACTTTTGTCTTCTATTGTCTAGTATTTTCATCTGTCTACTACTGTCTACTGCTCTCTCCTTACATCATGATTCAATGATACATGAGGGAAGTTGGTCCATGAACTTCTCAAAGCCTACAAGGCCAGGAGGCTGTGGCTTCCGTTCCCAATGGCTCCCTATTCTCTATGTAGTGCACTATGGGCCCTGGTCAAAAGTAGTGCACTACAAAGAGAATAGGGTCCCATTTGGGATGCATTCTGTGTGGCTGACCAATTGTATTGCCTTTCTGGGAATCAATGACGCAAACAGTCTCTAATGAAAGCACTTCAGGGAACCACGGTTGCACTGTGTTCCATCCCTTTTCCCGTTCTGCATGTGGAAGACATATGGACCGACTTTCAGAGCTGTGATGAATTATCTTCTACATATTTCTGTCCTATTTCTAGCTCTGTCTCTCTCTGACACACATACAAAATACTTTCCTGCCAGTCCATGTTTCAGTAGTCTGATGTCATCTTCAATTAGACAGTGCTCTGAGGACTGCTGGACCGAGTCCAACCCTCTGTCTCCCTGAGGCCTGCTAGACCCAGTCCAACCCTCTGTCTCCCTGAGGCCTGCTGGACCGAGTCCAACCCTCTGTCTCCCTGAGGACTGCTGGACCGAGTCCAACCCTCTGTCTCCCTGAGGCCTGCTAGACCCAGTCCAACCCTCTGTCTCCCTGAGGCCTGCTAGACCCAGTCCAACCCTCTGTCTCCCTGAGGCCTGCTGGACCGAGTCCAACCCTCTGTCTCCCTGAGGCCTGCTAGACCCAGTCCAACCCTCTGTCTCCCTGAGGCCTGCTGGACCCAGTCCAACCCTCTGTCTCCCTGAGGCCTGCTAGACCCAGTCCAACCCTCTGTCTCCCTGAGGCCTGCTAGACCCAGTCCAACCCTCTGTCTCCCTGAGGCCTGCTAGACCCAGTCCAACCCTCTGTCTCCCTGAGGCCTGCTAGACCCAGTCCAACCCTCTGTCTCCCTGAGGCCTGCTAGACCCAGTCCAACCCTCTGTCTCCTGAGGCCTGCTAGACCCAGTCCAACCCTCTGTCTCCCTGAGGCCTGCTAGACCCAGTCCAACCCTCTGTCTCCCTGAGGCCTGCTAGACCCAGTCCAACCCTCTGTCTCCCTGAGGCCTGCTAGACCCAGTCCAACCCTCTGTCTCCCTGAGGCCTGCTGGACAGAGTCCAACCCTCTGTCTCCCTGAGGCCTGCTGGACAGAGTCCAACCCTCTGTCTCCCTGAGGCCTGCTAGACCTAGTCCAACCATCTGTCTCCCTGAGGCCTGCCAGACCCAGTCCAACCCTCTGTCTACCTGAGGCCTACTGGACCGAGTCAAACCCTTTGTCTCCCTGAGGCCTGCTGGACCGAGTTCAACCCTTTGTCTCCCTGAGGCCTGCTGGACCGAGTCCAACCCTTTGTCTCCCTGAGGCCTGCTGGACCGAGTCCAACCCTTTGTCTCCCTGAGGCCTGCTGGACCGAGTTCAACCCTCTGTCTCCCTGAGGCCTGCTAGATCCAGTCCAACCCTGTGTCTCCCTGAAGCCTGCTGGACTGGGTCCAACCCTTTGTCTCCCTTAGGCCTGCTGGACCGGGCCCAACCGTCTGTTTCCCTGAGGGCTAGATGATAGATACTGTGTACTTTGAAGCCAAGATGCCAAGATGCTCTCAGCTGTTTGTGTAATGCTTGTCTGCCAACACAATATCTCTCTCTACCTCTGAAATGCATTAAAGTACATTTCCTGGACCACAAAAAGGAGAGAAAATCATAATGTTGCTTTCCAGTGTAGTAAAGACGATTATAACTATTAATGTAATATATAAGTGCTGTCTCAACCAAGATCCTGTTTTAAACACAGAGAAGAACAGCAGAACCACAACACTTCAAATGTTACAGTGTGTAAGCTAGTGTCAGTTACAGAGAGTCCCTCTAATCAGACAGACTGTCCCTCTAATCAGACAGACAGTCCCTCTAATCAGACAGTGTCAGTTACAGACAGTCCCTCTAATCAGACAGACAGTCCATCTAATCAGCTAGTGTCAGTTACAGACAGTCCCTCTAATCAGCTAGTGTCAGTTACAGACAGTCCCTCTAGTCAGACAGACTGTCCCTCTAATCAGACAGACAGTCCCTCTAATCAGCTAGTGTCAGTTACAGACTGTCCCTCTAGTCAGCTAGTGTCAGTTACAGACAGTCCCTCTAGTCAGACAGACAGTCCCTCTAATCAGCTAGTGTCAGTTACAGACAGTCCCTCTAATCAGCTAGTGTCAGTTACAGACAGTCCCTCTAATCAGCTAGTGTCAGTTACAGACAGTCCCTCTAATCAGCTAGTGTCAGTTACAGACAGTCCCTCTAATCAGACAGAGTCAGTTACAGACAGTCCCTCTAATCAGACAGACTGTCCCTCTAATCAGACAGTGTCAGTTAGAGAGAGTCCCTCTAATCAGACAGACTGTCCCTCTAATCAGCTAGTGTCAGTTAGAGAGAGTCCCTCTAATCAGACAGACTGTCCCTCTAATCAGCTAGTGTCAGTTAGAGAGAGTCCCTCTAATCAGACAGACTGTCCCTCTAATCAGCTAGTGTCAGTTAGAGAGAGTCCCTCTAATCAGACAGACTGTCCCTCTAATCAGACAGACTGCCCCTCTAATCAGACAGACTGTCCCTCTAATCAGACAGACTGTCCCTCTAATCAGACAGACTGTCCCTCTAATCAGACAGACTGTCCCTCTAATCAGCTAGTGTCAGTTACAGACAGTCCCTCTAATCAGACAGACTGTCCCTCTAATCAGCTAGTGTCAGTTACAGACTGTCCCTCTAGTCAGACAGACTGTCCCTCTAATCAGACAGACTGTCCCTCTAATCAGACAGACAGTCCCTCTAATCAGACAGACTGTCCCTCTAAACAGACAGTGTCAGTTACAGACAGTCCCTCTAATCAGACAGACAGTCCCTCTAATCAGCTAGTGTCAGTTACAGACAGTCCCTCTAATCAGCCAGTGTCAGTTACAGACAGTCCCTCTAATCAGCTAGTGTCAGTTACAGACAGTCCCTCTAATCAGACAGTGTCAGTTACAGACAGTCCCAAGGGAGAGACTGACAATGTCTGTCTGTTTAGAGGGACTGTCTGTAACTAACACTGCCTGATTAGAGAGTCTACTTTGATCTAATGTTATTTCCTGTATTTCCTAAGGGACAGGAGTGGGAGAGCAGAAGAGCTGAGGTAGAACTGATGCAGACAGACAGACAGACAGACAGACAGACAGACAGACAGACAGACAGACAGACAGACAGACAGACAGACAGACGTCCAAACTAACCTTAGAAGCGTCTAGAGACCCACAGTGTGGATCCATCCCAAATGTATTTCCTTTACTTGTGTTATTTTCTACATTGTAGAAAAGTAGTTAAGACATCGAAACTATGAAATAACACATATGGAATCATGTAGTAATCAAAAAAGTGTTAAACAAATCAAAATATATTTTTAATTTTCTTTGTGTTCTGGAACGTAGCCCTGTTCCTTTGTGTTCTGGAACGTAGCCCTGTTTCTTTGTGTTCTGGAACGTAGCCCTGTTCCTTTGTGTTCTGGAACGTAGCCCTGTTTCTTTGTGTTCTGGAACGTAGTCCTGTTTCTTTGTGTTCTGGAACGTAGCCCTGTTTCTTTGTGTTCTGAAACGTAGCCCTGTTTCTTTGTGTTCTGGAACGTAGCCCTGTTTCTTTGTGTTCTGGAACGTAGCCTTGTTTCTTTGTGTTCTGGAACGTAGTCCTGTTTCTTTGTGTTCTGGAACGTAGCCCTGTTTCTTTGTGTTCTGAAACGTAGCCCTGTTTCTTTGTGTTCTGGAACGTAGTCCTGTTTCTTTGTGTTCTGGAACGTAGCCCTGTTTCTTTGTGTTCTGGAACGTAGTCCTGTTTCTTTGTGTTCTGGAACGTAGCCCTGTTTCTTTGTGTTCTGGAACGTAGCCCTGTTTCTTTTTGTTCTGGAACGAAACCCTGTTTCTTTGTGTTCTGGAACGTAGCCCTGTTTCTTCGTGTTCTGGAACATAGCCCTGTTTCTTTGTGTTCTGGAACGTAGCCCTGTTTCTTTGTGTTCTGGAACGTAGCCCTGTTTCTTTGTGTTCTGGAACGTAGTCCTGTTTCTTTGTGTTCTAGAACGTAGCCCTGTTTCTTTGTGTTCTGGAACGTAGCCCTGTCTTTCATTGTTTTCATGTGTTAGTTACTCACCAGGTCTCATCAGCTCCTTATTTAGTTCAGTTCATTCTGTTTGTGTCTTTGTGAGGTATTGTTTGATTTGACTCTACTAAGCCTTTTTCAAGCTTGTTTGTGAGAACCAGTTATAGCCTTCAGTCCTAGTTTTGATTCACCTGCCTGTTTGCCTACCTGTGCATAACCACTGTCTGCATGGTACCATGATTCCTGCCTTCTGAGAAGGAGAAATAAACCCCTGCCGCGCTCTGTGTGTGAATCTACACCGTTTTCTCCCTGAGTATTCATTACACGAAGTAGCCACCCTTAGCCTTGATGACACCTTTACACACTCTTGGCATTCTCTCAACCAGCTTCATGAGGTAGTCACCTGGAATGCATTTCAATTAACAGCCTTGTCAAAAGTTAAGTAAAGGTGTTTCTTTCCATCTTAGTGTGTCTGAGCCAGTCCGTTGTGTTGTGACAAGGGGTGGCATACAGAAGATTGCGCTATTTGGTAAACAACAGCTCAAATAAGCAAAAATAAACGGCAGTTTGTCATTACTTTAAGACATGAAGGTCATTCAATGTGGAAAATTTCAATAACTTTAAATGTTTTTTTTTCAACTGAGGTCGCAAAAACTATCAAGCACCTTGATGAAACTGGCTCTCATGAGAAACTGGCTCTCATCTCAACATCGACTGTTCTGAGGAGACTGTGAATCAGGCCTTCATGGTCAAATTGCTGCAAAGAAACCACTACTAAAGGACACCAATAAGAAGGAGAGACTTGCTTGGGCCAAGAAACACGAGCAATGGACATTAGACCGGTGGAAATCTGTCCTTTGATCTGATGAGTCCAAATGTGAGATTTTTGGTTCCAACCTCTGTGTCTTTGTGAGACGCAGATTATCTACACATATGTGGTTCCCACTGTGAAGCATGGAGGAGGAGGTGTGATGGCGTGAGGGTGCTTTGCTGGTGACACGGTCTGTGATTTATTTAGAATACAAGGTACACTTAACCAGCATGGCTACCACAGCATTCTCCAGCGATACGCGATCCCATCTGTTTTGGGCTTAGTGTGACTATCATTTGTTTTTCAACACAACAATGACCCAACACACCTCCAGGCTGTATAAGGGCTATTTGACCAAGAATGAGAGTGGTGGAGTGCTGCATCAGATGTCCTGACCTCCACAATCACCCGACCTCAACCCAATTGAGATGGTTTGGGATGAGTTGGACCACAAGGTGGAGGAAAAGCAGCCAACAAGTGCTCAGAATATGTGGAAACTCCTTCAAGAATGTTGGAAAAGCATTCCAGTTTAAGGTGGTTGAGAGAATGCCAATAGTGAGCAAGGCTGACATCAAGGCAAAAGGTGTCTACTTTGAAAAATCTAAAATATATTTATTTTGATTTGTTTAACTGTTTTCGGTTACTACATGATTCCATGTGTTATTTCATACTATTATTGTACAATGTAGAAAACAGTAATAGAGAAGAAAAAACACTTGAATGAGTAGGTGTGTCGAAACTATTGACTGGTACTGTATGTAGTGTACTACTTATGACGAGGGCCTATAAAGCTCTGGTCTAAAGTAGTGCACTAGGGAATAGGGTGCCATGTTTGACACATTCTATGTTTTTCCACCAGGTCAATAACTAACAGTCAGAATGGATGCCCTTCAACCCATGTATTATCATCAGACTAAACATAACTACAGTTAGACCCCATTGAAGTACACATGGCTTCCTCCAAAACATTAGCAAACTGTCAAAGGACTGGAAGCCAGGAGCAGAATGCAGGAAACCAAATTGTTAGCTACTTACCATACGAGAGAGTATGGTCTGATATCACCATTCATAACATAGAGAAAC